>NW_024387407.1:0-564003 GCF_900408965.1 Simochromis diagramma | reverse complement strand
GGCTGTGGATCTCTTAAGATCTCACTGCTGGGTTTGTAAGGCCATGTTACTCCTAAATTTCTATCTTGTTCAAAGAGAGATATAAAACAAAGTTCTAAGATAATCGACCTTAGTGTTCTCCTTTTTAAAAAAGAATCGATAAAGAATCGATAAAGAATCGAATCGTTAAACAGAATCGAAAATAGAATCGGAATCGTGAAAATCTTATCAATACCCATCCCTAGTCACTTGAGACTGAAGAAGTCACTTGGAAGAGTTATGAAACTTTTCTCCCACTGAAAACGCTGCGTTCAGATGAACACAATCAACCTTTTGGGATCTACTTACCTGCATGACTGAGTATGCATCAAGACATCTTGTTTAGGATTTTATTACCATATTTTTTGGACCATAAGCAGCACCGTCGATGAATGGGTCTGTTTTCATCAAGGCTTATTAACCTCCTAGGACATGCTGTCCACATATGTGGACATCACATTTTGGGTGGTCTATACCAAAATACTAAATTTTGCTCTACAAGGGAAACAAAACAGTCAGTCAGTCAAACTTTACTCAACTCATTCTTCTTGCTTCCTCCACTTCTGTACCATTGATTCATTAATGTTGAACTCTCTCGCAGCTGCTCTATTCCCATGTAGTGGCATCTTCACTGTGTTTATGTTTGCTAGTGATTGTCATGGTCCTGGGTCGAGCGACCCAGTGTTTGAGTTTATGCATCTTTTGTATTTATTTGCCTTAGCTTAGTTCACCTAGTTAATTTCTAGATTACTGTGTAGTCCTGTTTCTTAGTTGTTTATGTCATCTCCCCCTGTACTAAGTCTCCCTGGTTCATGCGTCATGTCTGTGAGGTTATGTTTGGTTCATGTCTAGTCTCCATGTTTCCTGTTTTACTTTGAAAGTCTGTATTCAATGTCAGTATATGTAGTTTTCACTCTCCCTGTCCTGTCATTAGGTTCATGTGTATCAGCTGTTCCCCCTCATGTGTCTTCCCCTGATCACCTCATGTGTGTATTTAGTCCTCAGTCTTGCTGTGTTCAGTGTGTCGTCTGTGTTATCTCCCCTACCCCTCGTCATAGTTTCCCAGCCATAGTTTGTATTTTGTTTAGTCACAGTCTAAATCTCAGTAGAGTCATAGTTTCCCAGTCTATGTTCAGGTCTTCCCTCAGTTACTTTGTTGTTTTTTTCCATGAGTTTTCGGCCCTAAATAAAGGCTCGCCTTTTGTTAAGTCCAGTTTTGTGTCCTCACCTCTGTTTGCTCTTGGGTCCTCTACTCACTCCACACGGTCCGCCCCGGCGGTCCATGACAGTGATCACGTAGCACATCATTATATACCAGCTAGTCCAACTTCAGTAACCGTACAAAAGTCACAGCTGTTTATCCATCCATCCGCTTCCGCTTATCCTTTTCAGGGTCGCAGGGGGTGCTGGAGCCTATCCCAGCTGTCATAGGGCGAGAGGTGGGGTTCACCCTGGACAGGTCGCCAGTCTGTTGCAGGGCTAACACATAGAGACAGAAAACCATTCGCGCTCACATTCACTCACAGATTCACACCTATGGGCAATTTGTATTAATCAATTAACCTATCCCCACAAGCTGCATGTCTTTGGACGGTGGGAGGAAGCCAGAGTACCCGGAGAGAACCCACGCAAACACGTAGGAACATGCAAACTCCACACAGAAAGACCCCGGCCTGATGGTGAAAACGAACTAAGGACCTTCTTGCTGTGCGGCAACGGTGCTAACCACCGTGCCGCCCACAGCTGTTTAGTTTTCTGTATTTATTATGTTGGTTTATTTAAGTGATAGCAGAGCTGTACGTTTGCATGTTTTCAGAAATCTCTCATCCAGAACATGGTATATTATCTTTAGATGGAAGCTAGCGAGCTAACTTCCTGCTAACTTCTAATCCTTGTGGGCTAGAGATGTGTGTATCTTAAAAACTTACTGCTCTCAGAGTCTCGAGCTGCTGACCGTTAAAGTCAGGCCTTTTTACCTCCCGAGGGAGTTCAGCTCAGTTCTCCTCTCAGCTGTTTACATTCCCCCACATACTGATAAAGCTACTGCTATGGACAAACTGTATGACATCATTACTGGACTTGAGAACAAAAATCCAGAAGCTGCCTTTATTGTGCTGGGAGACTTCAACAGAGCCAACATGAAGAAGGTTCTCCCCAAATACTATCAGCACATCTCCTACCCCACAAGATGTGATCAAACACTGGACCACTGTTACACTCCATTCAAAGAGTGCTACAAACCCCTCCCCCACCCAGCTTTTGGTAAGGCAGACCATTGTTCCATACTGCTGCTGCCTGCATACAGACAAAGACTGAAACAGGATAAACCAGCTTCCAAGGTTATTTACAAATGGGACAGTGAGGCTGAGGAGGTCCTGCAGGACTGCTTTGACACAACTGACTGGCAGATATTTGTGGATGCAGCTGATGGCAACATCAATGAACTCACAGACTCTGTCATTGGATTTATTGGAAAATGCATGGATGATACAATCACAAAAACCACTGTCCGCATATATCCAAATCAGAAACCCTGGGTAAATAAAGATGTTCGCGCCAAGCTAAAAGTGCGGACCTCTGCCTTTAACTCCGGGGATGCTGATGCATATAAAGCAGCCAGGTACGACCTCCGAAAGTCCATAAAAAAGGCCAGAAAGGACTACAGGGACAAAATGGAGTCCAGCTACCACAGCTTTGACACCAGGCGACTGTGGAATGGACTGTGCTGCATCACTGACTACAAGAAGGTCAACACAGTCAGTGTTCAGCCCACTGCATCTCTTGCAGACGAGCTTAACAACTTCTATGCTCGTTTTGACGCAGACAACAGAGAGCAGATCCTCTACCCTCAGGAGGACAGTGAGGCTGCAACTCTAACTCTGAAAACAGAAGCTATGAGATGGACCTTTAAAAAGGTAAAGCCTCACAAAGCTCCAGGACCAGATGGCATCCCAGGCCGGCTACTCAGAGTGCGTGCAGACGAGCTGGCAGAGGTGTTCACCAACATCTTCAACCTCTCCCTGAGGCAGTCAGTGGTCCCCACGTCCCTCAAAGCATCCACCATCATTCCTGTTCCCAAAAAATCTGTGGTCTCCTGTCTGAATGATACCGTCCTGTTGCACTGACATCCGTCATCATGAAGTGCCTGGAGCGGCTGGTCAAAGGTCACATCTGCTCCTCCCTCCCTGACACACTGGACCCTCTTCAGTTTGCCTATCGGACAAACAGAGCCACAGAGGATGCCATCGCCCTGGCAACGCACACCACCCTCACTCACCTGGAGAAAGGGAATACATATGCAAGGATGCTCTTCATCGACTACAGCTCGGCATTTAACACCATCATCCCCTCAAAACTTTTGGGGAGTACTCGGAGAGAACCCACGCAAACACAGGGAGAACATGCAAACTCCACACAGAAAGACCCCGGCCTGATGGTGGAATTGAACTCAGGACCTTCTTGCTGTGCGGCAACAGTGCTAACCACCGTGCCACCGTGCTGCCTGGATGTTAAACTTAATTGTTGCACCTGGTAAAGCAGCAAAGCTGATCATTTTATTAAGGATAAAAGAATTTAGACAGTTTTTAACTCTCAGTCATGCTGCAGCATTTGTTTGACTTTAAGAGCTGAGTGAACGGAGTTTTGGATTACTCCGCGAGGCTCCTGACTACTGTAGCTGTAACGCTTTGACAATCCATCAAGCGTTGCATCTTCGTAGCTTACCAAAGTCATACTAAAACATTTTTGACAGATTTTTGAGCGCTGTGTACCACATAAAATTGGTCCGAGGTCTGTAGGCACAACCAGAATTCATACAAAAGGCGCACCGGATTATAAGGCACACTGTCAATCTTTGAGAAAATTAAAGGATTTTAAGTGCACCTTATAGTGTGGAAAATATGCATTATATACGCACAGCTTTAATCTCCATGCTCTTTCACTTTTGGATTAACTGAAAGCTTTCTGAGTTTTTAGAAAACCGTGAAAATGATGAAATATAATAACTATCCCCAAACACATGCATCAACTTCGATCAGATGAATGATGGCAGCTCTTCTTAACGTGTGAAGTTTCTTTGTGAATTGTATTTATTTTTCAGCTACGGAAGCATGGTTGACCCAACAAATATGACTTCATCTGTTAACCAGACCTGTGATCTGGTTGTTCCACCAGTCAACCCTTTTTTTATGATGGTCTACAGTTTGGTGTTTCTGGTAAGTTTTAATTTTCCGATATGTGCATATATCAATGTCCTCTCTGTCTGTCCTTTTTCTCTTTAGGTGGGTTTAATCCTGAATGGCATCATCATGAGGTTTTACTTTCACCAAGCTCCACAGCAGGTATCGAGCAGCTTGATGGTCTAGAACCTGACAGCTGCTGACTTCCTCCTATGCCTCGCTCTGCCACTGTGAATAATCCACTATGGCTGCAGTTCTGGCATTGTTCACAGATACTACTGCAGCTTTGGAGCTTCTGCCCTGTGTCTAAACATTTACGCCAGCATATTCATGGGGTACATCGCTGCCAACAGGTAAGGAACCTTTACTGAGGTCAGACTAAGTTTAATGGCTGAACTGCAAATTCTGTACTCCTGCCTAAAGCATCGGCAACTTTTTTGATCTTAATAGTAAAAAAAATATATGCACCACTTTTACTAATGATTGAAAGTGTAACTGCCTCCTTTCACTTCTCTCTGCAGATATCTGAAGATTGTTCCTCCTTCAGGATCCTGCAGACAGTACAAACTGCCCCACATCGTCTCCACGGTCACCTGGGTTTTTATCCTGACTCCAACAATCATACAACATTATGTTTTTCATCACTCACAAACCTCTGACCTCTGACCCTGGCTACTGTGAGTCTCTCTTCAGTACATCATTCAGCGTCCTTCATAAAACATTTCAAACCAGTTGCACCATCATCTTCCTCTTGGTCTTCATATCCCCGGTCTTCTTCTACTACAGCACCTCCCGCAGGGTGTTGCAGGCACAGCAGAGTCAGCTGGCCTCCTCCTGTGCTGACAAGCTTTTTGAAGTCTCGCAGGAACATATTGGTGCTGGTCAGCATCTTCTGTCTTTGTTTCGTGCCCTATCACTTGGTTTGTCTTCCCTATACACTTCTGTGGACCAGCTGCTCTGTACGTCGGGTATTGTACTACTTGAAGGAGGTGACCACCATGGTATCAGTTCCAAATGTCTGCCTGGACCCTCTTGTTTACTTTTTCATCTGTAAGACTTTTCGGGAGCAGGTGAAAAAGATGTCCAGGAGAGTCAAAAAGTCCAACATTTTATAAAATGAAGAAATTTGCTTTATTGTGTTGCTGTTGCTGCTTTCAGCTATTAGACATGTGGCTGATTTAGCATAGAATAAAATGACATATATTTTATAAATAAAGTTTCATTTGAGCTCAGAGATCGATGTGAGGCTACAGTCAGCACAAGTGCACTTAAACATAGGCAGCAGCTTTAAAATGAATAAACAGAACCAATGTATGTTTAAATTTTACAAACAATGCAGTGTTAAATGTACAAAATCATCTCCACCACAGGCACAGCCTGAATGGACCTGAGCTCTATCGTGGGATAACAGGGCATGCCCAAAGATCAGAACAGCTCAGTAAAGATGTAACTAGTTCTGGGGCAGGCTCTGCAAACAGCAGAGGTCTTCATCAGTAAAGGAGCTCCATTCAGGCCATTGTCATAGCCTGGTAAACAACTGAACTCTGTATATCTTTAATCTTATGATGGCCCTGAAGCTATGGTCCTGTCGGTTGATCAGCTGGCCTTGCTGCAAAGGTGTGTCATCAGTTGCTGATCATTACAATCCTTCCAACTCTCAGTAGCTGCAAACGAAAGCTCATGAGCGCAAACAAAAACCACCTCACACCTGACTTGGTGCTCAGTGACTACGCATGCAATCGTGAACACAGCCATACGGGAAAATTGTTAAGTAATAGACCAAATTATGATAATGTGCTCCATGAGACGCATTTTGAAAAAACGATGATATAGTTGATTAAAAACAATCATGCTGAGTTGTAATTTAAACGCTCTATGGGTGGTGGCCCTGCTTTCTGCACAGAAATGCACACACACTTAAAGCACACACAGAGAGTACTTGCTGTTCCTTCTGTCTACCTCTGTTCTGCCTTTCGTCTCTGTTTTAATGTTGTCACTTGTCTATTAACTGGAAAAAACAATGAGAATTTATCGAGACTTAATAAACAGTAAGTAAGTAAATATTATTTATTTTGGATTATTTCAGCTAATTGGAAGAAAGGTGACATGTTATATTTTCGTCTTATTGTTAATTAATTTGCAAGAATTGAAAACTAACTTTTTCACTTGGTAATATTTTCGAAGTGAATGAATGAATCAATTCTGGATTGAGGCTGCAACATGACAAACGTGGAGCAAGTGAAACGCTGTGAACACCATCCAGATGCACTGTGAGAACTGAACCTCTCTACTGCAGGCGTGACTTAGTTTTTAGCTTCTTCTTTCCACTTCAGTCTAACATGTAGCGTAAACAATCACACATTTATATTGCATTTACTTTCTTTCAGTTGTTTTTCCAAATCCTGGAGCTGATAAATGATCACGATTTGTTCTTTGTGACCTGGATTGTGTCGTTAATCTGTGTCACACAGACTGACTTTAACTCTGCGGTCATTGCGTCCTGTTTCTGATGCGACTACAGGTTCTCAAGTTTTATTGCAGGGCTGTTACCTTTACACACACACACACACACACACTAAATTCATTCAGTATTTTACCGTATTTAATAAAGGTTTATTTAAAACTCACAGCATTTAAATGTTAGATTTCACTTTTGTGAACTTTAATTTGCTTTTCTTGTCTAACGCTGAACTGCTTCCTCCCAAAACTCAGGTGCAGCTTCTAGTTAGTTCTCATCAGAATGTTCAGTGAGTTCATGAATTCAATCACTCTCTACTGCTTATTTGACACTTGTTTAGACTCAATTTTTTAATAATTTTTTGAACAATGGATTCTCTGTATTTCACAGTGTATTTTAAAAACACGAACAGTTTTTATGGTTTTGTATGTTTGAGTGAAACCACAGCAGCTACTTCCTCCTCCTGTTTCCACTGAAGTGATGTCTGAATCATCAGTGACATTTCTCAGCACAGAGGCGATAAGAGCGTACATGATGTACCAACGGGAAGATGACACAGTGTTGCTGGAAACTGCTGACAGGTTGAAAAGAATACTTTTCATGATGCTTCATGAATAAGAACTGTCTTCTTTTAACGTACATTGTACAATAACACTGCTGCTACCACCTCTTTTTTAGTGACACCCAGACATTAAACTTTAATGCAATATTTTGGAGAACATTGACACTGAGAATCTTATTGGAGCTGAAAGAATTTGGACCATTTTCACTCAGTCATGGTGGCTCCATGTCGGCTGGAAACTTAGGACTGCCGCACTTGGGCCCTGAATGACATTCAGCACTTTATGATCGTATCCAGTGTTTTATTCATTTAGAAGAAACAACAACAACAAACAAAAAAAACTAAGCTAATCTAAAAAAATATAATCTATAACAGCCAAGCACAGAAATGACCACCAATAACACTACATGTATTCAGTAACAAGAGCTTCATCAAATCATCACGCTAAAAATAGATCTTTAAAAAAGCGTCTCATCTTTAGTGAACTGAAACGCAATGAAGAAGAATCTGTGGATTTCTGCTGAAATTTTATGATTTATGAATTATACGTTAATGTTGCCAACACAGGAAGTGTATTGAAAGTCTGAAACCTCGGACTGTCATGAAGGAGGCCAGTCCAGAGACTTCCCGTTTTCTGCTGCCGTTTTGATTCGCTTTCGTTTAAATGAAGAACTGGGATTTTGAGAATATGTCTTTTATAGTGTTAGTTTCACCACCTGTAGGATCATAGAGCAAATCCAGTGGAATCGCGGTCTGACTGGACTCAATACTCTGGTGAGTAAAAGAGACAACAAGAAGTCTGCTTGGACTTTTGTGTTGGGAAAGTTTCATCATTATTATTGTTTTTTCATAGTTTAGTCCTCAGAAGAGGAACCAATTTGTGGGAAGGAAAAATCCACTGTGGTAGGAGGTATAGAGGAGGTGACGTTCACTGTTTAAATTGGATTAGCGGAGTTGAAAGGATATTTATTCTTTTCCGGTTTTCTTGAGACCCTGTGGTTTTGGTGAAATTTGAAATATTTTTTGAATGTATGAGTTTATTTGATGCTCAGGATTTTACAATTTCCTTTTAATTGCATTCTTCATGAAGTCTTCCATGGCAGTAGAGAGTACGGATGGGTAACCAGATCGAAAAGCAGCGCACATTTCGGTGCTTTTTTTTCCTGAGATGCCATACACTTTGGATTCTAGCCAATCACGTTACCTTTCCAAGGATAGTCGGCGGGCCCAGGTACGCACGTTCTTTTAGAGCAGAGCTACAGATTAAAAATGCCCAAGGCGAAGCGTGAAGTCTGGCTGTACTTCACAGCAAAAGATGCAAACTCAACTGCCTGCAAGAAGTGCTTTAAGGTGATACTGTGCAAAGGAGGTAACTCCTCGAATCTCATGACAAACCTTGACACGTATAGCGTTTTTTTAAAAGCCGAGAAATGCACCGTTTCAAAAGTACGGGATTGGCACTGGTATCGGATAAAACCTAAACGATACCCATCCCTAGAAAGAGACCTGGCTAGTAGCCTAGAAAACGAGATTAATAAATCTCGTTAAATTCATTAAATGTCCTTTCTCTATCATTTTCACTCCTATAAACAAAACACACAGGCCATGTTTCTGGTGGAGTCCACCGGCCCAACCAATGGAATCCAGTGGGCGGTGTCTAACTGGTATCCTTGAACAGAGGCGGAGGTTTACGACACCAACTCTCTGCCATCTATAATCCAGTTTTGAGATCCCTTCCCAGACGCCTTAACGCCCACTCACATCCTGGGCCATCTGACCTCAGGAAATCACATGATAGGGTGGGGCCAGGTTTCACAATGACTCACCCGAAACCTTTGCTGATTGTGACCCACACCTGTTTTCACACCTCGGCTCATGTGATTAGGTAGATGATCATGAGGTCCTTTGTCCCTCTTTGGGGGGAAACTCCCACTGGGTTTAAATCTGGGACTCTCCACCATTTGACCCTTAGAACTGAAGAAGCTTCTCGGATGAGAGGTGAAACGTCTTCAAGCAAACTTAAGAATTCCAGATGCTTTTCTTTCCAAGCTCCTTAGACTACGCTGACCTGGATGACTGAGGACCTTCACAGATATCTAACTGGTAAGATGGAGATGATGAGCTGAGGGGTCCGATTTGTAGGACAGCATGCCCTGACCTCTGATGCTGAGCCAAATGCTCCATCCCTCCAGTGCAGCTGAGCCACAAAACACCACCTGCCACAGTCAGGCGCATCCAGCAGGAGAATATGGTTTTTTTTCTTGCTCATCTATGGCACTGATTCAACAGGCAGAAGAGGCCAAATGGCTCTGCTGTGTCAGCAGCAGCAGTCTGTATGAAGTGCTGTAGTAGAAGAACAGAAAGATGATGGTGCAGCTGGTGGGGATGGTTTTGTTGAGCTTTCTAACTGATGAAATCCAAGATAACGTAAAAAAGACAAGCAAAGACCTGAAAACCAAAGTAGACCTAACCATTATAAATTATGTACAGTATTAATACCTCAACCATCCATTTTATTTTCCAAGGTTCTGTTAGTTACATTTTGGTTAAACCTCAGACAGATTTTCCTCAAATCAACTGGTTGTTTTTGAGCATTATTGCAAATGAAATGTACAATAAATATACAACTTTTAAATTACAACTCAACAGAAAATTGTCTTTTTTCCATATGTGAAATGCGTTGCGCCAGTTTAGCAACAAAGCGAAACGGGGAATAACTCAGACTTCACGCTACAAGTGCGTGTTTCCTTATCTTCAAGAGGGCATAATGACACGAGCAGTTTTTCCTGCTCTAAGCTGAAAACTGCATAAACAGTTTTTTTTGTCCGTTATGCTGATCATGAATCAGTCCATGGTTTCTCTTTTGTTACTGATTCATGTTGCTGAGTTATTGCGCTTATGTTCCTGTCCTGTGTTTTAGACACTGAGTGGAGGGACTTTTGTGTGTAATAATGAATTAAAACAAAGCTGGTGTTTGCGTGTCAGAAGCCAAAAGTACTTCACAGAGCCGTAAGTCAGTAATAAGATTCAGGGGAGGATTATTCCCACTCCTCCTTCTCAGACTGTATTTAAAGGATAATTACACCTAATAAGACTCATGAGAGGAGATGATTGATTGATCAACTGATTGATTGAGACAGTACAGGTGCATCACAGGACCGGCAGGGCCATCTCATACAACACAACACAGCTTGAGGCGACTGTTTAATTTGGTGCTTTATTAATTAAATTAAAATTCCATCACAAAACAGCCACAGACAACAGTTGTGAAATGAATTGTATGAACATGATAAGACAGTTAGAAAAGTAAAGCAATTTAAAGGGAAAAAAACTTTTCTTTTTAAATTTGCTCCAAAACAAATATCTGTGGCTGGGACTTTTTTTTTTACAGCTCAGAAACATGGATTGGACCTAAAACCTGTGACTTCATCTGTCAACCGGACGTGTGATCTGGTTGTCCAATCAGTCAAACCCTTTCTTTATGCTGGCCTTACAGTCTAGTGTTTCTGGTACGTTTTAAATCTTCAGATTATGGATTAAGGATTCCCCTCACCTGGTTCAGATTCCACACAAACAGGATCTCTTCTGTCTCTGTCTCAATCAGGTGGGTTTACTCCTCAATGGCTTCATCATAAAGTTTTACTGTTGCCAAGCTCAAGCAGCAGGCATCGGAGGAGCTTGATGGTCTACCTGAAGAACCTGACAGCTGCTGACTTCCTGATGTGCGTCTCTTTGCCAATGCGTGTCACTGATTATGCCAGCAGGTCTGTTATCTTTCGGGAGCTCTACTGCAGCTTTGGAGCTACTTCCCTGTACCTCAACATGTACGCCAAGCATCATATTCATGGGGTACATCGCTGCCGACAGGTAAGGAACTTTTACTGATTTCAGACTTGAATTCATGACAATGTTTAAACTAGATTAGTGGCTGAACTACATATTCTGTGCTCCTGACTAAAGCACCAACAACTCCTTTCACCTCAACAGTAAAAACATATCTGCACCACTTTTACTAATGATTGAAGCTGTCTACTGCCTCCTTTCTCTTCTCTCCGCAGGTATCTGACAATCATCCATCCTTCAGGAACTCACATCCTGCAGACAGTACGAACTGCCCACATCGTCTCCACGGTCACCTGGGTTTTTCTCCTGGCTCAAACAATCACCTACAACATTATGTTTTTCATTACTCACAAACCTCCTGACCTCTGACCCTGGCTACTGTGGGCCCCTGTTCAGTACGTCATTCAGCATCCTTCATAAAACATTTCAAATCAGTTGCACCATCATCTTCCTCTTAGTCTTCATATCCCTGGTCTTCTTCTACTACAGTACCTCCCGCAGGGTGTTGCAGGCACAGCAGAGGCAGCTGGCCTCCTTCAGCACTGACAAGCTGGTGAAGTCTCGCAGGAAACATGTTGTGCTGGGTCAGCATCTTCTGTCTTTGTTTTGTGCCCTATCACCTGGCTCGTCTTCCCTATACCTTTTTGTGGACCAGCTGCTCTGTGGGTCAGCTATTGTACTACTTGAAGGAAGTGACCACTATCTTATCAGTTTTAAATGTTTGTCTGGACCCTCTTGTTACTTTTCCTCTGTAAGACTTTTCGAGCTCAGGTGAACTTTAGCATGGGTCAAGAATGACAACACAAGCAACCCAGGAGAGTGAGAGCAGCAGGAAAGAAGTGGACATTGTAGAGTTAAATCCATGAGTTATAATGCAAATTTCTACTTTTTGAAATACAAAGAGTTATATTTGATTTTAGAGTCAGATTAGATCAGGTGAAACCATGTCATGAGTCATGTATTCCAAGTTCTCATGAGCCACATAGGTTCTGCTGAGATATCATAATGAGTCTAAACTGAGCACAAACCCACCCCCCACACAGATACCACCAGTTTATGTTGCTAGCTTTCACCTATTAGCTAAGTAGCTGAATCTGAAACTCATTAATCTGAAGCTTAATCGGTCTAATGATCAAATTAATAAAAAACAAATACAAAATCTCGAGTTGTTTCTGAAAACTTGTTCTGTTTTTAAAAAAACAGCTTTAAATTTTAAAATTGCAAAATTGTCTTTGCGGCTTTTGATGATATAGGAAAAATTGCTACTTTTATTATTTCAATAATATGGTCTTTCTGAGCCTGGTTCTGCCAACGGTTACTTCCTGTTAAGTTTTTCCTTCCCACTGTCACCAAGTGGTTGCTCAATGGGAGTTGTCTGATGGTTGGCGTTTTCTCTGCATTACTGTAGGCTCTGTATCTTACAATATAAAGCACCTTGAGGTGACTGAATGTCAAGACTGTATGTTTTTGCTTGTTTGCATGTTTGCGTATGTAAAACCACAGCAACTACTTCCTTCTGCAGTTTCCACTGCACTGACGTCAGACACTTAAGTGACATTTCTGAGCACAAAGCTGATAAGAGTGTGTATTGACTGTGATAATGTATAAGTGTCTTTATGCCTCTTTGCGGTAAATTGTTTTGTTCTGCTGTTAATGGTGGGTGTTTTTCCAAAACAGGAAAGATGACCATAGAGCTGCTGGAAATTGCTAAAGGTTTCTAACAAATAAAAACAAACAAACAAAAGAAAAACTTCATGGCAAATGACAACACTTCTAACACCCTGTACAGTAACGGTAATGCTATAACCTGCAGTGACATGCTGAAAATCCTCTTTTTCACTGACACCTGGATATCATACTTTATTCCATCACCGGGGAGAACATTGTCTGCTGGGACCTTAGGACTGCCTACATTTGGATCCTTAAATGAAATTCAGCACTTTATGATAACAATGTCATGTTGCATATGTTTAGAAATTTACACCTCTCTGTGACACTACTACACCATATTATCATGGCAAAAAGAAATCTTTCAAAAATATATCAATTTTACATCCAAATTTATATATATCATCAGAAGCATATATGAAATGATGCTGAATCTCTGGATTTATTATATTATTTTTTGTTTTATGAGTCCCACATTGAGGCTAGCTCACTCCGCTCATGTTTTTTGCTGATTTCTTTTTTCATTAGCTGTTGTTTAAGTGAAGACGCTCGTTAAAAGCTACATTTACTCTTTCAGTTTTTTCATTGTACACTTAAACAGATGTAAACACCTCATGATTGTTAAAACCAATAAACTCTCTCAGGACCTGTGTAACCTTATTTTTGAAAAACATGCTACTCGCATGGGCTACAGAACAGTTTCAAGACCGCGGAAAGTTCCAGTGAACACTGTTGGGGCTAATCCAGAGGTAGAAGTAGGGATGGGTAGGGATGCCATGATGGCACCGGTTCTGACATAAACGGTAGTAACCAGACCGAAAAGCAGCGCACATTTCGGTGCTTTATTTTGGTGCTTTTTTCCCCCCTGAGATGTCACACACTTTGAATTCTAGCCAATCATTTTACCTTTCCAAGGATAGTGGGCGGGCCCAGGTACGTACGTTCTTTTAGTGCAGAGCTACAGATTAAAAATGCCCAAGGTGAAGAGTCAAAAGTCTGGCTGTACTTCACAGCAAAAGATGCAAACTCAGCAGCAACAAGTGATTCAAGCTGATACTGTGATACTGTCAAAGGAGGTAAAACCTCAAATCCGATGAAACACCTGGCGACGCATAGCGTTTTTTTTTAAAGCCGAGAAATGCGCCGTATTTGATAGCTTGCTGCGAGACCTCACACCGTGCACATCTACTGTGGGTGTGGTGCCTGTTATCGGACCCGGAGCAACATCCCCCAAGAACCCGAAGAGGAGAGTCCTGGCCCCTAGCCCTGCCAGTGTAGCAGAAATGATGAGGATGATGATGGCAGCAGCAGCCGTTCTTCTCTGCGTGAGTAGCTTAATGTTGTTCGTGTGTAATTTACGTTGAGTAGGCTAACCACGTTATTACATTAATGCATGTAAGGTGAACTAGCAAACATCATCATAGTTACATGCGGCTGTCTTCTTGTTTGATGGCAGATACTCCCTTCACCCTGGCCAAAAAGGCTAAAATGACCAATGAAAAAGAGGGAAACAGTTAAACATGAGAGGTTTTTGGACAAAGTTTGTGTTTTTTCCATTGTTTAAGCACTGCTTCCAGCCAAGAGTGATACCATATATGCCCCATAGCTGCAGAAAAGGCTAACATTGTTATCTTTTTACAAAAAAACAGCTGAACATGAGACGTTTTTGGGCCAATTTTGTGTTCTCCATTCTTTAAGCACCGGTTTGAGCACCGGCACCGTTTCAAAAGTACCGGTTTGGCACCGGTATCGGATAAAACCTAAACGATACCCATCCCTAGGTAGAAGAATACCATTTAACTGTAAACCAACAACAACCTTGTCCCGCCCACACGGTTGTGGTTGGCAGCTGATAAAATAGAATTATTATAAGAGTTGAGTATAGTTTTGCAGCAGTGCAAAGAAGGAAAGATTAAACCCAAAATGCAGACTCATAGGCAGAACGTAACTCAAAAACACAGCTTTATTGCTGGATGTAGTAATCCAAAAACCAAACAGGGGCAGACTAGAAACTTAAACTAGCAAGAAAAACACACAGCTGGAGAATGAGTGAGATCACGGCGCAGGACAGAGAGAGACACAGGCATAAATACACACAAAGAGGGAACAAACCACAGAAGGCAACACAGCTGAACATGATGTAACTAACAAAACAGTCAAAGAAACCTGAACATGATGCACACCGGACATGGGACTGTCAAAGCAAAGCAAAGTAACTCTAATTAAACCACAAAGACAGAACTGACTAAGCATGAGAGATAACACAGACAATGCATGGTGGAAATATAGAGTGGCTCTTCAACTGGTGGGGGAGATTGTCACACCTTGCAGGAGCTTTCCTCTCCTCAGGAACTCTCTGCAGGAGATACAGGAGAGGTGGAGGAAGATCTCAGCCTGGGTGTTTATTGTCTTATGTAGTCTGGAAGATGAGTGGATGGTGGGGTGGGTGCAGTTTTCTCTGTGGTGGGGTTGGGTGGACTGTCCCGGGCTCTGTGGGGCCGGGAGGCGCTGCTGCACTGGGCCCCGGTCTGGATGGGCCTGGGCCCCCTTTCCCTGGCGGGTCGCGGAGTATGGGGGTGCCTACTGGGGTCAGCGGGGGAGCTGGCCCCAGGGAGGGGTCACTTGCCCCTCCCTTCCTTCCCTCCCCATCTCCAGCTGCCTCCCTCTTCCCGCTCCACCACAACCACCCACACATGCAGGGCCTTGGAGTAGGGGTATGTCACCAGGGTGCAGAGGAGGCTACCCCCCCCCTCTGTCTCTGTTGGCCTCTGACATGATAAGACTAGTTGCATTAAAGCCATTAACTGTTTGTGAAGAAACACCTTTGGGCTGAGATGCTCTTGATAAGGAGCATCTTTTGTTTGCTTCATGACTTCTTTTGCAGACTGTTGGGCACCTAACTGCACCCCCTCTGATCAGCTATGTGTAATCATCGAGTCTAACTGTTGCAGAGTGTGGGAATTAACTATTTGTGAAGAAACACCTTTGGGCTGGGATGCTCTTGATAAGGTCTCCTCTTTTGTTGCTTCATACCTTTTTTACAGACTGTTGGGAGCCTAACTGTACCCCCCTCTGTCTAACTGTTACAGAGTGTGGGAATATGTGTTTTTTAGAAGTATCACAGTTTATTTCTAAAAGAATACATGTTGTTTGCGGTGCTCTATTTAAAACTATTGGCCTGTGAAACTTTTAGAAAAGTGAAATGCCCCTAAAGTAGTTAAATCATCTATGTGTAATCATCGAGTCTAACTGTTGCAGACTAGTAGATAATTATAAGACTAGTTGCATTAAAGCCACATTGAGGTTGATACAGCTCTAGTGGGGGAATGCCCTCGGGGTGGGGGGGGGGGGGGCAAAAATAGGTATAGGTATATTACTACTGATGATATTTTGGCTGATGTCACCACTGGGCATAGTTTTTAATAAAAACTTCCTGTCATATGTGGTTTCCTAATCCTTTTGCACCTTACACCAAGAATTAGGGGTTTTGTGCTACTTTTGTTCTGAATTTTGTTTTCAATGTTTTTATAAATGAAGATTAAAAGCTATTTTTGACGCTGCCTATGGTATTTTATTTAAAAGCACCATTTTCCTGATATTGGGAATTATCAGGGTTAGAGATAAGCTTTTATTGTGCGCCCTCTTTAATGTTTTAATGTCGCCAGATTTGAAAACATTTAAATGTCACCTCAGCCCTTTGTTGTGTTAGACTGGGATGAAGATTCACAGGGAGCAGAACTACTTTTGGTGATTTGCTGCCACCTGCTGTCTGCTTTCTGTGAGTCATGTGAGCCATGTGATTTTAAAAAAAAGGAACATTTCAAAGAAAATCAAACATCTCGGCATCATTTTTCTGCCTTTGAGAAATGTTAAGTGCTGTTTAAATGACTCACTGTTAGAAATTTAAATCTAAAACAGCTAAACATTGCTGCCTATCTCAGCTGTCAGAGGTTGAGAAGTGGGGTACACTCTGGACAGGTCCCCAGTCTGTCACAGAGCAAACACAGAGCTGTTTATGTTCATTTATAAGATCAATTAGAAATTATCTGATAATATGAGCCCTGGACTGAGACAGGAAGCCAGAGTGTCCACAGAGAACCTGTGCAGGCAGTGCGAGAACGTGCAAACGCGACACAACTTTCCTGGCCTTCAGATATTATATTATACTAATACTAATACTAGCATCATTATAATATTATGTTATTATTGTGTTAGTTATCATCAGTGTTTGTGTTCAGGTAACACTATGCAATATATTCAGTTTTAGAATTTATATTCAATGTTAACTGTAACTATGCTCAAAGTGTTAATGCTGTCTCATTTTAATAAACATCACTGTCATATGCGAAACTAGGCTGGCACTTTGGGTGGCAAGAGATCATTTTAGGGTGGCACATGCAACCCCATGCCACCCTTCTAGATTCGGGCCTGGCACTACCAGTAAACAGAATCGGTTTAGACCAGTAACTGATTTTCAGGAGAAAAACCTCAAATCATCTTGAACCATGGAGCAGTAAATGTTCTGTTTGGTTATTTCTTTTGTCAGATTTCAGCCTGTAAATGGTGCATGTTGTCAGAGAGAGGTGGTGTGACTGAATGTGAGATCATCTAAGAAGAAAAGTGACAACGCATCAAGTAGGTAATAAGCAGACATCCTGTTTGAAAAGACCAAATAACTAAATCAGATAAGTCTGTGTGGTGCACATGTTGCAACTTTTTAGCAGTAAAGACAGGAAATAAGTCAGAGCGCTGTTTAACAGTTTGGTTACTGTGTGTTTCCTCATTTAGGTGATTTTATTAAACTGAGAGGACATAACAACTCAAGCAGCTTTTCCTGATCACTGAAAACTGGTGAAATACAGGTGAGTATTTTTATTCTTTTGTACTGGCGATTACTGGTGAAACACTCAATATTCCCTCCACTCAGCAGCACCACAGCTCGCTTCTATCAGTGTTCATGAAACGTATTACTGACTAACATCGAGGGCATGCTGGTGCCATCTGGCCTAATAATCAACCTTACATTCTTTTGTGGGGTTCATTGTAAACAATCTGTGATGAACATATCGTTATATTCAGTGTTGTTTAATCAAACATTCCAATCTAAAATTTGATTAAAGTATTTTCGCAGTTTTATTACAGTTAATAAGACTCGTTAATCACCTGAGACAACTGTTGTGAAAGAAAGGGCCATGGATCAAAATTGTTTGTAGTAGAGCTCAACACAAGCTACGCTGCAGTTTGTAAAATTAGTTTGTTGCGTTAAAATAAGGTTAAGACCGTGAAGTTGCATCCTCTCAACAATGTAGGTCAGTGGATTTATTTTCTCCAGAAACATGGGTGACTCAACAAATGCGACGTCATCTCCCAACCTCCGACCCTGTGATGTTGTCAGAACACCAGTCCATGCTTTCTTTGTGGTGGTCTACAGTCTGTTGTTTCTGGTAAGTTTCAGATTTTCAGATGTGCTCAAGACATGGAACTTCAACACACCTGCTCTGGTACAAATTGGTTTAAGGTTCTCTGTGCATCTACCAAAGTCCTGCCTTCCCCATCCTTTCTGCACCGCATTCAGGTGGGTTTACTCCTCAATGGCTTCATCATGAAGTTTTACTGTTGTCAAGCTCAGCAGCAGGCATCCAGCAGCTTGATGGTCTACCTGAAGAACCTGACAGCTGCTGACTTCCTGCTCTGCCTCTCTCTGCCACTGCGCATCGCCCACTATGCCAGCAGCTCTCCTATTGTTCAGGAGCTCTACTGCAGCTTTGGAGCTTCTGCCTTGTACCTCAACATGTACGCCAGCATCATATTTATGGGGTACATTGCTGCCAACAGGTACAGAACCATTAGTAATTTAAACTGCAGTTCATAACCATGTTAAAACTGTGATTAATGGGTTAATTACACACATCGTCGCTTTTCAGATTATTAATGACTTCTGAAGATTTGGGAATACTGTGACTGATTAGTGAAGTTTTTCACCGCCTCTTTTCTCTTCACTCTACAGGTATCTGAAGATCGTCCATCCTTCAGGAACTCACGTCCTGCAGACAGTGCGAACTGCCCACATCATCTCCATGGTCACCTGGGTTTTTCTTCTGGCTGCATCAATTACATACACTATCCTGTTTTTCATCACCAAGAAACCATTGACCTCAAACTCCATCAGGTGTGGTTATATGTTAGGGACATCGGTCAACCTGTTCTTCAAAATTACCCATGTCAGCTGCACCATCATCTTCCTCGTGATCTTCATATCCCTGGTCTTCTTCTACTACAGCACCTCCCGCAGGGTGTTGCAGGCACAGCAGAGGCAGCTGGCCTCCTCTGGCTCTGAGAAGCTGGTGAAGTCTCGCAGGAACATGTTGGTGCTGGTCAGCATCTTCTGTGTTTGCTTTGTCCCCTATCACCTCGTTCGACTCCCCTATACTTTTCTGTGGAGCAGCTGCTCTGTTGGTTCAGTGTTGTACTACCTGAAGGAAGTGGCCACCATGGTGTCAGTTTTCAACATCTGTCTGGACCCTCTTGTTTACTTTTACCTCTGTAAGACTTTTCGGGCTCAGGTGAACCTGAGAAAGGCTTTGAGGGGGAAGAACATCCAACAAGCAAACCAGGAGAGTGAGAGCAGGAAGGAGCAGGCTGACATTGTTACAGCAACAAGTTAAACCAATGAGCTTTAAGGAAAAGTTCAACATGTTAATAAATGCTAAGATGTACATTTGTTTTGAGAGTCAGATGAGTTCAGTGATGTGATGGATCCCAAGTCTTCATGAACTCATCACAAACACACTCCCATGCAGACAACATGCGTGTTCATGTTTCCACTGTCAGACTTTATCTTCTCTGTCTTTGAGGTTTTCTCGTCTTCTGCTGATGTCACAAAACCAAATATCATTTTTCTCATTCAAATCATGATCTCAGTCTGCTCAAAGGTTGTGGTTTCTCCTCTGAATCTTGTCAGCAGGTTCAATCAGCAGCTTTTAATTTGTTTAAAAAGCTTAGCGGAAGTAGTCAAACACATGTCAGACCCTGAAGGAACACTCTCTACTCTCTACTCTTTATTACAGTTGTAATAAAGTCCTGTGACACAGTTTCACAGTAAAAGTCGATAAATGGTCCCCCTGTAGTTGTAACATTTTCTTTTTTATCCTGCAGTTGTGTAACAGGAACTAACAGCTTTGTGGGTGTCCAGTTTCCCCTGGGGCTGTAACTTTTATGATATTCATCGTTTTAAGCCAATTTGAACCATCTTGTGGTTTCAGCGTGATTTGAATCAGCTCAGCTATCTGTCACCTCTCTGGTTCACACGAATATCCTTTATCACTACTGTGAGTGTTTTCGTCTTTCCCTTAAGAGAAGAAAAACAGTCAAAATATGAACCGTACATCAGGGGTAGCAGTAGTTACTGTAGCTAACTGTGAAATATTGCCACGCTTGCAGCTGTAAATGGCCAATTATCATTCATGTTCTCCCTGAAAATGTCTTTATGTGTGCATACATCAGTATATCCTCACAATACACTTTACTGTAACACTTGGAAGAACAACTGCGCTCTATCTTTGGGTCTGCACCGTACTCAGTGATGTGCTGTTAACAACACTCTGCCTATGTGTCACAGACTCCGAGCTCTGCTGAGGCGCTCGTCTTTGACACAAGTTACCACACCAATCACTTCCTGGGTGGTCTCTTTCACATTAAAAGCTTAATTTGTGCTTATGATAAATAAACTGGTACTTCTTGTTTTTTTTTTCTTTTCTAAGCAAACACTCAAAGCACTTTTTATCATTCAGCCAATCACACGTTCATACAACTGCTGTTTTTATAAACCCAAGCACCTCATCTAACATTCTCGCACACTGACTTTGGCAGGCAGAGCTCGAAGAGAAGACGTGTGCTAACCTTACTGTAAGACAGGCCTGTCAAACTCCAGTCCTCCAGTGTGAGCCTCCTGCTTCTTTTTGAACTATCCCTTTCCTACCTGCTGCTGGTTACCTGGATCAGGTGTGCTCTGCCAATAAGAAGCTACAAGGGCAGGTTAATTGGAAAACAAGCAGGAGTTCGTACGTGTCCTGTAAGACCTCCACCCACAGGAGGCGCCACAGAGGCCAGGTGCAATATATTATTTTCAAAACTACATAAAAAGGAAAAAAAAATCACCACTGAGCACAAATAGAAACGTTCTTTCAGATATTGTTTGCTGATCTATTTGCTCTCTTCAATGGGGGCTTCTTGTTAGGAGACCTGAGTCGTTTGATTTTTCTTTACTATTGTACTTTGATTTTGCCATTATGTCTTGTTTCTAGTCTTTTGGTTTCTTTGTTAATGTTCGGTCTGTGTTGCTTAGTTGCTCTGTCTCCCCCGTCTGCTGTCTCCCCTCTTGTCAAGTCCACATCTCTGTGTTATATTTCCTGAAAATCTGTGTCTTTTTTGGTATTTTCAGTTTAGTTATTTTATGTTTCATCAGTAAAGCTGTTTTGACTGCATTATTTTGCCTGTGTGAGTCTGCAATTTGGGTTCTCTGTACCACCACTCCTGCCTGCACACAGCCTTCTCATGAAACTTCTGGTTTTGTTAAATGCTTTCCTTTCTTTTTCTTCTTTGCTGTCAGTAAAGTTTAAAAGCTGCCACGTGTTTTCCTTAGTTTATTATATTTAAAATTGAAGTCTCTGACCTCATGATATACCATGTCTTATTAAAAATGAAGCTGTATCATCCCAAGAAGCAGAAATGATCAGGGTAAAAGGGAGGCCTTCATTTGTCGGCCCCCCTTTGTCCCCTTAACGCTAACGGTCTGGGGATGTAGACGATGTGGGCTGGAGGAAGCCAAAGCCCTGCTTTGGTTATCAAAAATGATGTGACTTAATAATACGACCTGTACCCTGAAAATGCAGTGTGCTTACCATGTAAGATCAAGAAACAAACTTTTTTTAAACAGAATTACCCGGGACTAAGACTCTACTTTAAATTAGCCACACTGTGCTTAAAATTACTTACTGCCCCTCCTTTTGAATTTTGAATTACACTATAGTCACTACGGTTCACAACGTATCACCACACACACACAGGGCCTTGGTGGGCAGGTGTATTGGGAGGCTGGAGGGTTGGGCTGCAGCAGTGACCCCATTAACCCCTTCACAATTCATTTTTTTCTGCAACTAAGACTCTGAGGGTCTTGGGGGATTATGTCACCCCCCCATTCCACAACACACCGACCCAACATAGCACCTTCAACACTGAACAATATATTTATAGTGAGAATAGACTTTAAAAAATGAAGGGGGGGTATTAATAAGTTGTCTTATTACGTTGTCTTATTATTGTAAGGCACAGGCCCTACAAAAATACAGACAGACCCAAGAATCACACGATCCCCCTATGAGCAAGAGCATGGTGACAGTCAGAAGGAAAATCTCAATCTTAACAGGAAGAAACCTCTGGCAAAGCCAGGCTAAGGGAAGGGTAGCCATCGTACATGCCTGTGTGTTGGACCAGATTGGCCACAGTAACAACATTTACACTGTTGGGAGTGTGTTCATGTTGAGTTCAGCCTCATATTGATCACTGATCTCAGTAAAAACTTGTGTTGTTTATGAATCCTTGGGATTTAGGTGACTGGTCTCACTGGAATGAAACACCAAAGGAGGCCAGATGCCTCTGCTGTCCCAGCAACACCCTGTAGGAGGTGCTGTAGTAGAAGAAAACCAGGGATATGAAGACCACGAAGAAGGTGGTGATGCAACTTGTGTGGATGGTTCGATAAACAGAGTGACAAATGCACTTTAAATTCAACATAACATAAAAGTGCAATAAAAAAAATATCTTAAAACAAAAAGAAGCCAACAGGAGTGAAGTCACAGATCAAAAATCTTCTGTTTTGTTTGCGCTTTTGATTTCAGCCTGTTAATTGTGCATCTTGTCAAAGAGCTATGGTGTGACTTAATATGAGATAATCTACAAAAAAAGGGCAGACACATGAGTATGTAATAAACTCACACACTTTATATCATAACATCACTGTCTTTACTTATAGTAGTGACGAAAAACAGGAAATAAGTCAGAGTGCCGGTTACCAGTTTGGTTACTGTGTGTTTCCTGATCTACGGTGATACTTATTAACTGAGGGGACATAACGACGCAAGCAGCTTCTTCTGCTCACCAAAAACTGGAGAAACAGGTGAGTTCTGCCGGTTGCTCAACCTCAAATCTTTAGTATTTCTACTGATTTCATACTTAACTTAAAAGATGACTTTTAGCGGCTCCTGTCATGGGAAAGAAAAGCAGTTCACACAGCTGCCTCAGGACTGCAACTGGCTTCTGCCAAGATTCAGATCTCACCTCTCAAGCCTGAAACATTTAACGCCCGCTCTTTTTTGATCATTAAAATATGTATTTGGGTATTTTTGTTTACACTTTCTGGCAAAATACAAATATTTTCTCAATATTGAACATAAGACATGATGATTCGAAACGATGTGAAACGTTGTGCTTTATATGTGTCAGTTTAAAACTAGTTGGTCAGATTGTATGCCATCTGTCAAAAAAAAATGGTGTCATCTGCATACATCAGGATTTATCTCCATGCACATATACACTGGGGGGGGGGGGGGGGGGGGGTTATGGCCTAGGGTTTTGGAATGTATGGGGCAACATGTCTTCCTCCAGGCAAATCCAAGTGGCAGCCCTTGCAGGTGATTGGCTGGCTGAAACCCTGTGGAACACCGGGAAGCGATGAGTGGACAATTGAGCTCACCTGTGTCTGTAAGAGACAGATGAGCAGTCACTTGGTGTGGCGTCTTTAGACTGAGAGCGCAGTCTGGGTCTGGGAGAGTGCGGTCTGAGAATGCCTGCTAGTTAAACTGTGTGTGTAAAGCCGAGCACTGTCCAGCCCCGCTTGTTTGTTCCGGGGAGGTTAGCTGTGTTTAGCTGTGAGTTTATTGTATTGAGTTATTTTTCCTCCCTTCCTCGAGCCTCGTTCAGCTATCTAGAGTGCCCTTGTGTCTTATTTCCTTTGTGTGGGTATTTAATGTTGCCCAGTGGCTTGTTGTGCGCAGCCCTGACAGTTTGCAGTTGTAAAATTGGTAATAAAATCCCTGTTTCTGTTAGATTCCTGTGTAAGGACTCGTTTATGTTACTCTCCCTCTGGCCCTTAGCAGAGGGGGTCATAACAGAAGTGAAAGCTTTCCAATGAGTTTTAATAAAGGCATGATAATGAGGAAGTACAGCAATCATCCTTAAACACATTCATTAACTTTGAACTGAATGAAGCCAGCTCCTCTTAATGTGTAAAGTATCTCTGTGAATTATATTTATTTTTCAGCATGGCTGACTCAAAAAACGTGACTTCATCTGTCAATCAGACCTGTGATCTGGTTGTCCCATCAGTCAACCCTTTCTTTATGCTGGTCTACAGTCTGCTGTTTCTGGTATGTTTCAAATCGTCAGATTGTGCCCTGAAACTGGTTCCTGGATCATGTTTGAAAGTCCTCTTGTCTACATCCTCTCTGTGTCTCTACAGGTGGGTTTACTCCTCAATGGCTTCATCCTAAAGTTTTACATTTCTCAAACTCAGCAGCAGGCATCCAGCAGCTTGATGGTCTACCTGAAGAACCTGACAGCTGCTGACTTCCTGCTCTGCCTCTGTCTGCCACTGCGGATAATCCACTATGCCAGCAACTCGGCCATTTTGCACATACTCCACTGCAGCATTGGAGCTACTTCCCTGTACCTCAACATGTACACCAGCATCCTTTTCATGGGGTACATCGCTGTTAACAGGTAAGGAACATTTACTGAGTTAAAATTGCAGTTCATAACAATGTTAAAACAAGGATTTTGGTTAATTACACTCTTAAACTCTGTACTTTTGGCAAGAGCATGAATATTTAGTTTCACTTTAACAGTGACTTCTGCAGATTTGGCACCACTGACTTGTTTGGTAGAGTTGTATACTGCCTCTTTTATCTCTCCAGGTATCTGAAGATCGTCCATCCTTCAGGAACTCACATCCTGCAGACAGTACGAACTGCCCACATCGTCTCCACGGTCACCTGGGTTTTTCTCCTGGCTCCAACAATCGCCTACAACATTATGTTTTTCATTACTCACAATCCTCTGGCCTCTGACCGCTGCTACTGTGGGCCCCTCTTCAGTACGTCATTCAGCGTCCTTCATAGAGCATTCCAAATCAGCTGCACCATCATCTTCCTCTTAGTCTTCATATCCCTGGTCTTCTTCTACTACAGCATCTCCCGCAGGGTGTTGCAGGCCCAGCAGAGGCAGCTGGCCTCCTCTGGCTCTGAGAAGCTGGTGAAGTCTCGCAGGAACATGTTGGTGCTGGTCAGCATCTTCTGTGTTTGTTTTGTTCCCTACCACCTGGCTCGTCTTCCCTATACTTTTCTGTGGGACACCAACACTGTGGGCCGGCTATTGTACTACCTGAAGGAGGTGGCCACCATGGTGTCAGTTTTCAACGTCTGCCTGGACCCTCTTGTTTACTTTTTCCTCTGTAAGACTTTTCGGGTCCACGTGAGAAAGGCATCCTGGAGAGTCAACAATCCAAACAAACAAACCAGGAGAGTGAGAGCAGCAACGAGCCAAACCAAGGAGCTGTAAAGAAAAGATGAGGCTCAGCTCAACATTTCATGGGGTGATGACATCATGATCAATTTTTAATTTTCAATATATTTTCAAGTATAGAAAACAAAATATTTTTCACTTTGTCATTATGTTTTTTTTTTTACATTAATTTTGAGATGAAAAGAAAAAGAATCATTCTGGAATGAGGCTGTAACCTGACAACACGTGACCAAGTGAGCACTCTCTCGATGCACGGCACCTCAACATCACCGCTTCACACGTGGCTCATTTTTAACCTTCTTCTTTCCACCCCACGCTAACATGTAGCTTAAACAATCACATTTTTATATCTTGTTTACTTTCTTTCAGTTGATTTTTTTCCAAAACCTGGAGCTGATAAACGATCACCATGTTGTTCTTTTGTGCTTGTTTGTGAGTAAAATGAATGTTGTTCTTTGTGACCTGGATTGTGTTGTTAATCTGTGTCACACAGACTGACTATATGTCAGCACTTGTAGCTACCTGCAGCCAGTGTTGGGTAAGTTACTTTAAAAAAGTAATTAATTACTAATTACTAATTACTTAATCAATATAGTAAAGTACTTATCTAATTACTGTGTCTGAAAAGTAACTTAATTACTAAATAAGAAAATTTAACTAAATACTTCTTAAAATCCCGATAAACCTTGAGTGGACAAATAATAGAAATTAAACTCTTTAAATACATTTTTTTAAAGACAGAGACTCTACAGTATGCAGCGGTAGCATCTCTTCCACAATGTAGCCTGCAGTCATTTTTTAAGCTCACCTTCAGACGCTTTCTGTGCTGCTGAAGTAAAATCACGTTTTGCTGCTTAGCAGGAGTTGCCGCGGTGATGGATGATGAACAAGGATCGCTCAGAAGTGTTCGTCCATGCTCTCGTGTCAGGCGCTTCAGTAGATTACTCCTGGTATTAACAGCAGCCGATGGTTTTTACATATTACTGTAATGTTCTTGTCTGCTTGTTTCAGAAAAGTGAAGAGACGGGAATATGTCCATTTCATAAAACAGCCACTCGCTTCAGCCGAGTCCGACATCTTCCGCTGTAGAATACGACTGTGCAGCAACCTGGCGCGAAATGACGTGCAGCTGCACTGCAACGATGTTAAAGCGGCAGAGTTTAGTTCTACGTTTAGAAGACAAATTATTGAAATTAAATAATGATATTCAGCGAGTTTAATTATTTTACAATGTCACGCAAGTACATTGTAAGTAACTGTATTTAAAATACCTAAAAATGAACAGTAATTAGTTACTCTACTTTTTCAGTGGAAAAGTAATTTAATTACAGTAACGCGTTACACCCAACACTGCCTGCAGCAATAATAGAATGTTTGCAGATGTAAATGACTTATTATCAGTCACAATCTCTTTAGATACTGTAGAAAATAATCTGAAGGTTTTTTATTTTCTTGCTTTATTTATGTCATCAACAACATGACATGCGACGCTGAACTGATCAGAAGCGGAGAACTTTTAACCCTCAGTTTTCTAGACTATAGAACACTTAGAAATATCATCAATGTCTTAAATTCAGTTCCAACATTGCAACAAACCAAACTGTTTTAAAAATCAGGTCTCAGATTTATTCTGTATAGACCTCAGGCTCCACAGACATGCACACACTGGGAGGGAAAGACAACCCTGAACAGTATGGCTGCTGTGCTTCTGTATGTTTTATGGTTTTGTTTTGTTTCATGTTGTGCATGTACAGCAGCTACTTCCTCATACTGTTTCCACTGAGCTGATGGCTGAGGCTACAGTCAGATTTCTCAACACAAAACTAATAATAGAGTGTGTATAGCTGTGGGAAAGTGTGTGTCTGTCCTGTACGCTGTGGTGAAATATGTGTTATTTTTGCTCTTCTGCTGATAGTTATAAATAAATATAGCTGCAGTGATATGATCTGTAAATCCTCTTTTCATCAACAGCTGGACATTAAACTTTATCGTAACACCTAGAAGAACAACCACACTGAGCCGTGTTAACGTTCAGTGTGAGCACAAGAAGCGGTTTGAAAATCTAAGACCTCAGAGTGTCATGAAGGAGGCCGGAGCTCTCAGACTTTTTTCTGATTGGCTGCTGTTCAAGTGAAGTACTTTCAGATTCTAACTTTGGGCTCGGCACTTATAGAGCGCTTTTCTGCTCTATCTGAACACTCAAAGCACTTTTAACTACAAGCCTCATTTAGCCAGTCACACACAAATTCATACGTTTTTTTAATCTAAGCATCTTATCTAACATTCAATCGAATCCGCCTACATTACAATTGCTAGAAGACCTGCTCTTCCTCCTGAGCCTGTATGTTTATAAGAGACAAATGTTGAATGCTCCTCCTGAATCATATCTGTTATTAACCTCTGTCTCTCTTCCACAGCATGTCTTTATCCTGTCTTCCTTCTCTCACCCCAACCGGTCACAGCAGATGGCCCCGCCCCTCCCTGAGCCTGGTTCTGCCGGAGGTTTCTTCCTGTTAAAAGGGAGTTTTTCCTTCCCACTGTTGCTAAAGTGCTTGCTCATAGGGGGTCATATGATTGTTGGGCTTTTCTCTGTATCTAAGAAGCACCTTGAGGCGACTTTTGTCGTGATTTGGCGCTATATAAATAAAATTGAATTGAACTGACTTGAATTAAATTATCAAGCTTATAAGTAAACTTTTATTTTTGACTTTTAAATGTGTCCTTAACAGGAAGCATGTAATCATACTCTCAGCAATCTGTTGGGGTTTCATAGTTCCAATGAGCATAACCAATTTTGGAGGTGTGCTGCCACCTGCTGGCTGCTCCCAGTTGCTGCTCAGGCTGTCCATCTCTGAGAGGACACTGGAGCCATATCACTTAAATGAAGCTGTGTAATATTAAAGAGGAATGTTTATTAAAAGTACCACCAGATCTTAATTATGACTTCAGTGCTGTTCACAGTCAGAAAGCGACTTTGTTTGGTAAATCGGCTAACTCAGAGACTGAATATTTGGGCTTAATCTACATAATTTATAGTGCCTCAGTCTCCAGTTTACACCTGACATTATCTCCAGTACTTGTAGTGTTTCTGAACCAGCAAATTCAGGTTATACTCCCTGTGTTCTGTCTGACCCAGTCAATGTGGATGTTCAAGAAGCTGCGCAGTGTTTGCGAGCTGGCTAATGCTACACTTCCTGTGACTGAGCATGAGTTGTCTCACTCTGTGTTATCTGAGTTGGTGTCCACAGTAAATGTCTGCAAGCCTGGTAAAACCCCTGAGTCAACTGTGTTTGAACCTGCTAATTTAAAGATGAGACTCAGTCATGGGGACTCTCTAATCCATAAACCAAATATCCACGAAGCTAATCTTCCTGTGTTTTGCACTCCACAGAGGCAAAGCCTGCAACTGTATAAGTGGTTTTTTTTTTTCTAAAGCCACCCCTGTACCATCTCCTCTGCCTGTTCCTGCTCTGAGGGTGGCTATGGTCCAGCACATCCTGCACCCTCGCTGTCCTGCACATCCTGTGCCTGCCAAGCACCCTGAGCCGCTGGCCCCCGCTGGCCCCACGGTCGGCCTCCAGACCAACTCCGTTGCTGCTGCTGGCCCCGTTTTGGTGCATCTCAGACACCTTTATCTGAAAGTCACTGGGTGTAGTCAATCAGTAATTAAACTCAGGTAACCCCTGAAGACTACTGCATTGCCACTGCAAGGTGACAAGTAAATTGGCCGACTGCTTGTCCAGTGAGAGCAGCAAACTCCAGGAAAGACCAATGAATGAATCAATGAGCACAGGAGACCAGTTCAATTATAGCAGAGAGAGGAACCACCAGTAATCAACCTGCAATGTAGTACCTAACACCAATGCAACAGAACGAGGAAGAGATAATATACAGGGTGACACTGTGAGCTGATCGGCCACAGTAGCAAAATAGCAACAGTAACACTGATGCTGTCTATGTGGGCGTGTGTATGTATTGATTTAACTCTCATATAGATCTTCATGAAGACTGACATCTATGACTCTGACTTTAAATCTCACCCAAAAGCCAGAGGGGCCTCTGCCACTGCTGTGCCAGCAACATCCTGCAAAATGTGTGTTTTAGTAAAAAAAGACAGATATAAGGATCAAGATGAAGGTGGGGCTGGTGTGGGTGGTTTAGATGGCTGACTGATGCAGTTAAAATAGAAGATAACATCAAACTGTTATGGTCCGGAGTCTAGTGACTCCGTGGTTATGTTTGTGTTTATTAATAGTCACAATTTTAACTTGTTTCCTGGTTATTTGTTAACTATTTCCAGTGTTTAGGTGTTCTCTCTGCCTCCTGTGTTTCTTGTGTTGTGTCTAGTGTCCCTGGTTTGATGTTTGTGCTTATTCTGCTTTTACTGTGTCTCCCTCCCATTTCCTCATTTTCCCTTAGTGTGTATTTATTATGTGTGTTTACCTCTGTTCTTCGTCTCCATCTGTGTTTCCTTCATGTTTCATGTCTCAGGCTCCATGTTCTTGCTTCAGGTTTTAGTTATGGTTTCTTCGTTCGATATGTTCTTTAGTTTAGCTTTTCCTTCGTGTTGTCAGTTCCCCGTTTACTTTGTAGTGTTGTGTCAAGCCGATAATAAACGCTCGCTTTTTTTAACATACGCCTTCACACCATTTTGTGTGTGCTTGGGTCCTCATTCTCATTATGAGGTCATCTGAGAAAAATAGAGCAAACACATGACACAAATAATATTTAGACAACCTGTTTATAACAACTGAACAGAAAATTGCATGCCTGTATTAGAAACATGTTTAGCAGGGAAGACAAGCAGGAAATAAGTCAGAGTGCCTGTTAGTGGTGTGATCACTGTGTGTTTCCTGATGTGCAGCAATACTGTTAAACCAGATGGGCATAACTACTCAAGCAGCTTTTCTTGCTCACTGAAAACTGCAGAAACAGAGGTGAGTCTTGCTGGTTGATCATCCTTAAATTGTTTGTACTTGTACATATTTCATGCTTAGCTTAAAAGATCACTTTTAGTGACTACTGACACCCGGAATAGAAATACTCTACACAGCTGCATCAGCATTACAAGTGGCCTCTGCCAATGTGCAAAATCTAAGATCTAATAAACTAATATTTGGTATTTCCTGAGGAAATCACAGATGAGAAACAGCTACTGGTTTCACTTTCCTCTTCTTGGCATGCTTTCTGCTGATCATAAATATTTGGATACAACTTTTGTTTACACTTCTGGGTGAAACACAAATGAAATGCCAGCATGAAACTTTGTCCAACATATGTGACTACTTAACACCTCCTTGCTCCGATCCTGTCACGTATGTGAAAGTATCATCTGTATAGACACGCTTCATATATCATCACACAGACTGTGCAGCAATCCCATGTTACAAGCTCTTGTTAAGAAGAACATGTTGTAGACCTGGACATATGCAGACAGGATTATGACCAGTTATATGTTGTTATACATGATACCTTGTAATGCTCAGAGTAAAGAATTGTCTTGGTCCATGTTGAAATGATTGTTACGATTAGACTCGTGAGAGGAAGTGATTCATTTTTAAGATAAGATAAGATAAGATAAGATAAGATAAGATAAGACTTTATTGATCCCACAACGGGGAAATTTTTGCATCACCTCAGCTCAGGTACAGATATATGAAGGAAATACAAAAATACAAATAAGTACAATCAATGAAAAAAGTAAGATAATACACTATATACAATGGTACCATACACAGTATGTGATTATGGATATAGTTGGAAATATGGAATATATATATATATATATATAAACACCCCACCCAGCACGCCCCTGCGGGCGGTTTATCCTTCAAGCTCGGGTCCTCTACCAGAGGCCTGGGAGCTTGAGGGTCCTGCGCAGTATCTTAGCTGTTCCCAGGACTGCGCTCTTCTGGACAGAGATCTCCGATGTTGTTCCCGGGATCTGCTGCAGCCACTCGCCTAGCTTGGGAGTCACCGCACCTAGTGCTCCGATTACCACGGGGACCACCGTTACCTTCACCCTCCACATCCTCTCGAGCTCTTCTCTGAGCCCTTGGTATTTCTCCAGCTTCTCGAGTTCCTTCTTCCTGATATTGCTGTCATTCGTAACCGCTACATCGATCACTACGACCGTCTTCTTCTGTTTGTCTACCACCACTTCGGTAATCGTGGTTGTAGGTATTGTCCGTAGTGCTGCATTAACATCATCTAGCAGATCTTCTGAGGTTACTTCACGTAATCTTGGTAACCGGCTACGGGGGATCCAGGTTTCAAGCTTGGCCATGATCCTATTTTTCAGGTCAGTTCCTCTCGCACTCAACGATCCTTCTCCTATCGCACTTGGGGCTATGTACCCAATCTCGGGTGGGGGTGATGATATCTCCCCCCTGACCTGGCGTCCTGACTCCTCCTTGCCGTAGCATTTGTGTTGTACCTCGTCAATCTCTAGCTGTGAGAGCAGTCCCTTCTTTCGAATGTTGGAACACTGAGCTACTAGTTGTTTCGCCGTCATTGTGGATGTTGGGTATCGAAGAATCCATAGGTCCATCATCCTATTCATGTAGCCCCTTCCGCCGGGGTTACTTGCGTAGTAGCATTCCAACTAGTCTCTATAGTCTCTATTTCCATGTTCACAGGGAGGGAATTTACAACACCGGCAGAGTCCATTTTACTCACTGTGGCGTCCAGAGCCGCTGGTCCTGAGTCTTCAACAAGCACAGGAGTGAGTGTAGACGAGGCTGAACGCGGCTTGCGAGGACGCCTTCTCCTCCGTGAAGGCGGGGCTGTGTGCATGGAAATCTGCTGTTCATTTGTGTTTTGATTTCCAATGACAGGGTTTATTGAAACAATTGAGTCTGATTTACTCACTGCGGTACTGTGTGCTGTCGGACCGTCGCCAGCTGACCGGGCTGAAACCGCAGGAGTGGGTTGAGGTGTAATGGGGTGATGATGGCGAAGGCGACATCCCTTCTGTAACGGAGGGTCAAACAATTGTGCCGCAAGCATCGACGGGAAAGCCCTCCGCTGACGCGTGAAAAACCAAGCGGCTAGAGTCTCTAGGAGAGCAGCCGAACTGTCCTTGCTCGGGCAACCCAAGCCAAATAATTGACACTGACTTGGAGTCTTAGCTTAATGATCCCGCGCCGGTGGGAGCTCCAACACTCTCCCAAGTAGCTCCCCCGACGAGCCCTGATCACCAACAGGTGTGTGGCAGGACATATAGAGTCTAACTGCTGTTGGGATGAATGATCTGCGAAAGCGCTCCTTCCTGCTGCGAGGGTGTTTCAGTCTCTGACTAAAGGAGCTGCTCAGCCCACTCACATACTCATGCAGTGGGTGATGTGGGTTGTTCATGATGGATGTCAGCTTTACTAACATCCTCCCCTCACCAACCACCTCCACAGACTCCAGGGGACATCCCAGCACGGAGCTAGACCAGTTTGTCAATCCTGCTCCTGTCCCTGTCCGTGCATCCACTCCGCCAGCAGGCCACTGCATAGAAAAGGGCAGATGCCTTAACAGAGTCCTGCAGACTCCGAAGGACCGCAGTCTCCTCAGCAGGTGGAGTCGACTCTGGCCCTTCTTATACAGGACGTCTGTATGTGTAGTCCAGTCCAGTTTATTGTTGAGGTGAACACCCAGGTACTTATAAGAGTCCACTATCTCAATGTCTTTCCCTTGGATGTTCACCGGTGTTGTTTTGCTTCCATAAATATAAACTGTACATGAAAGATGACATCACTAATGATTTCTATACTTGCATGTTAAGCTCTCAACTCTGAATTTAATGCTGCAAGACTGTAGGGTGCATCATATAGAAAGCAACCTGAGACAACTGTTGTGAACTGAATTTAGTCAAACTGTCAGCAAACTCCCCCAGAAAGCTCCATGTATTAAAATTACTCTCTTAAAAAGAGATGCAGTAGAGCTCAAAAGAATATTTAAAATGAGTTTGACTTTGTTTTGTTTAACAATAAAATTAGACTATGATGGTAAAGCCATTCAAAGAGAGAATAAAGTGGATTTGTTTTTCAGCTGAAGAAGCATGGCTGACTCAAAAAACATGACTTCATCTTTCAACCAGACCTGTGATCCAGTTGTCCCATCACTCAACCCTTTCTTTGTACTGGTCTACAGTCTGGTGTTTCTGGTAAGTTTCTAATCTTCAGTGCTGTGTTAGAAATTGCTTTAAGTTTCTCAAAGTACCGTATGTACCGAGGTGATGTTCTCCCCATCCTTTCTGTGTCATATTCAGGTAGGTTTACTCCTCAATGGCTTCATCCTAAAGTTTTACATTGGTCAAGCTCAGCAGCAGGCATCCAGCAGCTTGATGGTCTACCTGAAGAACCTGACAGCTGCTGACTTCCTGCTCTGCCTCTCTCTGCCACTGCGCATCGCCCACTGTGGTAGCAAGTCATTCATCATTCGAAAGCTCTACTGCAGCTTTGGAGCTTCTGCTGTCTATGTCAACATTTATGCCAGCATCATATTCATGTGTTATATCGCTGCCAACAGGTAAAGGACCTCTACTGATTTCCCACTACAGTTCATGACAGTGTTAATGAATAAAAACCCTGCATTCCCGATGAATGTGTAGACATCTCATTTTAACTTGATAATGACCTTTGCAAATGTGGTACCACTGTGACTGCTTCGTGAAGTTATCTACTGTCTCCTCTGTCTTCTCTCTTCAGGTATCTGAAGATCGTCCATCCTTCAGGAACTCATGTCCTGCAGTCACTGCGAACTGCGCACATCATCTCCATGGTCACCTGGGTTTGTCTCCTGGCTCCATCAATTACATACGCCATCGTCTTTTTCATCACCCAGAAACCTCTGACGTTTACCCCCAGCCACTGTGAGGCCCTCTTTAGTGTATCGATCAGCCTGTTCTTCAAAATCCTCCACACCCTCTGGACCATCATCTTCCTGTTAGTCTTCATATCCCTGGTCTTCTTTTACTACAGCACCTCCCGCAGGGTGCTGCAGGCACAGCAGAGGCAGCTGGCCTCCTCCAATGCTAAGAAGCTGGTGAAGTCTCGCAGGAACATGTTGGTGCTGGTCAGCATCTTCTGTGTTTGTTTTGTGCCCTTTCACCTCGTTCGACTTCCTTATGCTTTTCTGTGGAACAGCTGCTCTGTTGGTTCAGTGTTGTACTACCTGAAGGAGGCAGCCATCATGGTGTCAGTTTTCAACATCTGTCTGGACCCTCTTGTTTACTTTTTCCTCTGTAAGACTTTTCGAGCTCAGGTGAGAAGGATGTCCAGGAGAGTCGATGATCCAAACGAACAAGCAAACAGACCAGAAGAGTGAGAGCAGCAACAGCAACAAGTAAAGAGCTCAGACATCAACTCAACATTTCATGGAGTGTAAGACTTTTCGGGATCAGGTGAGATAGAGAATAGTATCAGTGGGGACCAGCATCCAACAAGCAAACAATAATAGCAAGAGAAGGAAGGAGGAAGTGGACACTGTTACAGCAACAAGTTAAATCAATGAGCTTTAAGGAAAAGTTTGACATTTTATAAAATGTTGATTTACATTTGTTTTGAGAGTCAGATGAGTTCAGTGAAACCAGTGTCAGGGATTCCAGGTCCTCATGAACCACAGGAGTTTGTACTGAGCTCAGCACAAAACCACTCCCACACAAACAACATCAGTGTTCATGTGTCAGCTTTTTTCTATGCAGCTTTTAGGGTGTTCTCATATCCTGCTGATGTAACACAAAATCAAAAATATTTTTTCTCATTCAAATTACATCATTTAAATCTGATCAAGTGCACTTTTCATCATCATTACTATGTAATCATCGAGAGATGCAGCACAGTTTCATCAGTTGGGAAGACCTAATACTCATCTGAGGGTTGGAGAAAAGAAACTATTTAATCTGATGGTCTCAAAATCAGAGGTTAAAAAGAGAAGCTGTTTTAGAGCATAAAAAACAGGTTTAAATAATCCAATCATTTTACATTTTAGACTCAGCTTTTACAGAAATCATCATAAAATTAAAGCAGATTCATTTTAAATATTACAATTTTTACTTTAATTTTTAATTCTTCTTTCTGTGTGTCATAAATACAATTTTGCAACCACCCAGACTTTTCAGGCATGACTTACTTCTGTTTACACCTCTGGATCCACAGTCAGCCCTGAACAATATGGCCGCTGCGCTCACACATTATTCTAACAGCAGCAGTCACCACTGTGACTACACTGAAGAGGACATAAGCTGTGGCCTCTACATGTCTGCCTCCACCAACCAGATTCAAAGTTCAAACTAATAGTCTTGAGTGAGCTCATGAGCTAATCAGTCCTCACGGGACAGTTAATATCTCTACAAAACTCTTTAACTTCACTTTATCAGTTACATAGACGGAACAACAGTAATGCATTAGAGCGTCTATTTATATGTTTGTATGATGTGCACGTATAACCACAGCAGCTACTTCCTGCTCCTGCTACAGCAAGAGTTCTCATCACAGAGCTAATAATAAAGTGTATATAGTGTTACAAAGTGTGTGTCTGTTTGGTACCTTGTGTTTTAATATCTGTTGTTATTTATGAACAGGAAAGATGATCACAGAGCTGCAGGAACCTGGTGACACTTACTAACATTTAGGTTTTTAAATGATGATTCATGGGGCGTCTGTGCTGTATTATTTCAGCCAGGGTTTTATTCACATAAATAAACAAAGCAAAACAAAATTAAACCTCATCTGAAAAATATCAGCTAAAATAAATACAGTGGCTGAAGCAGCCCAACACAGAAATGACCAGAAATCACACTGCCTGTATCTAATAACATGAGCTGGTGTAATTTAGTGTTGACCATGACTTGACAAGATTTTTTTTTCTGTGAATCATATTTAGGCTACTTTGTGGTATCACTCCACTAAATGCTCACGCTAAGAGATCTTTTTTAACCCTAGAACACTATCGCTAAAAATAGTAACACCATCACTAACGCCGGGTGATTTTTACCCAATATAATATACCCAGCAAAAAGTACTTGTCATCAAAATATATAAAATATATGACAACACATGACAAATTAGAGGGGTTTTCTTTTATTTTCAGCTGTGCCATATCTAACAAAATGGAAAAAAAGTTTCATGGGGGGGACCCTAAAAAATGCTCCAAAATTTCTGGAAAATTAGCAGTTGGAGAACAAAATAAATCCTAAACAAAAATATAATGATGCTGGAAACTTGGTCTTTGGTCCACCCATTCCTGGGATATTTGAGTCTTCCCTGGTGAAGGCACAGTCTCCTTGACACGCGAACAGCTGCAGGAGAGAAAAACAAAAAATGGCATTTTTTGAGTGGGTAAAAATGACCAGTTGACTAAAATATTTGTTTTTACCATATGAATTCCCTTGGAAATCACCACTTGTTGATATTTATTCATAACCACTGCACTAAATAAGGATAACATGCAAATTCCAGGACCACTCTTACTTACCTATTCCTTACATGCAGTCAGTACACACAGGGTAGTAATGGCGTGGACACACCGGTCGACGGCAGACATGGCACCTGTATCGCGTCTTGTCCAAGCCTGTGGGGCAGTCAGCACACCTCACTAAGGGACCACTGCTGCCACTGGTCCTGCCTCACCTTCAAGAGTGCCAGGGGTAGGGATGTCGAGCATGCTACAGATCAGGACTCTGAGTTGACGTGACAGATTTGAAGAGGGGAGCCTCTGCTCTGCCCATGGTCTGATGAGTGCCAATGCCAAAGCCTGCATATAAGGCCTCCTCTGCATTTGGTTTTCACCTCTCTTCATTGCATTCTCATTGTGAATGATCAATGAGTTTATCACATCAGCATTGATCATGCCATAGAACACGCAAAGGGGCCATCTCTTGTTTTTTCTTCCACAACCATAGTGAGCGCACATCTGGTCAAAAGTATCGACACCTCCCTTTGTTTTGTTGTAAAATTCAATCACTTCGGGCCTACGAGTGGGTCCTATGCTTGGTTGTGCATGCATGGATGACAGGAGCAGTACAACCTTCTTTTTTGAAGCTTTGTCAGGGAGGAAGGACACCAAGGTTAGTTCTTTGGTAAAGAGAAATGCACTGGAGATTTTCTTTAACTTTCATCACTTGTGGGATCTCCCTTTTGTTTGCTTTTATTGTTCCCACCAAGGTCATGCCACAGCTAGCTACATAACATAGCTTTTAGATTTAAAAAAAGAAAAGAAAAAGAAATCTAATCAGCTAACAATTGTCAAGTTAAACAAACCTTACCTCTGTGTTACTCACTAGCTGGGATGCCAAAGACACTAAACCTGTAACAGGGTGACAGCTGTAGTTGAAGAGGGACAGTAAATATGGTGAGCCTGAATGTTGTCACCCTTGAAATGCAGCAAGATCACCTGATTTTATACACTAACACTATCACCGGGTGAAATCCACCCAAAACCTACTTTACCCTCTATCACTATTGCTGGGTGAAATTCACCCGAACACATGCCTGTAGGAAAAAGAGGGATTTGGGGTAGGGAAACACCCACGCCTTCAAAGACGTCAAAGACAATGCTGAAGCTACCCAGAGACCCACCACACTCAGACAAACGCAACATATTGAAAATTATGTAAATACATTTGCTCGGGTGAAAATCACCCGGCGATAGTGTTCTAGGGTTAAAAAAGGTGTCCTGTCTTTTTCATCATATGATCTGTAACGACGCTCAGTGTGAGCTCAGGAAGTGGTTTGAAAGTCTAAGACCTCGGAGCGTCATGAAGGAGGCCAGAGTTCTCAGCCTTCCTGTGGTTTGCAGCTTTTTTCTGATTGGCTGCTGTTTAAGTGAAGAACTTTTCAAACTGCTGATTAAAATTATTTTTAGATTTGGTCTGTAATATCTTTGGCCTTACACTTTAACACAAACAAGACATATGCATTTGTTACCTTTTGAAAACAATAGTATGTGAGTGTGTGACCGATGCTTATGAAAATCCACATACCCACCCATTCATTGATTTGTTCCTCCAACATTAAACACGTCCATTAACCAGATGTGAGCTGAGGAGAGTCGTAGGATGAGTTCTGAAGATAAATGGATCATCTCAGCTAAACTGGCAAAGAGGTTTACTTCCTGCAACCTTGAGAGATCTCCGCTCATCCTCCCTCATTTATAAAACAGTCTGCACCACCTATAGAAACATAGAGAAAACCTGGACTGGAACACTGGTCTGACTGGAGTCAACACTCTACTGAGTAAAAGAGAAAAGAAGAAGAGAAATGGCTTGATGTTTTGTGGTTAGAGGGGTTTAATGGAAGAATCTGACAATAAATATAATAAATACATAAATAAATAAATAAAGAATAGATAAAAAAAAATCAAGTCATATATGTCAGTAGCTGGCTGGTTATGAGAAAAACAACTAATAAACCTAAACATTACATCAAAGTACCACGAGTGCAGCTCAGTGATGTTTCATTTTTAACACTAGGCCGATGTTTCATAGACAGACTGCTCTACCAAACTGCACACTTCCTGCTGGGTCTCTTTCACAAGACTTTTAATTTGAAACTGAGGGAGGAAGCAGTTTTATTCATGGTACTGTGACATTGTGGGTCAGCTGATGTGATATTTTTTTCTCATAAACTGGGGAAGTCAACATTTAAGACAGAACAAAATGGAGGAATTATTGAGTCCACTACAATATGTCCTTTCATCAATATAAAACTGTCCCCAAAACCCTTTTTATGAGTTTAAATGTGATCGATCTAATGTGTTTATTAACTTTTCTTCATTCTATCATTTGCATTGATTTAAACAAAACACACAGCCCATGGTTCTGGATTTGGGTTTACTGATCTGCAAGCCAAATGTTGTCTTTGGCTCACTGAAGGAGTCTACCTGTCCAAGCACTGGTGTCCAGGTGTCCAGTGAGTGGTTTCTAACTGGTCCATCCAGGCCCCAGACCTGAGTACATATATACAGTGTGTATTTTGTATATTGTGTTATCATAAAAATAACAAAAACAAACAAAAAACAAGTAGGCATTGATGGACAAAGGATGAGAACATGTCGCTGTTTGAATGCTACACGTGACAGCTAGACAGCCAGTGAACAAAATAGACGAGATCTCCACACGAGGCTTTTCTTGGTTTTACTGAAGATATTTTTAAGCCTTATCCTCTCTCAAGGTTTGCTTTGCTATTTCGTATTTTAAACTGAAATATACAGAAAGTAAAAAATGAATTGCTAGCTAATACACATCTTAATGACAAACTTAATGATTAGCCTAGCTTAACGCGTGCATTACATTAGCATCACAGTTCACTCCATGTAAACACATATAAAAGTTGTTGCTGAACACATTAATACTCACAAAGACGAACGTTTTCCAAGGTACAAGCGTGCAGAGCACTTTTAGTGTATATGAGCTCATTGACTGTTTTAATACTGCCGAAGCACTTTTCACAGCATTAACATCGAAAATACGTCAAAGATAGGTTAATGATGATGATACACTGTTCTGGCTCTTGATGAAGGCGGTCACACTTTTCTCCTCCTCTCCCTTAGCTTCCCTGCTTAGCCTCTTATGTCCTTGTCTAGTCTCGTGTTTTTTTGTATTTTCCCTGGAACACTCTCTCACAGTCTGTTCTCTAAAACCTAAAAGAGGAATTATGGATCGGATCAACTGGTCTCTGAATGCAATTGACACCCTTTTCTCAACGAGAAGTCTGGGCTCGGGTGAGCCTGAGTGCTGAAGATATCTACCTATTCAGAACCATGAAAACAGGGTTCTTGCTGTTGCTGATTTATCGAAGAATTAAGAAAGCAGAGCCGGCTGTTCAAACCCCCACAAGGCTGCCCGCTGGGATTGAAACGATGGGACGAGGCGTGAGTTCTCAAAACGGGCTCATTGAGCACAGCACGAATAAGATCTTGGAGAAGCTTACGGCTGCCGTGAATACTCAGAATAAGACCTCTGAGCAAAAACTGATCACATCTTGGAGAAGCTCACTGCGGTCGTGAGTTCTCAGAATCGGCTCTTTGAGCACAAGAATGACATCATCACGGAGCGTAAGTTTGATAACATCATGGAGAAGCTCACGGCTCTCCAACGGGAGATTGAGAGACCAGTGTTGGACTGTTAGAACAGCTTTGAAATTCTCATGAGTTGTTCCCACTAAAGTAAAAACCACCATCACTTCAGTGCCAGCTGTGGTCTCAAGGCTGGAGCTGAACAACAACACCCTGATAACGACTGTGTTTAGACTGTTCCTTCCCATTCCATGCTAGGCCACCTGAGTTGGCTGGAAGACTGTTTACTTAGCCTGGCAGGGCGAAGGACACTGTCTCAGCTGAACTCTCAGTTGCTTGTCATGTGTTTTTCTTTGTGCAGAGGTGTTTTTTTCTGTTCTCAAACTGATCTCCCTGTTGGAGCTCAGTCTGGGGGGAGTTATTTTTTTCTCCTTATCTTTCCTCATGTGGTGCATTTTCCATTGTTATACCTCTCTGACCTGTCTTTCCCATGTGATGTTTTTGTGTAATGTATGTATGGTCGGAGGGTAAGATGGCGCCGCCATTGCGCTGGTAATTGGTCGGCAGCCTTAACATGAAATTTCTCACTCGTGGGACTAATAAAGGTATTTATCTATCTATCTATGATCAGATCGCTCCCTCGCTCCCGTTTCCGCACATGCAATACAAAGATCGCTTGCGATAACAATGTCTCACTCTGAGCAAATTTCGAACCCACATATTTTAACTGAATTACTTATAATATTTCTTAACTTTGAACTTATTTATCACCTTGCTTAAGTAACTTAATCACATTATGCACTAACTACTGACTTTTGACATAAAGGTTTAACAGTCTTTCTTCCTCTCCTCACTCCCAACCAGAGGGAGTGAGGAGAGGAAGCCTCCCTGAGCCTGGCTCAGCCGGAGGTTTCTTCCTGTTAATTTTTTCCTTCCCACTGTTACCAAGTGCTTTTTCAAAAAGGGTTTTGTCTGCATTACTGTTGTGTCATTATCTTACAATATAAAGCGCCTTGAGGTGACTGTATGTCAGGACTGCATGTTTTGTCTGTTTTTGTATGTTTGCATGTTGTGTATGTAAAACCACAGCAACTCCTTCCTCCACCGATTTCCACTGATCTGACGTCGTGACATTTCACAGCACAAAGCTAATAAGAGTGTGTATCGACTGTGACAAAGTGTGAATCTCTTTATACCTTGTAGGTTTTTTTAATACCTCAAGGGAAATTAGAACACTCTAATACCCTGAACAGTAACAGCAATGCTATAACCTGCAGTCACATTCTGAAAATTGTCTTTTGCAATGACATCTGGACATCATACTTTATTACCAGACTGACAGCATGCCCAAAGTGATCCCTGCCTCTCTCCTATTGCAAAACAAAAGCCAAACTGCAAGCCTAGTTGGATAAGTGGTCAGAAAAAATAAGAAAAGGTATGCAAGCCAGTAGATAGGATCTTAAATCCTCAGAATGTAACTAAACAACTCAAAGAAAGCTTAGAGTAACAGTTGAAAGAAAATGATCTATTTTCCGAACTTTTTCTCTCATGTGGCAAAATGTAAACTGCTGTTCAAAACATTTAGTGTTAAAATTATAAATACACAACCAGCTGCTGAGCCTGCACCTGATGAACATGCCTGTTTTATAATCAGAGATGGTGAGAGCTGCTGTCCCCTAACTGTGCTTTCATAGTAAGTTAGTAACTCATAGCACAGCGGTGAAAGCTGAGGCAGCAGAGCACCTGCTGCTCTTCCATCAGTTTCCATCAGCTGGTGCAGCTGGTTTTGATGAGCAGGATGACTAAAACAGTTCAATATAACATCAAAGAGCAGCAAAGAAGGAATTTAGTACTAATCCCCAAGCCTTTAGAAAGAATATGCAGTACAGATAAATCAAAGATCCACACCCCCCAAAAGTTCAGATCAAATACAGATTTTCATGGAGGTGGAAATACTCTGTGCTGCTGCTTTGCTTTGCTTCCAGATTGCATGTGTTTAATTTTACATCTTGTTGAAGAGTTATTGCTATAAGTTATAAGAAAAAGTGCAGACACACGACTGATCAGAAAAAGACGTGTTTGTTTCCTGTGGATACAAAGCTGTAAACACAAAGAGGAAATGGTTGCATGTTAGAAGTGTGATCACTGTGTGTTTCATGATCTGCAAGAATATCGTTAGACTGAGAGGACATACAAACAGCTTTTCCTGCTCACTGAAAACTGCAGAAATACAGGTGAGTCTTGCTAGTTGCTCTGTGCACAGGTGTTTCTTCCAAAAACTTCACGTACAGTTATCTGAACAGCTGAACTAAAAGCTCTGCTCATATGTTCTGAGGAAAGATGTACAAAACTTTTTAACAGCTGAACTGCAGTATTATAAACACGTGAATGCTACAGACAATCTGAAACTGAACATTTGATACTTCACACGATGATAATCATAGTTTCACATAAAAAATGTTCCTCATTTTCATTATCTGTGATAACACATAAATGTTAAACATTCACTGTTTTCTTTATTTCTTCCCCATCAAAATACTTGGATATGACTTAATGTAAAATACAAATGTTTCCTTGATTTTCAGTGTGAGGCATGAAGATCTGAACCAGTGTGAAACTTGGTGCATTATATGTGACAGCTTAACACCTTGCTCACATTCAGATATCATCATATTTGGCACACTTCCATGTTACAATCTCTTTGTAAAACAACACGAGGAAGTGAATCATTGGTCTTTGAGTAACAGTAGACTCTATCGAGCCAGATACTTTGAAAGATGGATCTCAATGAAAAGGATTAATTTTTCAGCTTCAGGAACATGGTTGACCCAAAAAACATGACTTGGCCTTTGAATGAGACCTGTGATCCTGTCGGCACATCGGTCAACCCTTTCTTTATGCTGGTCTACAGCCTGTTGTTTCTGGTAAGTTTCAAATCTCCAGACTGTGGACTGTTATTAATTTGACAAAAGATCTTTGTGCATGTGCTAAATTCCTGTTCTCCATGCTCCGTGTCTGTTCAGGTAGGTTTACTCCTCAATGGCTTGATCCTGAAGTTTTACTTTTGTGGAGCTCGGCAGCAGGCATCAAGCAGCTTGATGGTCTACATGAAGAACCTGACAGCTGCTGACTTCCTGCTCTGCCTCTCTCTGCCACTGCGCATCAGCCACTATGGTAGCACATCAGTCATCGTTTGGCAGCTCTACTGCAGCTTTGGAGCTTCTGCCCTCTTCCTCAACATGTACGCCAGCATCTTATTCATGTGTTATGTAGCTGCCAACAGGTAAGGAGCCTTTACTGCTAATGATTACAAAAACTGTTAATGACCACAAACGCTGTGTCCCTGACTAAATTATCAATGTGTATGCACTGTTGCACCCAATGTGACCCTGTGTCCTGTATTGAGATTCACTGCCCGTTAAACTCTGTCTTGCATCACTTCCTCCAAGGAACAGACACATGTTGTATTTGGACAGGATTTAATGCAAAAAAGTGTGAAACTCAAATGACACAAAATACAGAAATGTCACATAAACTCAAGCTTAGATTTGAATTCTTTCTATTGACATATAAAACACATCATACATTTCAAATCACTTTAATAATATCATATACCCTGTCTGATAATTGAACACAGGTAAGAAACTTACTCATATAGCCACTCAAAGGGATTTAATACAGTGGACGGCTTTAGATTGGAAGGAACAACCATGTCCTGCTTCACTCATGAGCAACTTCTTCACACTTCTAATAACTAACAGTTCCTGAAAGCAGCAACTCAGTGGTATTAGTTTCAGTATGGTAATCTCAGGCACTCTGTTGCAGCGCCCCCGTGAGGATGAAGGTTGGCTGAGAAAACAGACAGTGAGTGTGATGGAGTTCAACAGAAAACAAGCATTTATTCAGGCATTTTTTTAAACACTGTTTGTTTTTGTTTTTTTACTGTTTGCTGGGTTTTTTGTCTGTGTTATTTGCCGAGATTACTTTAATGATCCTAATATCACTGAAAAAGCACGGAGTTGATACTGTCAGGAACAGTTGGAATTTTTTCAATCGTGCCAATGGTTGAAAGTTATGGTAATTTGAACTAAAATGAGAGATTTGGCTCCACTGTGACTGATTAGTTGAAGTTGGATGCTTTGTCTTCTCTATTCAGGTATCTGAAGATCGTCCGACCTTCAGGAACTCATGTCCTGCAGTCAGTACGAACTGCCAACATTGTCTCCATGGTCACCTGGATTTGTCTCCTGGCTCCATCAGTTACTTACGGCATCATGTTTTTAATCACCCAGAAACCTCTGACCTCTATCCCCAACCACTGTGGGCTCCTCTTTAGTGCATCAGTTAGTCTGATGCTTAAAATCATTCACACCTTCTCTGCTATCATCTTCCTGTTGGTGTCCATATCCCTGGTCTCCTTCTACTACAGCATCTCCCGCAGGGTGCTGCAGGCACAGCAGAGGCAGCTGGCCTCCTCTGGCTCTGAGAAGCTGGTGAAGTCTCGCAGGAACATGTTGGTGCTGGTCAGCATCTTCTGTGTTTGTTTTGTGCCCCATCACCTGGTTCGAATTCTATTTGTTTTTCTTTTGAACACCTGCTCTGTGGATCCAGTGTTGTACTACCTGAAGGAGGCAGCCACCATGCTGTCAGTTTTCAACGTCTGTCTGGACCCTCTGGTTTACTTTTTCCTCTGTAAGACTTTTCGGGCCCAGGTGAGAAAGGCGTCCAGGAAGACTAACATCCAACAAGCAAACACAGAGAGTAGGAGCACTGAGGAGAAACTGAGCATCATTAAGAGCAGCAAGTCAAACCAGTGAGCTGTAAGGAAAAAAAAATCAAGTCATCACAAAGGCAGGACTAGATGTTATTCAGTTTTTCTTTTTGTTTTAAGGATCAAATGAGTAATCCCAATTCTTTATATAGCACAGGAGTTTCTGCTGAGCTGCAGTAAAAGGCTGAATCAGCCAAATTCCACCTCTTAGTACAACATGTGATTTAACATGAATAAACTGAACCAGTCTATGATAAACATCATACAAACAATGCATGGTGTCAACACAGTACCCCATAAATGCCAAAGCTGGCCACCTTGAGTTTCCCTCTACCAGGTGTCTGTTTCTGTGAAAAATATTTTTGTACACACCATATTTTAACACATTTTGCTGATATAAAGACTTGGCAATAAGTAAGGAATAAAGTAGAAATGTGACAATTAAATATTTTCTGAGTTTTTACTTTTTACCCCTGAGTCACCTCAAACACACCAGCATTCATCTACAGGCAGTCCGATCATTGTTTATCTCATAATACCAGGTGAAACATTCACAGCTATTTCCTCTGAAGGAAGTTGCAACTCTTTTTCACCAGTGGGTGGAGATGGGAGGTCTAATCTGCTGAAAATCAGTAACTGTTACAATATAGGATAGGATTCAACTTTATTGCCATTACACATGTATAAATGCAGGGTCATGAAATACAGTTTGCATCTAACCAGAAGTGCAAGAGTAGTAAGTGCAATAACACAAATGTACAGATGATCTGTATAGCATATAGATGTTCTCTATTACTGTACAGATGGGCAGATATACAGATGCACCATGAACAGTTATACAGACTTTCTAAATAGATGTGCTACATATAGACCAATGTTAACCGGTGTGAGTTAAACAGATCTACAGAGTCCTATGAGTGTATGCACCATAACAGAGACTATGCCAGTGTCCTAAACTATAACAGTAACCACTGTGAGCATATGGTGAATGTTGAGAATGAATGACAGTCATGATCATGGTCACTGGGAGGGATAGGGGGGTGTGGATGGAAAGGTTCAGCGGGAGATTGAGTTCAGTGGGGTGACAGCTGTGGGTAATAAGCTGTTCCTAAACCAGCTGGTTTTAATCTGCAGGGTCCTGTAGCGTCTTCTGGAGGGGAGGAGCTGGAAAAGTTTATTGTCAGGATGAGAGGAGTCCCTGAGAATGAAATGGTAAATGGCCTGCATTTGTATAGCGCTTTTCTAGTCCGTAGGACCCCAAAGCGCTTTACACTACATTCAGTCATTCACCCATTCACACACACTTTCACACACTGGCGATAGCAAGCTACATTGTAGCCACAGCTGCCCTGGGGAGCACTGACAGAGACAAGGCTGCCGGACACTGGCGCCACCGGGCCCTCTGATCACCACCAGTAGGCAAACATGGGGTTAGTATCTTGCCCAAGGATATTTGGCATGCAGCCAGGAGGCAGCCTGGGATCGACCACCGACCTTCTGATTAGTGGCTGACCTGCTCTGCCACCTGAGCTACAGCCACCCCATGCTGATGCATGCTAGTGTATACCTCTCTTCTTGTGGACATCCTCAATAACAGGAAGTGGTGTCCCTGTGATGTTTTGGGCGTTGTTGGCCGCTGCAGAGCAGTTCCCATATCAGACTGTGACACAGTTGGTCAGGATGCTCTCTATCGCACACCAGTAGAAGTTTGCCAGTATGTCAGTAGACAGGTGGTTCTGCTACAATGTCTTCAAGACAAAGAGGCACTGATGGTTGACAGATACAATTATTTCATGGTGAGACCTGAAGGAGTCAACTGTGCCAAAAGGAATTAATTAAATACACCATTAAATAATTATTTAAATGTGTCATTAATTAATTAAATATGTCAATAATTGATTAATTACATGTGTCGTAAATATTTATGTAATTAATTTTTTCTGATTTTAATTAATTATTGACACATTTAATTAATCATTTAATGGTGTAATTATTTAATTCATTATGGCAGTCCTGGCACTGCGGCTGTCTTCAAGAATTTATTTTATTTGTCAGCCTCACCCATCAGGTGGCCAAGTCAGGGGGCGGGGTTCACACTGATCGAGTCATAACCATTGCTTCTGCCTGGTGGCCGTTGTTTACTCCCAGTGGAAATGCTTCCCCCCCCCCCTCTTTCCTCCTTGTATAAAAAGATGTTAAATGTTAGTTTCAATTCAAAATTAATGCTTAACAAAGTTTAACACAAATGAACACCAGATAACAAAGAAAACGAATGGTTAAGCCTAACATGCTCAAGTGAGACGTTAAACTTTACTAAAACTATGCAGTTATGAAACGTAACTTGAACCTCGGCCAAACCGATTTGCTCAATTGTAAATAAAACAGCAAAGTAAACATGACCCAACAGACAAAACCTGAGTGAATTATATCCTGTGTTTAATCACTGAGAGCTAAAACTCAGCAGAGGTTTTAAAGCTGTGTGCCAGTGACCGGATATCAGCCGCTGATAGAGTTGGTCCGTGGTTCGAGTAGTCTAGTTTTCTCAGTGTCCATCACCTCCTTTTAAATCTCGTTTGTCATCTTTAACACAGGTCAGTCACTCTGAATGAAACTCAAGCTCCAGCAGCTCTGCGCTCAGGAAACAAACTACATTTACTTATCTTGTGCAGAATATTGTGCTGAAATTACGTTATATCAAGCTGCAGCTGCCCACGTTAAACTGTGACTATCACCAGGTAACGTGGGCGTCTTTCCTGGATTAGCAGCAGGTGTTAAACAGCTGACAGGTGAGGAGGATGTATGCAGATAAACTGAGGGTCTGTCGAGCTGATCACTGGTATCGTGAGCACAATGTCGGCTCGTTATTTAAGTTACAGAAGCACAGAGACACAAGACCAGGCAGAAAGAGACAACCGTCACGTGAAAATGAGAATCTGCGGATGCAACATGTGGAACACACAATTCTAACCGGATAACGTAAAAAACAGTTGGAACATCGGAGCTGCGAGCTCAGTACACTGTCAGCTGACTGTTATCGGAGCTAGCAACATCTGGGAAAACATCGGAGGAGTTTTGCAAACATGCTCTATGTTGACAACCTGATCAGATATGTAAAGATTACACCACTACACATTATTAAAGTATAGTTTGTGACAGAAAAACAGGGTATTTTAAAACTTTATTCACAGTTTAGAGTAGGGCTGGGCGATATGGCCTAAAATTCATATCGCGATATAATTTGAAGCACGTGCGGTAACGATATATATCGCGATATATTCTTTTCTTCTGTATAACGTATTTTCCACACTTAAAATCCTTTAATTTTCTCAAAAATCGAGAGTGTGCCTTATGTCCCAATTCTGGTTGTGCTTACTGACCTCGAACCGATTTTAGCTGCAGAAATCTGTTAAAAATGTTTTAGTACAACTTTGGTAAGCCGCACTGCTTGATGGATTGTCCGAGCATTACGGCTGCCGTAGTGAGGAGCTTCGCGGAGTAATCTGGGTCCAAAACTCCGTCCATTCAGGTCCCAAAGTCAAAAGAACACTAAGAGTTAAAAACGGTCTAAATTCTTTAATCTTTAATAAAATGATCAGCGTTGCTGCTTTACCAGGTGTAACAATTAAGTTTAACATCCAGGCATCCATGAAAGCATAATTTATTAAATTTAACGGAGTTAGAAGTGAACAGGAAGTTAGCTCGCTAGTTTCCACCTAAACATTTCATACCATATTCTGACTGAGAGATTTTTGAAACTAATTAAAACGTACAGCTCTGCTAACACTTCCAACATAAATAAACACAGAAAACTAAACAGCAGTGGCGTTTGCAGGGTTACTGAAGTTGGACTACCTGGTATATAATGTTGTGCTACGTGATTGCTAGCGACACAGCTATGTTAGCATAACATTAGCACAGTGGAGCTGGAGGATGAACGCCAACTTTTTTTCCACTCGATAAAAGTTAACGTGAGGGATCCAAGTGGTCAGGGACAAATGCAATCGCATAGCAGGATGCTATACACGGGCCAAACTTCAGTCAGGAGAACAACTGAGATTATTCATCCACAATACGAGGTTAGTTATTAATATACTGCAACAACATGGGAATAGAGCAGCTGCGAGAGAATTCAACATTAATGAATCAATGTTACGGAAGTGGAGGAAGCGCATGTGAAATGCACTACACACAGGTACACACACACACACAGGTCTTTGTCTCCAGATGACACATTTATTTTTGGGGTTTTTTTTTTGTGGTTATGACCGACCACAGTCTGACAGCTGTCGGTCCCAGCTGATTTCCCTCTTTCCTCCGCTCCTCTCCGTCTCCCTATAAAAAGGGTAAGGAAACCATCATCAGTCCAAATCGCCATCAGCTGTTCTCACCTTCGTCTCCAGCACCGCCCCGTTGAGCTCACTGCACCACTCCTCCCCTGCAGCCGCGCCCGGGACCACAACTCCGCCACAGCGCAGTTTTTGGCTTTCACTCACACTAAAACATGCATTTTGCTGCACTCTTTACACTCAGGGCTCTAAAAGTAAAACTTTACTGAAAGTAAGAAACTTGAGAGGAAATAAACTTTCGAACTAGCGGACACACGGAAAGAAGAAACAGGAAAACATGGCAGAGGCAACTGTTTCTGTTAGTTTCTGTTAGTTGGACACTGCTAGCACGGGGCGCCTCCACAAACGCAAAGCAGGAGATGAAGCATCGCTGAATATGTTTCCAAACCAACTTCATTCTAAGCCAAAGACTAGAAAATATGCTGAAGCAAATCTTCCCTTTGGCTTCACCTGCACAAGTGCCGAGGTAGGTCTCCCTGCAGAATTGGTTTTCCGTTCGTCAGAGCGCGCTGGGCTGTTTAAATCACGGACAAACAGGATCTTACAGTTGTTTATGTTTTTAAACCCATTTTGCACAGAGAGGCATTTTTTGGAAAATGTATTGATAGCAACATCATGCAAAGACTGCCAGACTCTGTAATACTGCAAATGATCAGTGACTCAGGTTAACAAAAAAGAAAGTAAGAGAAACTTTAATTCTATAAAACAGTAAAAATTCCACACACATGTAACTCACCACTGTGTGAACATCACAGGGGAGAAATCGTTTCTCTGAGTCAGAGATGAGTGTCAGTAACACAACCAGATCAGATGAACCAGCTCACACTAAAACATGCATTTTGCTGCACTCTTTACACTTATTTCTTTTCTTTCTGCTCTTTTATATATTTTGTAAAAGAACAAAAAATATTTTATATCAGCAGCAATTTTCCTCAAACTGCTGCATCACAGCTTTCATGCTCTGACCTGCATGTGAAATGAGATAAAAGCTCTTTATTAGTAACTTTCACAACTTCTGGCAGGTTAATGTCTGAACTTTGGAGTGAAACACACCTTAGTTAAAAGTCAAACAGCAACATTTTTCTCCTCCCCTCACGTCACTCAAATGTGACAAACCAGTGTCCCGATTCGGATTTGAAGTGAGACATACGACTGAAGGTCCATAGTGGGTCAACACAATGATTTTATTAAAACACATATATGTTGTGAAGATGAGCTCTGCAAAACATCAGCCTCGATCTCCCCAGAACAATAGTTGGGGTGTGATACTTATAGATATGATGACCATGATGACATGCGTCACTGCAGATGCATGTTCCAGTAAGTCCAGCCTAAAAAAGAACAGCTCCTTCCTGTACCACCCACCAGATGCATCCTGTTATTACACTCTTCTGGGCTTATCAGAACTAAACTGTCACGTATGCAGGTACACAACATTTGCAGTCAGTTCACTCAGGCAGACTATGTGTCTGTGTTTTAACCTCAGTGCATGACCCCCCTCTATGTCACCTGTTATCAGGCAAACTTCAATGCAGCAGGCTGCTGAATGCACACAGGCAATATGTGAATTGTACTGTAAACATGTAGGCAATTCTTTCAATAGCTGTACTTTGCTCCATAGATCGGCCAGACGTCGCGCTGCCCGTAGCTTCGAACCACTAATTAACTTGGCCGAGCTTCAACTCTTTACTTATGCCATATGTGTATAACATGATTACTGTTGCACCTGCAATGAAAGATTATTATGTGCTTATGCTAACACCTGAAATACAGACTTTAATGTAACATCAACAGTTTCAATAAATGTGTCAATGAAATGATAATGATAAATCATAAGTGATGCAACAATAATAATAATGATTATGAATAGTAGCAGTAAAATAATATTTCATCCCGACATCAGGAAACAGGAAGTTCTTCGTCCTCAGTAAAGAGAGACGCACAGACGATCAGACTGAGCTCAGACCAAACTAGCAGCTTCCTCTGAGTGAGTCCAGCTACAGGAGAGAAAAGTGGAAAACTCCAACACTGCTGCTTCAAGCTGCTGACGCTCCACACACTGAATGTGAGTTTGAGCAAAAACACGACTCAAAGGAAGTTTCAGTGAAGGTGGTAGAGGAGGGAGGGGAGCCAGGACTGACTGTACTTCCTGTCTGCTGTTTTCAGCTTCACTCACAGACTCAATGGCTTCCAGATCAGAGGAGGATCTCTGCTGTCCGGTCTGTCAGGAGGTCTTCAGAGATCCTGTTCTTCTGTCATGTAGCCACAGCTTCTGTAAAGACTGTCTGAAGAGATGGTGGAGAAAGAGACCAACACACGAGTGTCCAGTTTGTAACAGAAGATCTTCAAGGGATGAACCACCTTTAAGTCTGGCTTTAAAGAACCTGTGTGAGTCGTTCTTACAGGAGAGAGATCAGAGAGCTTCAGAGGCTCTCTGCAGTCTGCACTCTGAGAAACTCAGACTCTTCTGTCTGGACCATCAGCAGCCAGTGTGTGTCGTCTGCAGAGACTCAGAAAAACACACCAATCACAGATTCAGACCCATCGATGAAGCTGCACAACAACACAAGAAGAAACTTCAGGAAACTCTGGAGCCCTTAAAGAAGAAGTTAAAGGTTTGTGAAGAAGTTCAAGTGAAGTTTGATCAAACAGCAGAACACATTAAGGTCCAGGCCCGACACACAGAGAGGCAGATTAAGGAGCAGTTTAAGAAGCTTCAGCAGTTTCTAGCAGAGGAAGAGGAGGCCAGGCTGGCTGCACTGAGGGAGGAAGAGGAGCAGAAGAGTGGGATGATGAAGGAGAAGATGGAGGCTCTGAGCAGAGAGATAGCAGCTCTTTCAGACACAGTCAGAGCCACAGAGGAGGAGCTGAGAACTGAAGACGTCTCATTCCTGCACAACTACAAGGCTGCAGTGGAAAGAGTCCAGCGCTGCCCCCTGCTGGATGATCCACAGCTGCCCTCAGGAGCTCTGATAGACCAGGCCAAACACCTGGGCAACCTGACCTTCAGCATCTGGAACAACATGAAGGACATGGTCTCCTACACTCCTCTCATTCTGGACCCAAACACTGCTCATCCAAAACTCATCCTGTCTGAAGATCTGACCAGTGTGAGAGAAGGAGATGAACAGCAGCTTCCTGATAATCCAGAGAGGTTTGATTATTACAGCTCTGTCCTGGGCTCTGAGGGCTTTAACTCAGGGAGTCACAGCTGGGATGTTGAAGTTGGAGACGGTACAGGGTGGGCACTGGGTGTGTTAGCAGAGTCTGTGCAGAGGAAGGGAGACATACTGTCTGGATTATGGAGAATAGGGTGCAGTCTAGGTATGTACTACACACACTCGCCATCAGCTCCATCAACTGCTCTCTCAGTCCAGAAGAAGTTCCAGAGGATCAGAGTGAATCTGGACTGGAACAGAGGAAAGCTGTCGTTCTCTGATCCTGATACTAACACACACATACACACCTTCACACACACTTTCACTCACAGGATGTTTCCAATCATTGACACCGACGATGGTAAAGTGAAGGTGTGTCCGTTGAAGGTGTCAGTGTCAGTGCAGCAGATGAGTTGAGGATGATGATGTTTCTAATGTTGTTTCCTGTCAGTGAGTTGAAGCTGTTAAACTGCAGCTGTCCTCCTGCTGCCTCGTTGTTCCAAAGCTCTTTGTTTCTCTTTTAGTTTCACTGTTTCTTTCTGTTTCTGCTGTCCACCTTTTCACATGGAAAATCATTTCACTGTTTCTCACTGAATGACTCCCCAAACTAGATTTGAAATTCTATCAAGTTTCTAATCATTACAAGTGATTCATGTTTCTATTTGATGTGTAAATGGAGATGATTTAGTTTGCTGGGATATGGACTGACATGTGTTGAATGGGAGGAGCAGTTTGTTGGTGTCTTCCTGTCTGTTTATGACAACAATAAATATGTTGTTGAAACAATGATTCATGTTTAACTCCATATATGAAATGTTTCTGATCTTTGAATTCTGTTTGATTAAAGACTTTCTTCATGACACAAATGAGATTTCAGTGTATTAATAGAACTAAATAAGCTCAGAGTTGAAAGGCTGGAGTATTATGTACGTGCTTCACTGTCAGGATCTTCAGGGGGATTCAAAGGGAAACATCAAACTGCTGTAATGAGATAAACTAGTTGGGCTGAACACACTTATCTGTAGTTTGTCTCCATCCAGGATCATCAGAATATAATGAATATGTGTGAAGAGCCACAAAATGCTGCTGCCCTCTCAGCATGATGAGCTCCAGCCTTTGTTAGCAGGACAACAGGAAACATGAGACAACTTTCAGAGACAGTAACCAACTGTGGCCACAAGATGGCAGCAGCTGATCTGAGATCCTTTATTGGACAGAAGGACTCTGCTCTGTGACGTCATCAGAGAGACGGCCTTCACTCTGATAGATCTGACGTCATGTCTGCACTGCGATGATGAAAGCTGATAAACACATTGTTATTGATCCATGAAATCACCTCTGTCCTCTCAAGTGTAGCTGTTTACAGAGCTGAAGAAGTCCTTCATCATCAAAACAGACAAACATGTATTTCCTGTATTAAGTGACGTCATCCTCACTCTGACCTCTTACATACATTCTGTTCAGTTTTCCTGCTGTAAGAAATAAACTGTGTGAAAATAGAAATGCAGGGAAACATCCATTAATCACAGCTGAGCCGTTTGTTTCTGACTCACATTCAATGAGGCTTCAGGTGTAAATACCTCAGAAGTGTTTGTGAGTTCAGTAGAAGCAGACCCAGTCGACCATCATGGCCTCCACAGCACTACACAATGCAACAGAAAGGCCTTCATCATCTGCTGAACCACCTCTGAACCACGACGCTCTCCCTGCATCTAAAAGCTGTTAGTCGGGATGAGATGCTGCTGTGATCGCTCACAATTTACAGTGGGGCAAAAAAGTATTTAGTCAGCCACCGATTGTGCAAGTTCCCCCACTTAAAATGATGACAGAGGTCAGTAATTTGCACCAGAGGTACACTTCAACTGTGAGAGGCAGAATGTGAAAAGAAAATCCATGAATCCACATGGTAGGATTTGTAAAGAATTTATTCGTAAATCAGGGTGGAAAATACGTATTTGGTCACCTCAAACAAGGAAAATCTCTGGCTCTCACAGACCTGTAACGTCTTCTGTAAGAAGCTTTTCTGTCCCCCACTCGTTACCTGTATGAATGGCACCTGTTTGAACTCATCATCTGTATAAAAGACACCTGTCCACAGCCTCAAACAGTCAGACTCCAAACTCCGCCATGGCCAAGACCAAAGAGCTTTCGAAGGACACCAGGAAAAGTATTGTAGACCTGCACCAGACTGGGAAGAGTGAATCTACAATAGGCAAGCAGCTTGGTGTGAAAAAATCAACTGTGGGAGCAATCATCAGAAAATGGAAGACATACAAGACCACTGATAATCTCCCTCGATCTGGGGCTCCACGCAAGATCTCATCCCGTGGGGTCACAATGATCATGAGAACGGTGAGCAAAGATCCCAGAACCACACGGGGGGACCTGGTGAATGACCTGCAGAGAGCTGGGACCAAAGTAACAAAGGTCACCATCAGTAACGCACTACAACGGCAGGGAATCAAATCCCGCAGTGCCAGACGTGTTCCGCTGATGAAGCCAGTGCATGTCCAGGCCCGTCTGAAGTTTGCCAGAGAGCACATGGATGATACAGCAGAGGATTGGGAGAATGTCATGTGGTCAGATGAAACCAAAGTAGAACTTTTTGGTATAAACTCAACTCGTCGTGTTTGGAGGAAGGAGAATACTGAGTTGCATCCCAAGAACACCATACCTACTGTGAAGCATGGGGGTGGAAACATCATGCTATGGGGCTGTTTTTCTGCCAACAGGACAGGACGACTGATCCGTGTTAAGGACAGAATGAATGGGGCCATGTATCGTGAGATTTTGAGCCAAAACCTCCTTCCATCAGTGAGAACTTTGAAGATGAAACGAGGCTGGGTCTTCCAACATGACAATGATCCAAAACACACCGCCCGGGCAACAAAGGAGTGGCTCCGTAAGAAGCATTTGAAAGTCCTGGAGTGGCCTAGCCAGTCTCCAGACCTTCAACCCCATAGAAAATCTGTGGCGGGAGTTGAAAGTCCGTGTTGCTCGGCGACAGCCCCAAAACATCACTGCTCTCGAGAAGATCTGCATGGAGGAATGGGCCAAAATACCAGCTACTGTGTGTGCAAACCTGGTAAAGACCTATAGTAAACGTTTGACCTCTGTTATTGCCAACAAAGGTTATGTTACAAAGTATTGAGTTGTATTTTTGTTATTGACCAAATACTTATTTTCCACCCTGATTTACGAATAAATTCTTTATAAATCCTACCATGTGGATTCATGGATTTTTTTTTCACATTCTGTCTCTCACAGTTGAAGTGTACCTCTGGTGCAAATTACTGACCTCTGTCATCATTTTAGGTGGGGGAACTTGCACAATCGGTGGCTGACTAAATACTTTTTTGCCCCACTGTACCTGTGAGACCTTTGTAAATATTGTCTTTGTTTCTGGAGGAAACACCTTTAGTCTGTTTGTATTTGGAGTGCAGATCTGGGCGTCCATCACTTTAACCTGCACACGTTTAGTTATTGAGTGTAGTTGATGTTTGGCAGCATTTTATAAGTGACAGTTCATGAACGGTGAAGGAACAGAGGACGCCTGACCATCCTACCTGTGTCAGTAAGAAGACTTTCATCACAACTTCACAACTTAACACAACTGAAACCTGAATTCAGTGTTGCATAGTTTACTAACAGTGTGTGCTGACACTGAAGTTAGCAGTTTGTTTCCTAAGAGCTGCTGGGACAAACCACAGTGACCGGCTACAGAGTTTAGTTAAGGTGGTTCTAACATGTGACCTGTTGAATCATTTACAGGGATTTATTTTTCATTTAAAGCATCATTTGTGAAGTTTTTATGAAGTTTACTTCTTTTATGTTCTTTGTGTAACGTTTAGATTTTCTTTTGGTCAGGATCCTTGGTCTCCTGACTCAGCGTTTTTAGTTCTGTGTGATTTTTTGGGTTTTGTCTATGGTTTCTAGTTTTGATCCCGTGCCCCTCATGTTTCCCTGGGCCCCCTCTGTTCTGTGTAAAGTCCGTGTTTTTTGGTCTGTGTCTTCACATGTTTTGAGTTTCTTGTGTTTTCTGTCACTCTGTATTGTGAATTATGTTCTCATGGTTGGTCTTTTGTTGCTCCCTCGAGTCTAGTTTCTTGTGTTCCATGCTGAGTATTTCCCTCTGTGTATTTTGGTTCTTAGAGTCCTCTGCCTTATGGTTTATGTCTCTGTGTGTCTTAGTTGCTGTCTCCACCGTGTCAAGTCCGCGTCTCTGTGTTATACTTCCTGTTTTACTTTGAAGGTCTTTGTCTAATGTGAATGTGTCCTGCTTTTTGTCCTTGTCTCGTCAGCTGTGATTTCTCCCAGGTGTGTTCCCCTCCTGTCTCTCATCCCTTGATTACTGCCGTGTGTTTCCTTTGTTCCCTGTCGTGTCGTACCCTCAACCTGCTGTGTGTTTTGTCTCCTGCTCTGGTTCAGTATTTCTTTTCCAGTGTTTTAGTCCGTAGTTCCTCTGTCCAGAGTTTTGTTTGTCTTTTGGTGAGTTTAGTTAAGTAAGACGTTTTTCCCTGCAAGAAAGCTGCGCTTTACGTTTTAATTTTGTGTCTCAGTCCTGCATTTTGGGTCCACTGCCTGCCACACAGCCAACCCTGACAATTTTCTTCTCTTGTGTTTTAACTCTTCAGGTTTCCTGTAACAGAGATGTAAACCACAGTTTTCTGATGGTGCTGCACTGTGATGTAATCGCACTCAAAATGCGTACTTCAAGCTTGCGGTCTCTTAATTGGGACACAGCCAGCGTCTCCATCAGTTCTGTGTTGCGTCGTTAACGTCACCCTCTCCTCCTGTCTACTTTAAGTTCCCAGAGTCTGGTTAGTTTTAGTTCAAGTTTGTGGATCCTAGTTTGTCTCTTCTGTTAATGGATTAATGGATGTCCCAGCAAATAAAGCTGCGCTCTCCGTTAACCTCCTGTTTCCGAGTCCTGCATCTGAGGACCCTTCCTAACCATGACAGTTACACTGTTGTCCTGCAACCTGGAGTTATCTGTCAACAGTGGACTAACATTTAATAACAAGTGTATGTTCAGTTCCCCTGCTTTAATATTAACATATTATATTAACATGTTCATGAGTGTAAACTGATCTTCTTTGCATGTGTGTGTGTTAGTATGCAGGTTAATTGTATGTGTGTTCAAGGAGCTGCAGATTCAGCAAAGCCTCTCTCTGCCCTAGCTCCCTTTTGTTTTTTAACCACAAAGGCATCTCCTTAAAAGGTGCCTTTTCTTTTGCACCTCTCTGCTTATGTGCGTGTATTTTGTTTCATTGCTTTGGACACTTACTCCACCTCCACGAGTCAGTTGGCCCCAAACTTCGATCCAGTTTTCATGTACTCTCACAGCCTTCATCTCTCCTCCATGGTCTCCTCTAATTCTCTCATTGCTGCTGAGCCTCGAAGTGGATACTGTTAGTCTGAGGCCATATTTTGTCTTCAGAGAGGGGTTTTTCAGAATAAGATGTACGTGGAGGTGAAGCTGTGAAATTTTCAGCCCAAACATGGTCTGGTTATGGTTCCAGTTATGTTAATCTATCATGTTGCTCCAGCCGCTGTGCTCGTGGAGGAGGGTTGATCCAGCTCAGTGGTCACCTGTGCTAACACACTAAGAAACTCATTTAATATCCTTTTCATCACTGCTCAATAACACTTTCATTCTGGTTTTTCTATCCACACTTTCATACGTCTCTTTCATCATTCATTCTACTCACATCAGCCGACTTCCTTCGGGCTCCCTGCACACACTCTCACTTCCTGTTATACTCACACACACACTCTTCACGTCACTGCATTCCTCAGTTTTCTACCAGTTTACCCATTTAGCCGCCTCTTTACCCTCACATGTTCCTAATTTAAATATCCCCGTGCCTTCTTTTTCCAATTCCTCCTGTTCTTCATTAATTCTTCTTTAAATTTTGTGCAGTTGTCCTAATAATTTTACTTAATGATATTCTTTTCCCCTTGGCATTTTTCAGCATTTCTTTTACTTCCCTTTTTGCCTCTGTTTTAGGCACGTTTCCACAGACTGCGTCTCCTAACTTCTCCATTTGTTTAGTGTCTGTCTTCCACCCAAAGCCACTATCTCCACTTCCTCTCTCGCCTTCACAGCCCACCACCTTCTCCTCTCCTAGGATGTCACATGGTGCCTGTCACATTCAACAACCACACATCCACACATCCACACACACAGCTGCGGAGATCTACTATGGCCACTCTAACCCGCCTCTTTTCTCAACGCAGCTGCTATTTAACAACACAAAATAACTCACTTTCCTGTGAGACAGGTCACAACATATGAGACTCTTAAAGTCCTTTTAATCTAAACAGTCACAGTCAATTTTACACTTTATGGCCAGCAGACATCAACCTGCACTTCTTAGCAAACGTCTCTTGCTCTGTGCTATTCTAAGTTGGTTTGAGGGTCCTCAATTCGCAGGTTACCAGCCTAGGCCCCCTGCTGGTCCGCTGCTGCGTCCGGTGGGGGAACCAACCCCAGGACAAAACTCAGCCCATTAGACATCGACCTGCAGTTGTTAACAAAAGTCTCTTGCTCTAGCGCCCAAACACTGGAAGAATTTCCCAAGAGTGTCGTTCAACTTAGCGAACAGATAATTTAGAATTCATCCAATATGCACACTTTGATGTAACAGGTGGTGCTTACCTTTTAATCCTCTGTTCGCCTCGTTTCACGACCCCACGATTGAGACGAATTAGTCTCTCACAGCTGTTTTGGATCCCGGGTTTTGGCTGCTGTGAATACTCAGAATAAGACCTCTGAGCCCAAACTGGATCACATCGTGGAGAGGCTCACTGCGGTCGTGAGTTCCCAGAATCGGCTCTTTGAGCACAAGAATGACAAGATCACAGAGCACAAGTTTGATAACATCATGGAGAAGCTCACGGCTCTCCTACGGGAGATTGAGAGACCAGTGTTGGACTGTTAGAACAGCTTTGAAATTCTCATGTGTTGTTCGCACTGGGTTGGCTGGAAGACTGTTTACTTAGCCTGGCAGGGTGAAGGACACTGTCTCAGCTGAACTCTGGACACGCACACACATACATATACACTGATATGCACACACTCATCCCCCCTCCCTTTTCAAAAGCCTTCAATGGTTTTCCCTCCTCGAAAACACGGCGGGTCTGGGCCCAGCGGATGGATGGCTGCTGTGTTTGCTTCGGATTACTCCTCACCCCCTACCCACCCCTGTTGCTTGTCACGTACTCCATAATGTTGTGCTGTGGACATTTATGTGCTTTTTGTGCAGGAGAGGTTTTTTTGTGTGTTCTGTTCTCATGCTGTCCTCTCATAGTTGGGATGTAGCATGAGCTACATTCTCTGAAAAGTGTGCACTAAAAGTCCTGTTTATTCCAGTTTCATGTCGCCAACCAGTCTAATGACCTAAAGCACAGCGTATAAACCAGGAGCGATTCTAGGATCAGAGCTTTGGGGGTGCTGAGCACCCAGAGAGCTGCCCAGCAAGGCAAGATAAACTTTACACGTCACGATGAGACTTCTTCCCCATCTCTGTCAGTCCCTGCATCCTTAAATGTCTCCAGTTGTCCCGAGTTGTCTCTGACTGTTTCCTTGGTGCATTTAAACCCCTGTTCCTCCCTGTCCTCATCGTCTGTTATCTTCGTCTCCATTATCAGTCATCATAATTTTACCATCTCTGTGCAAGTCTGCAAATTTCTTTATTAAATCAAAAGATTCTTAAATTCATCAAGTCTCTCTGTGCCTGGGTCCTCATCACAAAATATGACATCACTGTTTTGTACATTTAAACACAATTTAATCCTCACATTTGTGAAAGAAAAGCAAAACACTTTTTTGAAAAGTCTGTATCAAAACAAGGACAACAAAACAACGGAACAGAACAAACCAAGAGCCCCCCAGAAAACCAAACAAAATGTCCAAAAGGTCAGGGCTCTAAAAGTGAAACTTTACTGAAAGTGATAAACCTGAGTGGAAATAAACTTTAGAAAACTAGCGGAATTTTTCTTGTAAAACAAAGGGGGGCCCAGCAAAAAAAGTTTGGGAACCACTGGTTTAGATGATGTTAGCACAGAAATATTAGCTTCTGTCGTGACTGATGAAGTTACTGGTTAATAAAGTTTCCAGTAAAGTGTTTAATCGCAGCCACAGATTGACGGTAAATATCCCGTTTTTTTACAGTGCATCTGTAATAAATATGTGCAAGTTTCAGTGCTTCGTTTAAACTGTATGATACTTATACTGACCCAGGGTCAGTGTAAAATACAATCCTAGCTGTGTGAACAAAGCCTGGCTCCTTTAATCCTGCATGACAAACCTCAGGATGCAGGTTATTATTACTCTTTCCTGCTGGCACACCTGTCACACCTGAGAGTCAGCTAGAAACTTACAGTGACGTGGACATCATGCAAAGACTGCCAGACTCTGTAATACTGCAAATGATCAGTGACTCAGGTTATCACTAAACTTTAAACGGCACCTCTGTGTCTCTGTGTGCTGAACATCTAGGATTGAGTCAGGCTGCATCAGCTGAAGCTGTTACTTGTATATATCAGTATTTTTTAATTCAGGTGTGGGGAAAATACGTAAGACTGCAGTGAAGCGATGCACCAGATTAATCCCTGGCCAAAGGTATCGTACTTAAATCAGACTACTGATCCAGCCACATCAGCCTTTTGTGAGGTCTGTTTAAAGTAGAATTAAAGTGAACTGCAGGTTCCTGAGAGGTGGACTGTGAACACAGAAACACATGTTCATACATACAGCTGCAGCAAACTTACATTAATTTTAAATAGATTTGTTACTCTGATGTCTGTCTCTGTGTTAGTCCTCTGACAGACTGGTGACCTGTCCAGATGTGCTCTACCTATGACTACTGGGACAGGCTCGAGCCTCTGTAATAGAAATGTTCTGTTATTCTCATTTAAAGTATTTAAGTGCTTATGCATATGCTTAGTTGTGACACTGTTACTGTTCAGTGAAAGTTTCTAAAACTAGATGAATGGTAAATGGTAAATGGCCTGTATTTATATAGCGCTTTACTAGTCCTTAAGGACCCCAAAGCGCTTTACATATCCAGTCATCCACCCATTCACACACACATTCACACACTTACTTCAGCGTCAGCAGTTTGAGAAAACAACTCCCTTTACAGGTGCTGATAAGGCCAAGGACACAAAACAGCTTAACCATTGATCCGTTAGGTTTCATAGCGAGACACGTGAAGTGTGGTGTGATCAGTTTGTAACTTCCTCCCTCTTCCTTGGAATGCATAAAGGAGTAGGAGCACCACTTCTGTGGCAGCGCTGACATGACTGAACTGTGAGGTTTGATGTGTGTTGGCGCAGTAATAAATAGCTTGATCACAGCTCTTTCTGTGTTGCAGACTTTATTTACAAAATTCCACAATTCCACAAAATTCCAGCTGATTGTTCTTTATAAAACGTGTTCTGATATTTTATCTGAATCTTCCCACAGCGATAGTAAGAAGTTGAACAAGCAGTTCTGACCTCGCACACACACACACACACACACACACACACACATACAATCACATATGCACATGCTCACGTATCAACATTCCACTGAACAAATGTTTTCACTTTTCTTGTGTATAAATAAAGACAAGTGCAAGAACAGAGCGCACACTTCACAGGGCCCCACTCTGATGTGAGCTCTGTGAACGCCCTTGCAAGTAAAGTCTGCAGCGTGTGTGTCTTCACTCTCTGACTCTCAGCTGAAGAAGTGTCTTTTAGAATAAATCTCTTGACAGTTTATGATGTGAAGTTATATTTTTTCATATTGTGAATGCTCCTGCATAACAGTCGGGGTGTACTAACTTTGTCTTACTTAAAGGTTGCATAAAAATACTGTGCAGTTCAGGGCAGAGTTAGGCTAGCTTGCCTCTCTGTGGTGAAGACACAGTAAAGAACACTGTGTTGGTGCACAGCGACTGAGGTGCTCATCGTCAGAGTTGGGTTACATCAAGCGTTCCAGAGATTTAAGTTGATGCTGAAGGATGTTACACACTGTGTTATTTTACTAATCAGAAGTCGCCATGTAGCCTATATACACACCAATTGTGTTACATTTTTGCAAAAAGTCCCCAAAAACTGCACAGTGAAGAAAAAAAGTGACGTTGGCATGGAGAACATTATAGTTTGATGCAGGAGTAGAAGCTGTATCACGCATTCATACATATGAAACGATGTCAGTGAGACAGTTTGAACTCTTGTTAGCAGCTGGCAGCAGATCTGAGGAAGCAGAGGAATCATTTTAGAGAGCTGATTGAACCAGAGCAGCATCTGACTGTGTGTCTGAATAGGGAAGGTCAAATCAGGAAAGACATAAAATCTCTGCAAAATCAAACATGCGGATCATAAACGTACTGAATCAGTCAGGGCCCAGGTTCATGATGATGGCCTCTGGTGCTGTTGACCAACAGGGTGTTAATGCAAACAAAGGAAGAGACAAGGAAAGCTGTTCGGAGGCAGCAAGACAGAAGGAAGGACGGGACTGTGGAGGTGAGAGTGGGGACTTTAAACACAAGGACTAAGGCTGGTAAAGGGAGTGCACTCGCTGCAAAGTTAGAGAGACAAGACTGAGACGGTGTGGACATGTGCGTGGGAGGGACAGTGGATACAATGGACAAAGGATGTTGAAGATTGATCTTACAGGCAGCAGAAAAGAGAGACCACAGGGAAAACTAACCATGCCATTAATCTGGCCTCATGATTCTGAACCTGAGCTGCATTAAATCCTCCTCTCATTTAGTCCCATTCATTTCATTGGTGTGTAAAATCCTGTATTTCCATCCCAAAGTTTAGTCCTTTGTTTGGTTCAGAAGTATCGTTTTCCTCTCAAGTCTAAAGTTGAACCATCTGAACTTCTGAATTCAGTCCCAGAGTTTGTTCTTTTTCAATCAAGAAAGAAAGTATGTGAAGGTTAAAGGGTTAAACGGTCGAAGAGATAAAGAAGGTAGACAGGAGTAATGGGATGTTGAAAGCCAGGCTTTCACACGACTGAGCTTCTTTTCAGTCTCTTGAAAGGAGAAGAAAATCCCAGGCCTCATGTCACCAAGTACTCACTCAGGGCGAGAGCTCCATTTACTCCTATAGTGATAGCCAAATTGTCCAGCAGGTGTCACTGTGGAGACGGTTTCAGGTCGTTTCGAAGCCTCGATACACTTCTACCAGCACTACTCCACAGCTGGCGCTCTCTCTCTCTCTCTGCGGGGAAACAACACCAGGGCTGCTGCACAGAAGAGATGACAAATGAGTAATCTTTGAGGCAACAACAGGAAAGCAGACTTACAGATGGGAGCTGGTTCACTAGCACGGTTAGAGGAGGAGGGTGAAGGTCCTGCATCCTGGATCCAGCAGGCCTGGTTAAAGAAACAAACACAAAAACACTACATATTCATACTGAGAGAGAAATGGCAGCGACACACAGCAGGCCTGGAGGACCATGACACACACGTACAGGCGAAGGATTGTCTGCTGTTTCTTTGTATGTCACGTTGCGGGGAGGAAGAATAGGAAGAATACCTCACCTTTGCCCTAGAGGTCTTTGCTTTTGTGAGGACCCAAAGAACTGAACTGATGGGAGATGCACAAGGAAAGGGGCTCAGGTCCACTGTGAGGTAGCATCACTCTGACAGCTGAACCTCAAATCACTGTCTCTGTTCTCAGCTGATCAAGTTCATTCCCGATTCTCTTCTGTGATTGGCTGAGCTTCAGGCCTTCTCTCAGTGCATGTTTCCATGTCGGGGTGAAGGTGGAGCTTTGTGTGTGCCGCAGCAGCCGCCTCCAACCGTAGCACTCAGGTGTGAAACTATGAGGAAACTGAACGTCCTCCTCTTTCCTCAGAAGTGATCTGTGCGCGTCTGGACTTGTTTCCACTGATCTGGTTTAACAAGGTGTGAAGCTGAACTCTGAGCTGGCACCTTGTCTGAGACAATAATCCTAGATAAGCTAGCCGCATGTTGCTGGCTCTTTAGCACAGTTTGAAAACCCTGATATGTTTTTCTCACCGTTAGTTCATTAGGAGGCTGCAAGGTTTGTTTCATCTGAGTGCTCGATTTAGCATGCAAAAAAATAAAAAAGTCAAATGAGTGATTTTGTATTATTTTTTGCAGTGACTGAACATGTAAAAGTATCTGTGCACCACTCCACGAGGCTCAGCACACTATCAACTGATAATGGCCACACAAAGGATGTTTAAATACTTTATTAACACTACTGGAAGGATAGAGTCAGAGGAGAGGAATGTAAATAAAGTGGAACCCCGACTTACGAAATTAATTTGTTCCCGACGGTCTTTCGTAAGTCGAACATTTTCGTAAGTCGAAGCACCCATCGCGCCTTTTGAGTAAATGATAGCCTATAGGCTAATTGCTAACTGCAACAACAATACGTTGTTCAAGTGGAACAGCGAAGCGCAAGTATGAAAGAAAAGGGGGTTGTCACATCATTTGGAAGAAATTGTGGGCATTGTAGGCATTCTGGGCTCAGCCAATCAGAGCCAGCGGATTTCGTTACGCGGGCATTTTGCCGTAACATGGGCAGAAATATTGCCGTTAAGTGCCTTCGTAACTTGAAATTTTTGTTAAATGGGGTATTCATAAGTCGGGGTTCCATTGTACTGGGATAACAGGGTAGTTCACTGTCGTGGTAATGGCTGCTGCTTCTATATGTGATCATTTTTTGTTCCTCGTCCTCTCAGACCAGCAGGTGATTGTGAAGGTGGTAGAAGGATTGGAGTCTGCCATCTTGCCCTGCAAAACGACAGCTGACCTCTCACAGGATGCCACGGTTGAGTGGACTCGCTCTGATGTAGACTTCATGTTGGTCCATGTGTATTCAAAGACACGTAACACCATCAGGGAACAGGATTTTGATATACCTGTATTAGTTCCACAAGGGGAAATTTCATAAGGCTGTCGACCTATTGCAAGCAATGGCGGCACCATCTTACCCTCCGACCATACATACATTACACAAAACATCACATGGGGAAGACAGGTCAGAGAGGTATAACAATGGAAAATGCACTACATGAGGAAAGATAAGGAGAAAAAATAACTCCCCCCAGACTGAGCTCCAACAGGGAGATCAGTTTGACAACAGAAAAAAACACCTTTGCACAAAGAAAAACTCTTAATACACCAAAGAAACATATGACAAGCAACAGGGATGGGTAAAGGGTGCAGCATCGGAAGGGAACAAGCGTTGAAGGCGTTTGGAAAGGGAGGTGGATGAATGTGTGCATATCAGTGTATATGTGTGTGTGTGTGTGTGTGTGTGTGTGTGTGTGTGTGTGTGTGTGTGTGTGTGTGTGTGTGTGTGTGTGTGTGTGTGTGTGCATGTCCGTAGTTCAGCTGAGACAGTGTCCTTCGCCCTGCTAGGCTAAGTAAACAGTCTTGCAGCCAACCCTGGTGGCCTTGCATGGAATGGGAAGGAACAGACTAAACACAGTCGTTATCAGGGTGTTGTTGTTCAGCTCCAGCCTTGAGACCGCAGCTGGCACCAAAGGGGTATCCGCATAAGTGATGGTATTTTTTACTTTAGTGCGAACAGCTCATATGAATTTCAAAGCAGTTCTACAGTCCAACACTGGTCTCTCAATCTCCCGTTGGAGATCCGCGAGCTTCGCCATACTTGCGTTCTGTGATGTTGTCATTTCTTGTGCTCAAGGAGCCGATTTCTGAGAACTCACGGCAGTGTGCCTCCCCGAGATGTCATCCAATTTGCGCCCAGAGATGTTATTCCGAGCTAGTCCTTCTGAGATGTATCCAGTCTGCAGTCAGAGATCTTATTCTGAGTATTCACAGCAGCCGTAGCCTCTCCAAGATCTTCTCCGTGCTGACTCAATGAGCCCATTTTGACAAACTCACGCCTCATCCCATCGTTCCAATCCCAGCAGGCAGCCTTGGGGGGGTTTGAACAGCCGGTTCCGCTTTCTTAATTCTTCGATAAGTCAGGGCCAAGCCAGCTCTGATCCACCAGAACCCTGTAACCATGGTTTCGAATAGGTAGATATCTTCAGCACACAGGCTCCCGTGTGACATTTTTTTGTCACACAGGAAAAAAGCATCAATTTCTGATGAGAAGACTTATTTATCTCTTTTTTTTGGGGTTGATTTGTTCACATTGTCACATCTTAATTTTTAAGTGAAATGTGCATTTTGAGTTTATACACTTTGTATATAAGGCAACCGTTTCCTTCTACAGTATTTTTGTGTGGTGCGTTTTTCTATTACTTAACAAAAGGGGAACAAATGTGTTTAAGTTCACCTAGGATGATTTGTTTTCATTTTCACATGGTCTTACTGAGGTGATGCGAATTGAAACATGCATTCTTTTTTTGGGGGGGGCATGTGCTGGAAAAGCTTGAAAAGGGACCTGAAAGTGCTTAAAAAGTGCTTGAATTTGACCCTGAAAAAGGCGTACAAACCCTGTGTTAAGAGACCAGTCGATCAAATCCATAATTCTTTTTTATGTTTCTAGAGAACAAGTCTGGGAGACTCTCTTAGGGTTAGAGAATAAGCAACACTATACAAGACATGAGAAGCCAAGCAGGAAAGATAAGGGAGAAGGAGAGGGAGAAAGTGCGACCGCCTCCGTCAAGAGCCAAGAGAGAATGGATGAGTGATGAAACGTTTCTCCCACTGAAAATGCTGCGTCCACATGAACAGAATCAGCCTTTAGGGCACATTTTTGGACGTTTTCATATATTTGACCAGGTTTTTACAAATAAGAGCTGCTTCATCCAAAGTGGGATGGATGCCGTCTCTCCTAACAACACCAGATTTAATCCTGAAAGTTTCTCAATTATCTAGAAAGCCCACATTGTTTTTTGGACACCACTCAGACAGACAGCAAGCTAAACATATCAACCCTTGTCTTGCTGGGGAGGGGACCAGATAAAACCACTGTTTTTTGAATGTGGACTAGCAGTTTAGCTGCTGGTGCAATGTTTAGGAATCAGCTTAATAAGGCCAGGGGAAGAGATTGGAAACACTGGAAATGGTGGACTAGAGCTGTCCTCCTGAATTACTTCATTGTATTTATTCTAGAAACTACTCTGCAGGAGGATTAGAGTAAAACCTTTTCATGCTCTATGCAGGCAGTGCAGATGCACAGGGCCCTTTTAGCCTCCAGACAAAGTAATGAATCCTCTTCACACATTTGTTCAGCATCTCCAACAGCTCAAAAAGTTGCTTTAACTTTCTGTCCTGTTGCCTTCTGCTCTGATCTGCTTCTGTCCTTCAGCTTTCTCTACAACCCTGAAAACTTGCTGCTGTTGTCTGTACAGCTCATCTTTTGTCCGTTGTCCTCTCAGTCTGTCAGGTGGAGGTGGATGAGGGGGTGGAGTCTTTGGAGCTGCCCTTCAAAACGACAGGAAACCTGCCTAAAGACGTTGTAGTGGTGTGGAGGGACAGTGATGACAGGAAGGTCCGTGTATATGAGAACGGCTCTGACCAGCTTGAAGAACAGCACCAGATTTACAGAGACCGAACAAAGATGAATGAAGACCTGCTGGGAACTGGAGACCTCAGTCTGACCCTGAATCACCCCACAGAGAGAGACAGTGGAGTGTATACTTGTATAGTCAACAGCAGCAGTATCATCCAATACAAAATGATCCCGCTGGAAGTCAAAGGTATCTGTCTGTCTCTGTCTTCATGTTCATATTTAAAGATTCAAGATGCAAGATTCTTTAGTTGTCATGTGCATCGTTATACAAGTGCAACACACAGTGAAATGTGTCCTGAGAAGCTGCTCGACTGTGCAACAAAACAAGAAAGAGAACATTATATACAGTGAGTGAATATGTACAGAGAGGACATTATGTGCAGTAAGTGAGTGAATTATATACATTATATAAATAAAATAAAACAACCTGTAAATTTACAGTTTGAATCTCAGAATGTACTTTGCATGAGTGACGTGTTAAAGTGTCCTGTGCTGTAGTGAAGCCAGAAGGATTGATTGTTAATTTATTTCAGACATGTAAACAATATACAGGTACATCTAGAAAAGAAAATAAGAGAGAAAAAATACTAGATCAGACATGATATCAGAATGTGGTAACAATAAGTCCTGTCTCAGTCAGGTATGGTGGGGGCATGTCCTGATTTAGCACACAGATGGCCTCAGGATGGAAGCTGCTCTTGAGTTTCTCTGTTTTTGTGCATACGGTGCAGAACCTTCTGCCTGACTGCAGTAATTGGAACAGTTTTTTGCTGGGATGTGACAGGTCCTTCAATAGCCGGGCTATTGTCCAGCACCTACTGGTGTAGATGTCCTGTTGGGAGGGGAGAGCAGCCTTGCAGCAGCGTTCTGCTGTACAGATCACTCTCTGAAGAGCTTTTAGGTCCTTAACATAGCTGTTCCTATACCAGGATGCGATGTTCTGTGTGAGGATGCTCTCCACAGCGCCTACATAGAAAGGCCCGAGGATCACTGGAGAGACCCCAAACTTCCTCAGTTGTCAGAGATGATATTTGTGTTTGTGTGTGTGTGTGACTGTCTTGTGTCTCCTCTGCAGGGAGAGTTCAGGTCCAGGATCAAACAGGGGACATCAGGAACAGAAGCAGCTCCACTGATCCGACTCCTCTGATGGCTGATCAATCAGTTTGATCTGTGTGTTCTTTGATTATTGATCAGTGATGTCAGAGTGGAGTCAGTGTGATGTTGTTGTTGTGTGTTTGAGACTTTTAGTGTCCATGAAGGTCTCTGCTGCCGTAGATCCTCTGAACTGTGACAGAGGTCTCACTCTGGAGGAAACTCTCAGCACTTTCCAGCAGCTCCTCCATCATGGAGGACGTTCCCTCACTGTAACAGGTGGAGGAGAGAGGAGAGGAAGCACAGGTGGATCCTCTGAGGAAGAGGAGCGTTCCTACAAACCACATGATCACATGGCCAGAATGGTATAAGTACAAAGTCAGATTAATGGGTTTGCAGGTGTCCTTAAAGTCAGAGTTCTCAGATGCAGAAAACTGTCACTCATTTTACCTGTTATGTCACCGTGGCAACTGAATGAAACAGTGCATTTATGTCAGTTTTTTTAATTGTTTATTTTTCATTTTATTTACATGTTTGAAGTAAAGCAATCTGTCAATCAATAACACATCATTGTAGTATTAAAGGATCTCTCCACATGTTTCTATTTAAAGGTCAGTCTCACACAAAGCAGACCAGTGATTTTACTTTACTTCCATATGACGTGTTGTTTGTATGTTTTTTGACTTCGTACTGGTCATACTGGGTTTTGTGCCATTTTTGAGTTTTGCTTTTGTATTTATTTATTTTAATTTTGTCCCAATTGCTCATCTTGGTAGCCGGGGATCAGTCTGCCAGGGCCTCCACTCTGGCCACCGCCTGGCACACATTGCACCTGACACTACGGCGCCTCCTGTAGGTGGTGGGCCTGCAGGAGGATGGACCCATGTCCCTTTTTTGGGCTGTGCCTGGCCGGGCCCCATGGACTATGGCCCCATAGGGGTCAGATTTGGAGGACCATTGGCTCAGATTTGGAAGATCCATGGCCTCCAAATATGAGCCAATGATCCTCAGCCGGAAAAGGGTGGAGTGCTCACTCTGGGTCGGGGATGAGTTCCTGCCCCAAGTGAAGGAGTTTAAGTATCTCAGGGTCTTGTTTACGAGTAACGGGAGAAGGTAGATCAACAACGGATTGGTGCCGCGGCTGCAGTGCAGTGATGCTTTCCTGGTCCGTCGTGGTGAAGAGAGAGCTGAGTTTAAAAGCGAAGCTCGTGATTTATCCGTCGATCTACGTTCCTACCCTCACCTATGGTCACCAGCTGTGGGTAGTGACCGAAAGAATGAGATTGCAGATACAAGCGGTGGAAATGGGCTTCCTCCGAAGGGGGGCTGGCCTCTCCCTTAGAGATACGGTGAGAAGGATACCCTCTTGGTGCCTCCTGGCTGGCAGACCCAGGACACGCTGGAGAGATTATATCTCTCCAGCGTGTCCTGGGAACGCGTCGGTGTTCCCCCGGACAAGCTGGAGGAGCTGGCTGGGCAGAGGGAGGTCTGGGCTTCTCTGCTTGGGCTGCTGCTCCCGCGGCCCGGCCCCAGATAAGCAGAAGAAGATGGATGGATTATTTTAATTTTATGCTTTGGTTAAGTTTTTCTTTTGTTTTATAATGTCATTCTTGCAATGTTGAGCTTCATTTTGTATTGTATAAAGTTCTTCTTTAGTTTGTATGGAGCTTTGGTCCTTCCCCGGTACAACAATTGGTAGATTTAAGTAACATCAGCCTTCACCAATGTCTCTGACAGCAAATATGTTTTACTGTTAATAGTAAGAGTTAGATATCTGAATCAGTTGCAGGCCTGGTCTGGCCTGAAGCTGTCATCCTTATGTCTTCTGGATTCATCCTGCTGTGCAAGTGGATCCAATAAAGACCCGGTTTGCTGTTCCATTACAGTACCCTGTCATACCTTTGGGTTCGGTGTTGCAGCCATCTGGGCAGATCCACTGATATATATATATCTATGATATAGGTTAAAAATTATTAGTATAAAACAATGTGAGGATCAGGCTTTGCATTTTAGACACTGTACATTTTAGACAGCTGCTTTAGAAAAAAACAAAAGATAAAAACACAGTTCAAGGTTTCAAAGTTAATCATGTCAGAGATCAGGGCAATAGAGTTTGATCTCTGGTACAGACAGCTGGCTGTTCCTGTGTGTGAGTGTATTTGTATTTAATTATTCTGTTTTATTTGTCCTAATTTATTTCCTGACATCCTTCCTACCCCCTTGCTTGCTTGCTTCCTCTCCATTGGCTGTTCTTACACCTGTGTGTGTTTTCATAGTAAACATGAAGATGTTTGTATTGAGCCACGCTGGTTTGAAGAAAAGAATGAAAAAAAAAATGCAAACAACTGCACTTACTGTGAATTTCATCCAGTTATGTGTTCGCTATTCTTAACAGTTAATCTGCAATAAATCTGTTATGTATAACATGTAAAGTCTGATAATTATAAATGAGGGATATAAAGTTTCCACAGTCACTGGATCTAAGAAAATGAACAAATCAGGAATCCAACAGTGCACATGGATAATAAAAGACACAAGGAAACCTTAGAAGATGGAGACAAATGATCAAGGACAAAGGCTAACTTCAGACACAAAAAACAGCTAAAAACACCTAAGTATCAACTAATTTCATTGTTTTTCCCACAAAAAAGTCTTTATTTTGATGGAATGGTTGATTAGATGCTAAAATAAGTGATATCCCGATATGTACTGTCAAGGTACTCGTCTGAGGACCCAGGGTTTGTATTTTCTGTTTTTGAATTCTTTCTGATTTTGTGTTATTCATTTTGTACTCCTTGTCTTTCTTGTTTCTTACTTGTTTTCTGTAGTTTCAAGAATTTATATTTTGTCTCTGTGCCTCCCTGTGTTCCACGTTTCATATCTAGTGTCCCCAATCTCTATGTTCATCCATGTGCCGTGTCTGTCTTATGTTTCCTGTTTTACTTTGACAGTCTTGTGTCCTGGGTTCAGAGTTTTCAGTTTTGCTTCCGCCCTGCCTCATTTTGTCAGATTGGTCCCAGCTGTGTTTCCCGCCTGTGTCCCATTGCCTCATCACTCTCTGGTGTGTTAAAGCCCTGTGTTTTCCTCTGTCCATTGTCTCGTCATTATCCTTCGTTGCTGTGTGTTTCTGCAGAGCGCCACATAATTCCAAGTTTTCTGTTCCAGTCTTAGTTTTCCAGTTTCCTAGCTTTAGTTCCACATTTCTAGTTTCTAGTTTCCTGAGTTTTGGTTACTGGTGCTTTTATATTTGAATGGCTTGCTACACTAATACAGCTGCCTCCCTATCCCTCTGTGTCTTGTGAGTCCTGCATGTGGGTCCTCATCTTGCTTGCCACAGCACTAACCTTGACATATAAGCAGAAATCATATCGATCCAAAGGCACATTTATCAATTCAAGTAGACACAAACCTCAAGCTTATCAAATTTATTATCATGTAATTTATTAATCAACTGGATGAAAGATCAACCAAACATATTTGCAGAAAGTAACAAGGAATGAATATTGGGTAACAGTACTGAACACGTCCTGAGTGTGTTTGCATGTTAGTGTGCACGTGTGTGGAGTTTTCTGTGAAAAAAAACCTGTGTGACCTTGTTAGAAAAGAAAGAAAGTGTACTTTATTGGTCCCCGTGGGGAAAATCCCTCTCTGCATTTAACCCATTCACTTAGTGAAGCAGTGGGCAGCCATTGGCGCCCGGGGAGCAGTGTGTAGGGACGGTACCTTGCTCAGGGGTACCTCAGGATAGCTGTTCAGGGGAATCGAACCCCCGAACTTCTGATCATGGGGCCGCCACTCTACCTACTGAGCTATCCCTGCCCTCAATTGTTGACACAATTCCTGTGGCTGTGGGTGCTGTCTGTTGATCGAATGTGAAATGCTCTGCATTAAAGCACTCACAGGTCAGAATTTGTTTTGCTGTGCACTGCCAGCTGACGTCCCTGTATGTCAGGTCTCCTTGAAAGGTTCACTGCCTGATGTATCCTCAGTGGATGGAACTGATGGCCCATCTTTAGCCATCTCCTGAACTGCTTTCTCAACTGCTTCAAACAACTTGATTGCCATTTCTGCCTTTTCAGAATCAAAGAGACTTTATTAATCCCAGAGTGAAACTGAGTTGTCATAGCAGCCAATATACAACAAACATCAAGCACTCATATAAAATTGTGCCACACAGTAAACAGTTCTGCAGCATCTGAAATTTCCCGTTGCTGACAAGACTGTTAGTGCTATTTCTGTGCTGTCCTCTTGAGGGTTCATCCCACACCATCCAGTGTACCCCTTCTGTGGCTCGCCGTTTCATGTCCCAGCAGTGAATACTAGTTTGAACAGTTCAGTAGAAACATAAAACAATTCCCTCTCTGTCTCTATTGAAAGCATCACTGCAAAAGTGGATTGTGAATGTGCCCTCTGCATGTGATTGAGCACTGGTGACAAGTGCTGCCAGATTGCTGGTGGGCCCTTAAGTCTTGATGGGGACACTGTGCAGAAGGACATTGGATGGGAGGATGTATGTATATAAAGCACATCTGTGTGCCGCTGTGATGTTCTGAAGTGGACTGCTTGTCTTTCTGTGCTATATTTTCAGAGGTCAACATGAATCAAGTCTTCATGTGCTTTCAAGCCTCGTCTCTTTTTTGATTGTTGTTTTGGATGTTTTGCCACTGGGGTCGTTCTTGTGCTCCTAATCCACTGTTGCCTGCTGGAGATAAGTCACTTGACTCTCTGCATCGTTTCTGGGACACCACTCAGACAGCCAGCAATTTAGGGAGAACATGCGGCTAAACATGTCACTCCTGGTCTGATTGGGGAGGGGACCAGAGAAAACTACAGAGTCCCACATTGTGTTGGCAAAGTTACACATCGATTCAATATTGATTTTAGTGACCTCCGATTGGTGTAACCGGGTGTCATTACTGCCGACGTGAATTATGATTTTACTGAATGTAGCTTATTGAATCTTTTGGACTGTGTTCAGCACAATATTCATTAGTGTTCGCCCAGGGCACCAAACAGCCTAGGACCGCCACTGGCTGTCTGTCATTAACCTTTCACTGAGGCAGGTTGTGCTCCATCCTGTTTCAAACATGCTGAGTTCACTCCTCTATTGAAACACTGGAGTCTTGATGCCAGCTCTGCTGGTGATTATCAGCCTGTTTCAAAATTGACATTTGTGAGAAAATTATTAGAAACAATGTTAGAAAATGAGTTCAGCTCTTTACTGTGCAAATGACAGATTTGTGACCCGTTTCACTCTGGCTTTAAAAGCAGCATCCATTGAGACGGCTCTCTTGAAGGTCTGTAATGATCTTTTAATGGTTTCTAATGCAGGGATTTTTTTCTGTAATCATTTCCTGTAATATTGACCATAAAATCCTACTTAATAGACTTCAGGTTTTGGCTGGTGTATCTGGCTCTGTGCCTTAATGGCTTTTACTTATTTCACAGGACTCTGTTAATAGAAACAAGTTCACCTCTAACATTGCCTCCCTGACCTGCAGGGTTCAAGAGGGTTTAGTTTGGGTCCATTGTTATTTTCTTTTTACTTTCTTTAGATGGATTATTCAGTCTTTTAATAACATTTCGTATCATTTCTATGCCAACGACATTCAGCCTCATCAGCTCAATAGTCTATCCACCCTAGTGCACTGCTTAAATCAGGGGACTGATTCACTCTGTGGAAAACACTTTGTCTTAAACACCAACAAGACTGAGACCTTGATCACAGCTCCTCCTGAACTACAAATATAAAATTGGTTCTTTCTTCTGTTTGTTCAACTTTAAGTCCAACATTCAAAATCTTGGTGGAATATTTGATTCTTCTCTGAGCTTCAACTCACATATAAAATCTGTCTTGCTCCTGTTTCTTTCATTTAAGGAACATTTCTAAACTGGGACATATGGTCTCCTCGGCTGAACTGGAAAAAACTGTTCATACATTTGTGTCATCGTGTTTAGATTATTGTAATGTCCTGTTTACCAGCCTGGACAAATCACGTCGTTCTCACCTCCAAGCATGCTCACATTACTGCTATTTAATCTTCTTTATATTGGCACCTAATAAATTTCAGGATTTGTTTCAAAATTCTTGTTTTAACACACAGAACACTAAATGATCATGTCCTAGATTATTTATCTCAGCTTCTTACAAAATAAACTGCTGCTCGTTGTCTCCGTTCAGACTCATGATGTGTTAGTTGTTCCCTGTACACGACTAAAGACTAAGTGTGACAGAGCCTTTCAGTCTGTGGCACCAAGGCTGTGGATCAGTCTGCCTCCACAACTACGTTTAGTTGACTCTGTGGATTCTTTAAAAAAGCTGTTCAAATGTTTCTGTTTTACAGGCTTTCTAATGACAAACATTTTAATGAAATGTTATTTATTTATTTTAAAACTACCTGTTTATTTTACTGTCTTACTGAATCTTTATTTTCACCTAATGTTCATGTTTATTTGAGCCTTTTGTGTGAAGCTCTTTGTGACCGCTGTGAAAAGAGCTTAATAAATAAACTTCAATTACTTATCTCTGACAATCAATCAATCAATAATCAAACAGTGAGTTTGTGCGTTTGAGTTTGTGTGTTTCAAAGATGGAGGCCACGCTGCTCTCAGAGGACTGTGTGTGGTTGTGGTAAACGTGTGAGCTGCTGCTGCTTCTTCCTCACATGTTTGATATGTTTCATGTTTCCAGCTGATGCTGATCACCCTAACCTTAACATCACAGACCATCCTTTGGTTCTTCTTCTGTTCCTCTGAAACTTCCTGTGTGGTGCCTTTCAAATTAAAAGCCCTCCCTGGCTGTAAAGACTGGACTGTGCTGCAGCTGGTGGAAACAGTGTGTAGGTGTGTTGTGTTTGATGGAGGACTGAAGTGTGTGTCCAGCTGAGCTCTCTGTGTGCTCATATATACAGATGCTGATAAACAAATGTTTGTCTTTGGACCCTGTTACCGATCAGGACCTGCTGTGTGTTTCCTGTCCACAGGTCTACAAAGAGTCGCACTTCCTGCTGTGGTTCAGATGTTCAGCGTGTTGCTTTGTTTCTCACATGTTGGCTCCACGGTCTCTGCTGCTGTGGGCTGATGTCATGCAGCAATACAGGAAGTTGAATGAAGCCCCCCCCCCCACGTGTTTAACATGCAACAAACCAGGAAACAGGAAGTTCTTTGTCCTCAGTACAGAGAGACGCACAGACGATCAGACTGAGCTCCGACCAAACTAGCAGCTTCCTCTGAGTGAGTCCAGCTACAGGAGAGAAAAGTGGAAAACTCCAACACTGCTGCTTCAAGCTGCTGATGCTCCACACACTGAATGTGAGTTTGAGCAAAAACACGACTCAAAGGAAGTTTCAGTGAAGGTGGTAGAGGAGGGAGGGGAGCCAGGACTGACTGTACTTCCTGTCTGCTGTTTTCAGCTTCACTCACAGACTCAATGGCTTCCAGATCAGAGGAGGATCTCTGCTGTCCGGTCTGTCGGGAGGTCTTCAGAGATCCTGTGCTTCTGTCATGTAGCCACAGCTTCTGTAAAGACTGTCTGAAGAGATGGTGGAGAGAGAGACCAACACACGAGTGTCCACTTTGTAAGGAAATATCAGTTTATGATCCACCTTTAAACCGAGCTTTAAAGAACCTGTGTGAGTCGTTCTTACAGGAGAGAGATCAGAGAGCGTCAGAGGCTCTCTGCAGTCTGCACTCTGAGAAACTCAAACTCTTCTGTCTGGACCATCAGCAGCCAGTGTGTGTCATCTGCTGTGCCTCAGAAAAACACACCAATCACAGATTCAGACCCATCGATGAAGCTGCACAACAACACAAGAAGGAACTTCAGGAAACTCTGGAGCCCTTAAAGAAGAAGTTAAAGGTTTGTGAAGAAGTTCAAGTGAAGTTGGATCAAACAGCAGAACACATTAAGGTCCAGGCCCGACACACAGAGAGGCAGATTAAGGAGCAGTTTAAGAAGCTTCACCAGTTTCTAGCAGAGGAAGAGGAGGCCAGGCTGGCTGCACTGAGGGAGGAAGAGGAGCAGAAGAGTGGGATGATGAAGGAGAAGATGGAGGCTCTGAGCAGAGAGATAGCAGCTCTTTCAGACACAGTCAGAGCCACAGAGGAGGAGCTGAGAGCTGAAGACGTCTCATTCCTGCACAACTACAAGGCTGCAGTGGAAAGAGTCCAGCGCTGCCCCCTGCTGGATGATCCACAGCTGCCCTCAGGAGCTCTGATAGACCAGGCCAAACACCTGGGCAACCTGACCTTCAACATCTGGAACAACATGAAGGACATGGTCTCCTACACTCCTCTCATTCTGGACCCAAACACTGCTCATCCAAACCTCATCCTGTCTGAAGATCTGACCAGTGTGAGACGAGGAGGAGAGAAGCAGCAGCTTCCTGATAATCCAGAGAGGTTTGATTTGTTCTGCTCTGTCCTGGGCTCTGAGGGCTTTAACTCAGGGACTCACAGCTGGGATGTTGATGTTGGAGACAGTACAGGGTGGAGACTGGGTGTGTTAGCAGAGTCTGTGCAGAGGAAGGGAGTCATAGACTCTGGATTATGGTCAATATGGTTTAATGGATTTAAATACTACACACACTCACCATCAGCTCCTCTCACTACTCTCTCAGTAGAGAAGAAGCTCCAGAGGATCAGAATGAATCTGGACTGGAACAGTGGAAAGCTGTCGTTCTCTGATCCTGATACTAACACACACATACAAACCTTCACACACACTTTCACTCACAGGATGTTTCCATTTATTGAAACTGGTGGTAAAGCAAAGGTGTGTCCGTTGAAGGTGTCAGTGTCAGTGCAGCAGATGAGTTGAGGATGATGATGTTTCTAATGTTGTTTCCTGTCAGTGAGTTGAAGCTGTTAAACTGCAGCTGTCCTCCTGCTGCCTCGTTGTTCCAAAGCTCTTTGTTTCTCTTTTAGTTCTCACTGTTTCTTTCTGTTTCTGCTGTCCACCTTTTCACATGGAAAATCATTTCACTGTTTCTCACTGAATGACTCCCCAAACTAGATTTGAAATTCTATCAAGTTTCTAATCATTACAAGTGATTCATGTTTCTATTTGATGTGTAAATGGAGATGATTTAGTTTGCTGGGATATGGACTGACATGTGTTGAATGGGAGGAGCAGTTTGTTGTTGTCTTCTTGTCTGTTTATGACAACAATAAATATGTTGTTGAAACAATGATTCATGTTTAACTCCATATATGAAATGTTTCTGATCTTTGAATTCTGTTTGATTAAAGACTTTCTTCATGACACAAATGAGATTTCAGTGTATTAATAGAACTAAATAAGCTCAGAGTTGAAAGGCTGGAGTATTATGTACGTGCTTCACTGTCAGCATCTTCAGGGGGATTCAAAGGGAAACATCAAACTGCTGTAATGAGATAAACTAGTTGGGCTGAACACACTTATCTGTAGTTTGTCTCCATCCAGGATCATCAGAATATAATGAACATGTGTGAAGAGCCACAAAATGCTGCTGCCCTCTCAGCATGATGAGCTCCAGCCTTTGTTAGCAGGACAACAGGAAACATGAGACAACTTTCAGAGACAGTAACCAACTGTGGCCACAAGATGGCAGCAGCTGATCTGAGATCCTTTATTGGACAGAAGGACTCTGCTCTGTGACGTCATCAGAGAGACGGCCTTCACTCTGATAGATCTGACGTCATGTCTGCACTGCGATGATGAAAGCTGATAAACACATTGTTATTGATCCATGAAATCACCTCTGTCCTCTCAAGTGTAGCTGTTTACAGAGCTGAAGAAGTCCTTCATCATCAAAACAGACAAACATGTATTTCCTGTATTAAGTGACGTCATCCTCACTCTGACCTCTTACATACATTCTGTTCAGTTTTCCTGCTGTAAGAAATAAACTGTGTGAAAATAGAAATGCAGGGAAACATCCATTAATCACAGCTGAGCCGTTTGTTTCTGACTCACATTCAATGAGGCTTCAGGTGTAAATACCTCAGAAGTGTTTGTGAGTTCAGTAGAAGCAGACCCAGTCGACCATCATGGCCTCCACAGCACTACACAATGCAACAGAAAGGCCTTCATCATCTGCTGAACCACCTCTGAACCACGACGCTCTCCCTGCATCTAAAAGCTGTTAGTCAGGATGAGATGCTGCTGTGATCGCTCACAATTTACCTGTGAGACCTTTGTAAATATTGTCTTTGTTTCTGGAGGAAACACCTTTAGTCTGTTTGTATTTGGAGTGCAGATCTGGGCGTCCATCACTTTAACCTGCACACGTTTAGTTATTGAGTGTAGTTGATGTTTGGCAGCATTTTATAAGTGACAGTTCATGAACGGTGAAGGAACAGAGGACGCCTGACCATCCTACCTGTGTCAGTAAGAAGACTTTCATCACAACTTCACAACTTAACACAACTGAAACCTGAATTCAGTGTTGCATAGTTTACTAACAGTGTGTGCTGACACTGAAGTTAGCAGTTTGTTTCCTAACAGCTGCTGGGACAAACCACAGTGACCGGCTACAGAGTTTAGCTAAGGTGGTTCTAACATGTGACCTGTTGAATTATTTACAGGGATTTATTTTTCCTTTAAAGCATCATTTGTGAAGTTTTTATGAAGTTTACTTCTTTTATGTTCTTTGTGTAACGTTTAGATTTTCTTCTCTTGTGTTTTAACTCTTCAGGTTTCCTGTAACAGAGATGTAAACCACCGTTTTCTGATGCTGCTGCGCTGTGACATAAACACTGCCACTTTATTAGGTACACCTTCTGACTGCAGGTTATAACCCCTGCTGGAAACATCCCCACAGATTTGGATCCTTATTGCCATGACAGCACCACACAGCTGCTCCAGATGCTGCAGGATGCTGGTCAGGGCTCTAACAGTGAAACTTTACTGAAAGTAAGAAACCTGAGAGGAAATAAACTTTGGACTTTAGTAAGCTGAGCTCTGAAGCTGTGATGGAGCTCAGTCGGTGTGAAGGCGGCTGCTGTGTAACAAATGTTTGTCTGAGGTGCTGCGACTGATCGTGGTCATGTTTATTTAAAGAAGTCGGTGATGAAGCAGGCTGTGCAGTCCGAGCTCTTCATCAGTTAACAGTCTGCAGAGCTGCTGCAGGGAGCTGACTGTCCTCCAGGTGGCACTAAGTGAACAAAGTCCAAAGAAATAAACTTGGACTGTTATTTGAAGCCTAAATAAAATGTGAATAAACTTTATAGATACATTTGAAACCAGCTACTCTGTGACTTTACACACTCACACAGTAACAGAGCTGATTCCTGATTGGAGCAGCACAAAGTTAGTCTTCTTTTCTGGCTGTGGATTGGTTCGTCAGGATTTCCCCCTTTACAGGTTTAAGAACAATCTCTGTTTTTACATTTTTTGACCTCCTTCTTGTGTCTAAAGGTGAAGCAGCACCAGCCTCCTCTGATCCTCATGTTGTAGCTCTGTGTGTCCAGCAGGGGGCAGAACACCTCCAAACTGTGCCAGCAGCTCTCACCGTGAGCTCAGACGTTTGTGGACACTCAGTTTGTTTGAACATAGTAAATAATCAGAGCTTCTCAGACTGTTTATGGGGACACCACCTGCCCGAGGGTGTACTGTGTCAGAGAGGTGGTGTATGGTGCTGGGTGTAGTCTCTCTGCTGGTTCACAGGTTTTACTTTTTTTTTTTTTTTTGCCTGTCCCATTTGGTTCTTTAGCCATCAGAATTGTTGTCTGAAGACCAACAAGGATACCCAATGGATTTACTTTGCCAAATGGATCATCGTGGCATTGCCGTATTGGTCCATTTGGTCTATCTTTGTTTTTATTATTTATTATATTTTATTTTCAGATGTTACAGACGGGACAGACATGAGTGAGGGGATAGGAAAGGGAGAAAGAAAGAGGAAGGAAAGGAAAAACAGAAGGGGAGAGGGACAGTGAGAAAGGGGGGGAGAAAAAAAAATAAAAATCTCCTGGATCACCTGTTGAGAGAAGAATAGAAAACAAGCAAAAAAAACAAAAAAAAAACAAAGCAACATACTAAACACAACACCATCGCATTAATCTAGCTAAGTGTAAACAGCAGTAAATACTAAATATTCAATGTTGTTGTGCAGCACGCAGGATAGATGTGCTTCGAAGTAGCAGCCAAGAAAGGTGTAATTTGGGTCTACGAGCAGTGAACACCCGTGTGCATACCTGTGTGGATCAGCGCGCTTGTATTCCAAAGGTTTCTCCATGTAACGATCTGCTAGGGAGTGTGGGGGGGGCCACAGCCCCGTCCTCCAGGGTGTGAAGCGGGTATGGAGGAGATCAAAACTCCAGACATCCAGAGGCCCCCAGAACACAAGAAACCAAGGAAGACCAACAGAGGGGCAGCCGCGCCACTGTCCCAGTAAGAGCTGAGGAGAGTCCCAGATGAGGGTTCACTCAGCAGCCGCGGAGCAGAAGCCAGGGGGAGTTGCAGTGACGCGCCCATGAGCTCCGCCGGCCCCTAGCTGTGCCTGAGTGACCGAGCCCCAGGCCGAGAGGCCGGGGGCACCCCACCTCCGAAGGGGCCCGAGCGAGCCCCAGGCTCCAGGCCCCGACAAGCGGCCGCCAAGGAGTGAGCCGGTGTGTACCCAGACGCCCACCCCCAGACACAAAGAACCACCAACGCACCGACACCTGAGGGAGTCCGCCACTGGCAGGGGAAGTGGTGGTGGGTGGAGATAGGCCTCCAAACCTTGGAGGGCCTGAGATGTCCCCAGAGAGGTGGCGTCTGATACCCAACCTGACATATAGACACAGACATACAGGCACACACAGACACAAACATCCATTCCCACCCTCATGCTCTCATATGCACTCACTCCACACTCAACCAACGTGGAGACAGACATAGAGACGCTGTACACACGATCACACTCCCCAAGCGTACTCTACAAACCGGGTCTAGGTACCCTTGCCCCTGGAGGGGGGAACTGCACCCAGACCCAGGTGGTGTTACCCTTTTCCCTGCGGTGGGGACAGGCAGACCACCCCGACTCCGTAGCAGCAGGGAGGCCCCACACTCCAGACCGCAGTCGGACGGCCAACTCCTCCTAGCCCTCCCGCTCCAGCAGGCCGCAGAGAATGGGGGTGGGAGAAGACTCCAAACCTCCCTCCACCCGCTCATTGTAGTGTTGATGCATGTGTGTTCTAAGGTGCAATTAAAACCCAGGAGGGCATGGAGCTACCTGCCAAGGAGCAGCAGGTAAGCGCATAGTCCCTCCTGATAGCCCTCAATGACTAAGTGTATTGAGAGGTGGGCAACGACGCCAGGGGTGAGGTGTACACCCTGATGGTAATTTGGACTCCGTGATTGTGCCCACCCCCAAGATCCTATATGTATGTGTAATGAGAGTGTGAATAATGTGAATGTCTAAGTTGTGGGATAAAATTGAGGCAGAGGCAGCCAGAAGGGGACAGAGGGGGGGGTAGCCTCCTCTGCACCCTGGTGACATACCCCTACTCCAAGGCCCTGCATGTGTGGGTGGTTGTGGTGGAGCGGGAAGAGGGAGGCAGCTGGAGATGGGGAGGGAAGGAAGGGAGGGGCAGGTAACCCCTCCCTGGGGCCAGCTCCCCCGCTGACCCCAGTAGGCACTCTCACACTCCGCGACCCGCCAGGGAAAGGGGGCCCAGGCCCATCCAGACCGGGGCCCAGTGCAGCAGCGCCTCCCGGCTCCACAGAGCCCGGGACAGTCCACCCAACCCCACCACAGAGAAAACTGCACCCACCCCACCATCCACTCATCTTCCAGACTACATAAGACAGTAAACGCCCAGGCTGAGATCTTCCTCCACCTCTCCTGTATCTCCCCCTCCTGCAGAGAGAGTTCCTGAAGAGAGGAAAGCTCCTGCAAGATGTGACCATCTCCCCCACCAGTTGAAGAGCCCCCCAGGTGGCTCGACGCACCGGCAGCACCCTGCTCCAGGGCTGGGCCCCCATGCACCCACCCGCCCACAACCCCGGCAACACACCAACCAGGACCCAAGCCACCGAGGCCCGGCCCGGGCCCCAGCCCAGAGACGGAGCGCCCCCAGAACCTCACGCCCATCCCGGACCCACCCAGGGGCAGACAGGCTACCAGGTCAGTAACCCACGTCCGTCAGCACAGACCCTCCCCTAGCCCCGCTGCACGCAGCCACGAGGAAACAGTCACCTGAGAGCCAACAGAGCCCCCAACCGGACATGACCGCTACCCCGGGTTGAGCCCCCCAAGGAAGATGCCTCCGGGGAACCCCCCGACGCCCTAAGCCTGTCCCTACCCCCACACCAATCACAACAGTGAAGGCGGGACCAAACTATGACCCCCCACCCCCACTAGGTGATGGAGCTGATAAAAGGAGCCCAGAGCAATTGATCTGATGTGGTGGCAGAGGCTGTGTCAAGACTAATGTAATCTAATAGATAATTTCTATATTGGTTAGAATTAAGATTATTTTTATTTTTCCAGTTCATGAGGACTGTTTTCTTGGCTATGCATAGGGCAGTGAAAACCATATGGGCTATATTCTTTTCTGAAGTGACATTATCTAAGCTGCCCAACAAACACACTAAGGGGGAAGTTGGAATGTTACATTTCAGACACTTTGATAAGTCTTCACATATCTCGCGCCAAAACTTTTGCACTGGTGGACAGAACCAAAGAGCGTGGATGTAATTGTCTGGTGTATTGCCTTGACAGTGTGAGCAGTTGTTGGAAGATGTAAAGCCCATCTTGAACATCCGATGACCTGTATAGTGCACTCTATGTAGTATTTTGTATTGTATTAATTGCAGACTGGGATTTTTAATTAATTTAAAGGTTTTTAAGCAAATCTGAGACCAGAAGTTTTGGTCTAAGCTGACTGATAAATCTGCTTCCCACTTTGCAATAGGAAGGGATATTGATTCATCTAATTTAGAAAGTGTTCTGTATATTTTAGATAATAATTTGGGGGATTTAAGAGTAAGAAAATGTGCCGCACTTAGTGGTGTTTGTAATTCAACTTGACTGAGGTTAAATTTCTTTTTTACTATGGATTTAATTTGTTGATATTCTAAAAACCTTGTCTTGTTGATCCCATATTGTGCAACTAGTCTGTCAAATGGAATAAATTCTGTTCCCTCTAATATATGTTCTAAGTATTTAATTCCTTTACAACTCCATTCTGGGAAATTAATCATATTATTATTTTGTAATATGTCAGGGTTATTCCAGATAGGTGTACGTTTGCATGGGATTAAAGAAGACTCCATTATTTTTAGAAACTCCCACCATGCTGTCAGAGAAAAGCTGATGTTGATACTTTTAAAGCATTCATGTCTTTTGATGTTTGAGCTAATAAATGGTAGGTCTGAAATCTCTAGATCCTTGCATAGTGCCTGTTCAACATCTAGCCAGGGCTCAACTAAGAAGGTATGCTTTAACCATTCTGAGATGAACTGAAGCCTGTTGGCTAAGAAGTATTGGTGAAAATTAGGCAGATCTAATCCTCCTCTATCCTTGGTTCTTTGTAGCGTTTTTAAGCTGATACGCGGGGGTTTATCTTTCCAAAGGAATTTGGAAATATATGAATCCAGAGATCTGAACCAATCTTGTGATGGTTTGTTAGGGATCATCAAAAATAAGTAATTTATTTTTGGCAAGATCATCAATTTTATAGTGGCGACCCTTCCCATGAGTGATATGGGTAAAGATTTCCATCTAGTCAGATCGCCTTCTACTTTCTTTAGAAGTGGGATGTGGTTTAATTTAGTTAAGTCTGAAAGCTTAGGAGAGACATTAATACCTAAATATTTAATATTTCCGGATTGCAGTGGGGCAGAGGAAGAATTATGGAAGGAGCAGTTAATGGGGAGAACTGTAGATTTTGGCCAGTTAATTGAATAATCTGAAACTCTTGAAAACCAGTTTATTAAAGTAATTACCTCAGAGAGGTTGGTTTGTGTGTTTTGCAGAAAAAGCAACACATCATCCGCATAGAGACTGATTTTATGTTCTATGTTCTTACATTTTATGCCCTTAATTGTTGTAGCCTGTCTAAATGCTGCTGCTAGAGGTTCGATAAAAATTGCAAAAAGTGAAGGGGAGAGTGGGCATCCCTGTCTGGTGCCCCTCAGGAGACAGAAGCTGGAGGATGTCTGGTCATTTGTTCTGATACGAGCTGTTGGGGAATTGTATAATATTCTTATCCAGTTTATGAAAGAGTTTCCAAAACCAAATTTGTGTAAAGTTGCGAATAAAAATTTCACAGTTTTTACTGAGGAGCTGTGTTCATGTCAGGAAGGTTTCGTCTGATCACTGTGGTGCAGTTTGGTTTACTCTGTTTCTGAGTGTTTGTAGGATCAGTCTCTGCAGGTCACCTGATACCTGGCAGTGAAGTGTTTATGAATCAGCTCCGTCAGATTTAATCCAACAGAATAACATGTAAAACACTCCAGGGCTTTTACTCTGAAACTTTCTCCAGAGCTGTCTGGAGTTTTCTTACATTAAAATATTCTGGGATTACCAGACTGTCCACATCATGTGTCCTACCAAAACTTTCATCCACAAATATACCCTGACATTAAACCCAAATAGATGTGAGAGCGAGTCATTAGTATCAGTACTGTGTGTGTGTGTGTGTGTGTGTGTGTGTGTGTGTGTGTGTGTGTGAGAGAGATATTCAGGTAACTTACTGGGTTACTGCACATGCTCACACCTTTTCAGCACAACAGGTGCAGTTTGGTGTTTTACTGCCTCCTGCTGGAACAATGATGGCAGCTCTCAAGACTTTATTGGTTATTGTCATTTTGTGTTACACAGCCTGAAACGAAATACTGTTCCTCACCAGCCTCTACAGTGCAACAACCAATATATTTTAAAAAGAATAAATACAGTTTAAAGGGAATAAGTTTAAAAAAGAGCAGCAAAAAAGGCATAAATAGCTTAAAATCTAAGTTCTAAAAAAACCTCCAGTTTTTATTAATATTTTATTATTTATCAAATTATTATAAACTAAAAATATTTTTTACGTGATAAACGACTTCAGTGCTTCGTCCATGACCTCCTGAAGGTAAAGGGCCCAAAGAGCCAATCAGCAGCTCTGAAACAGGAAATATGACTCATGGAGAAGTTCACAACAGTTTCAGCTGCCAGTTGTACTCATCACCATGGAGACTGTCTCCATGGTGGAGGCAGAGTGACAGTGTTGTAGATGCTGCATTTTGAAGCCTCAGTGTTTATATTTTTGTTCACAGCCATGTAGACAGAGAGGCAGAGAGAGACAGTGCTGTCACTGAGCTACATGTGTCAGAGCTCAGATGAGGCCCACACATGTGTGTTATCTGCTGTTGCTACACACAGTTAAGATATGGAACATGTGAACATGAGACATATGAAGAGACTGAACAGATAAAATGTCCTTTATATCCATCAGTGACTTTTTATTCTTTTAAACTTGTGCTGCTTCTTTTTGACTCGAGTTAGTGTGACACTGATGGAGCTTCTTGCTGCAGTGTGTTTGGGTTTGGCTGATAACACTGGTCGTCAATGTTCCCTCTAATTTTTCACGTGTCTGAGCGAACACACAAACTCCCTGAGCGTCCCTTGGACCACTGTGAGCCACAGCAGACGTGTGCACTGTGGTCACACCAGCATCGAATACATCCAAGTTACATGTTTATTAAAATAATCAAACTACAACATTTACATTTATGTTAGACTACTTTTAATTAACTGCTTTAGCCCACTTACAATGAAAATTTAAAAAATCTTGTTCATGACCTGTGAAGCATGTCAACACTATTGGAAGTAAAAATAACTTGAACTCCAATTTTGAAAACCCAACTTTTAAAGCTCTGACTTGTATCATGAGTCTGAGTCTGGGAGAGAGTCTGTAACTCGCTGTCTGCAAAATACAGTAAATAAAGACCAATGTTGAGCAATTAATTATATAGTTACTTCTTCAAAAAAGTAACTGAGTTTGGCAAATAACAAAGTTTTTTGCAGCTATTTTTTTCAATGCAGCCAAAGCAGTTTTTTAAACAAACATTTTGTAACGTTGGGTTGTGTTACGTGGTGGAGAGGAGGCGGCAAAACACCTAGCAGGCTAGTCGGAAGAACACACACCCACGCTGGTATCGATAATCCACGGTGGTTCTTTAATACGCCTTCTTCAACAACCATATAAAAGCCCGGCTGAACGGCTGCGGCTCAACAACATAACGCCCAGCGTTCATACAACCCAAGCGTTGCAAACAAAACAAAAAAAAAGGTCTGGAGAAGAAAACATAAATCCGTCCCTCGTTAAGCACAAGCGTGCAGGCACGTGTCCTCATAATTCCAGAGAGAGAGAGACCAGTGGCACACACTGATGACACCATCAAACCTCGACTTGGGTGTCTTAAAGGGACACCACACCATAGTGGCTGTTACAATTTCAAACTATTTACAGAACAATCAGCTGTTCTGCATCAAGTCTGATGCCACACAAATTATTTGTGCCACTCCAAAACATAATTTCTGTCCACTATGAGATGAAGGAGAACAACAGCCTGATACCTGCAGGCCTGAGAGCAGCAGGTGTATCACTGCTGTAACACCTGTAACATTCAGCAGTCGCCTCATTGTTCTGACACACACAACAAAAATATTGACTACACTACACACTAACTACACAAGATTTGCGCTAAACGTCTCAAATCTCTCACATCTCAAAACACCGCCGTCACTCCAAAACTTCCCCCCGTTTCTTAACAACTAGATGCCACGTTGTCATGTCAATTTTTGATTGGTCGACATGGTACTTTTTTCCACCAATAGGAAAGGGTGGAGTTTTTTGGGTTTTTGGTTTTGTTTTTGCTCACAGGCTTTCGAGCGTTTTCCTTATAAAACGCTGTTTTTACCGTTTCTTCCCGCAGTAAATATAAACAACGATAGTATTCAGGAAGAAAACCAAACATTGCAGATATTTTTATCATAACTCTGGTTTTACGTGGCCTGTCAACACAATTTAAAAACTGGTATAAAGTCCACACTTTTCTGTCAATTGTTCGTCTGTCCTGCTCACATCTCCAATGGTTGTACACGTTGTCATTAACGTGGCTTCACTCCACATCAGCCGCTTTGCTAAAACACCAGTGTCGGCACATAAGGACGCTGTCATAGCCGGTCAGCGACGTTGATTAGCTGCGTATATACGAATGTGAATCGCTTCATTAGCTGGACTATGGGATAAGTTGGCATCGTTCTAATCCCATACAGGAGCAGCCAGTCACTCACTGACTAACACTGCAAAACAGAATTGTTAACGTATTAATTTTAATTTCAATTCAGGTTAGATTTTTTTTCTTTGTGCGCAGAGACCGTGCCAGCAGTGCGCAATTGTGCACGTGCGCAGCTTAGAGGGAACATTGCTGATGGGCCTTGTTGACCAGGCTGGAGGTGTTAATTGACAGATTCTCAGAGATGTGGGTCCCCAAGAACTTAAGCTGGAGACTCGTTCAACAGCTGTGCTATGTATGTAGGAATATCAGGGAAAATCCTCGTTTATGCACCGTTTTGTGTGTTAGAGCATTCTTCCAGTGAAGGAAATTAGGCTTGAGGTGAAGAGAAAGATGATGATGTCGAAACAACATAACAATACAACAAAAGTCACCTCAAGGCACTTTTTATTGTTAGGTAAAGCTGAGAGGCGAGATACACCCTGGACAGGTCTGCAGTCTGTCACAGGGCTAGCACAGGGAGATGGACAACCGTTCACACTCACATCTACACCTATAGGAAATTTAGAATCATCAATTAAGGTAACCTGGATTGGACTCTCCCTTATTTGTGTTAAGAAAAATCCTACATTAGTACCAAGAGAGTGTTGGCCAATAGAAAGATGAAACCAAAAAAACCCCAAAAACAATTAAGCAGCTGAGTGATGTGTTATCAGTAACACTGGGCCTGTGTGTGACAGACTCAGGGCTTGCTTTGCTGAGACTTGTCTTTAACATAGATTACCACATTATGTTTACACAGTATGTTTTACTTCCTGCAGGGTCTCCTTTACAATAAAAGCTGTTTTGCATCAATTTGGATTGCAACACCTTTATTTTGAAACCAGGAGAGGAAGTTTTATAGACATGATTGCTACCATGTGGCTACCTACCTGTGGAGGAAAGCAGTGAGCCTCTACAAAAGCCAGTGTCATGCAGGCCAAGAACCAAACAGCCTTGATTGAAAATGACTCAGCCGTTATTTGATTTGATATACCTTTATTAGTCCCACAAGGGGAAATTTCATTATTGACCCAGACGTCCAAGAAAGGCAACTTCCATCTGAGGAGGCTGGTTGTGATAGATGGCGAGCCAACCACTTTGAGGATGATCCACCCCAAAGAAGATACACACCCACACACTCATACATTCCAAGTACACTCAGAAGGACCTTTAAAGTTGCCGACTTAACTCTAAATTCTTAAAGGGCCCCAATGAGTACTTTTATTTTGTTTAAGTGTGCACACTATTTTATTTTATACTTTTTCTGTACAAATTGGACAAATATCTGTTATACCTTGTAACAATACAAGCTGCCATCACCAGTGTGTGAATGTGTGTGCGTATGACTGGTTGTGTAAAGCGCTTTGGGGTCCTTAGGGACTAAAAAAGCGCTATATAAATACAGGCCATTTATCATTTTACAAGAGAGGATACTCAAAAGTTACCATTGTGTCCAGGTCATTATTGCTGCTCAATACTTTAGCTCCAAACTAATTTGGTGTCTTGTGATACTGGCCAGGGCCTCATTACGGGTCCAAGTAGTTATTGTGGTGTAATTCACCTTTATACCTTAAAGTTGGTTACAGTCAGGTCATAAATCTGTCTTTTACGTCACTGACACAAGACAGATGCCAATTATCAGCGCCGGAGAAGACATCGTGAACATTTCCTGGCCATTCAGTGTAGATGTCAGTGAAACTGATGGAAAGACAAAGCTCAAGAAACGTGAACATTTTATTTGTACTGTATAATCTGTAGATTCTGACAGAAATCTGCAACTATCCCTTGAAGCACCGCTCCTCTAAAACAGCAATAAGGATAATTATTAGGCCATTCGTAAATAACAAAGTAAATTTATAACTTAAAACAAAATTGGGAAACGTAAAGTCTGAAACAAGTCTTCATATTAGCCCTTCAAAGCCTGTCGGAGCGGGCACGCTCCGTTTTGCGTAGCTATTTTTAAATCTCGGTAGAACTGCAACCACGTAAGCTAGCGCAATATTTTTTTTTTGCATATGAAACCGGAGGAGTTGTACTTACATCTTATGCCATCAGCTTGTCCTAGGTCACAGTTTCCTTCCACATATAGCTTTGCAAAAACTGCATAAAACGCACTTGCAGCAACAAAAACATAATATTCGGGAAACACACTTTGCCGATCCAATCAGCTGTTCATAACACTTCCTACATTGGACTAGATGTCAGCGTGAACTATCGCATATCCGCCATTACCTGCCCGAAACCGGAAGTGACGTCATTTTGGAAATGTAGTTTTTTACCATCAGGGCCTCATGAGCCTATACTGGTGTTTTTAAAAGTTATGTTTGACTTTATGACTTTCTGTGTCGTTTCTGGGATGCTTAGAAGTCAAATTGCACTGCTGGAAATAGTTTATTTTGATGCATATGCTGCATTTCTGCAAATTTGCATTATAATATTTATTTTCGTTTTTCCTGCAGTATATAAAAATGGTGTATTTCAAAAATAAAACTATGAAGACACTCAAAATAAATTTCCTGTGGTGGGAAACTATTTTGTGCAAATTTTTTGTATTTACAGTTTTGAGGGTTAAGCCTCTTAAATTTCTCTAACTAGAAATATATGTTAAAAAAACCAAAACGATTTTCAATTCTTTTGTAGTTTATTGCACTTTTTTGCAATTTATGTAATTACTATGCACTTAATGCATACATTGTCACTGGTGGAGTTGGCTGGTGAGCGACACCCAGCCTCTGGGGAGGCCCTAGAGGGAGCAATTGTCTCAGAGATGTCCAGCTCAAGAGAACCAGCAAAAGTTTGTATGAAGCGTGTTCCCTGCTTTTAATGCGGCGGTGAGGATGAAGACTGAATGAATGAGTGAGTAGGCTGCTGCGCTAGTGGGGACTGAACTGAGGGCAGCGTAGGCGTGCTGACTGAACTGAGGGCAGAAGAAACAGTCTTTGAAGCAGCGGCCATAGAAAAACCACTATCAGTTTAAGTGGAAACACAGAAAATGGCCCCAGAATAAATCGTCCTTGTTTCTGGCAACGCAGAAACAGTGTCCCTCTCACTCACCACTGCCGGTGGCTTACATGTCCCGACATCCGGCTGTGGGGTGCTACGCCGACGGCGTGAACGTCGCTTTCTTTTCGGAGACGGCTCCGACGGGCCGGGTAATCCCTCGTCCGGCGGTTCGGACGGCACGTACTCCGTGGAAGCGAGCGGGCGAGCGGTAGCGGCGGGGGGGTGAAGGTGGAGTTCGTGGAGGATGAAGTTTTGTACCAGCGGGTGCAGTGAGTCCAATAGCCAGGGATGATCGGAAATAAGCTGTTGTAGCCTGGCTTCCAGAATGTAGAGAAACGTTTCTCCCTCATGCTCTAACCACAGGTTGATTAATTTTGAAGCTGAGTCCGTTATGAAATTCCGAAGCTCCGTGGGTGGGGTGACTGCTGCTGGATCCATATCTGGCTGGTCCGTACTGTCACGGCGAGTGAGAAGAACCATGTGGAAGAAATGAAGGAGGGTCCAAATGCAGGCAGTCGTGAAGGTGTGAGGTTTATTGAATAAACGGCAAAGGAAGAATGGCAAACGAAGACAAACTAAACTATACTGGAAAACAACTGAACTCCAGCGCAGAAACCAGAACACGAACATGAAGGAGGCGAGCAGAGGCAGACGATGGTAGACAGCAGGGAACACATGGATGAAACATGGTGGATACACAGATGGACCAGCAACTACAATGACAGAGGACACGACTTAAATACACACAGAGAAACACAGGGGAATTATACACAGGTGGTGGACACAGCTGGGAATAATCAACAAGACGAGACAGAGGTAAAACTGAACACACTCACATGAGACGCAGACCTTCACAATAAAACAGGAAACGAGAACACCACACCAAGACGCACACCTGACACTGAGAGACAGACAGACAGAGAATGACACATGGAACCTGAACTAAACTAAACGTGAGATACAACCGAGAACAAATCCTTAAACATGAATAAACAGAAACATAGAATTCTAATCATCATCATCATCATTATAATAATAATACTCATAGCGCCCAAAACCAAACCAATCATTCAAAAATAAACTAAAAATCGAAACTGACCCAGAACCATGACAGACATATTATTAAAATTTGGGCTATAATGGTTGTATTGATGTATAGCAACTTGAAATGCTCCCAAAAATGGCACTACAGCATGTAAAAATATAATATAAGCTCTGGCGGACTCGGTTCTATGGTAGGTCTTAAAGGGTTAAGGGCCATCAGTCAAACAATACTGTTTGGTCTGGGTCTAAGCATGTTGTGTGTGATGTCTTCTTTTGCTTTGAGGGCCGTGAACAGTTCACACTAGAGTGCGTTTGGTGTCACATTTTATTTGTAGTGTGAACAACCGGACAAAAAAAATCGGATTCGATCAAAAAACCGGGATTAAGCATTATGACCTGCAGTGTGACCGTAGCCTTAGACACCTTTATCCAAAACTCACTGAGTGTAGCAAATCAGTAATTAAACTCAGGTAACCCCTGAAGACTACTGCATTGCCACTGCAAGGTGACAAGTAAATTGGTCGACTGCTTGTCCAGTGAGAGCAGCAAACTCCAGGAAAGACCAATGAATGAATCAATGAGCACAGGAGACCAGTTCAATTATAGCAGAGAGAGGAACCACCAGTAATCAACCTGCAATGTAGTACCTAACACCAGTGCAACAGAACGAGGAAGAGATAATATACAGGGTGACACTGTGAGCTGATCGGCCACAGTAGCAAAATAGCAACAGTAACACTGATGCTGTCTATGTGGGCGTGTGTATGTATTGATTTAACTCTCATATAGATCTTCATGAAGACTGACATCTATGACTCTGACTTTAAATCTCACCCAAAAGCCAGAGGGGCCTCTGCCACTGCTGTGCCAGCAACATCCTGCAAAATGTGTGTTTTAGTAAAGAAAGACAGATATAAGGATCAAGATGAAGATGGGGCTGGTGTGGATGGTTTAGATGGCTGACTGATGCAGTTAAAATAGAAGATAATATCAAACTGTTATGGTCTGGAGTCTAGTGACTCCGTGGTTATATTTGTGTTTATTAATATTCACAATTTTAACTTGTTTCCTGGTTATTTGTTAACTATTTCCAGTGTTTAGGTGTTCTCTCTGCCTCCTGTGTTTCTTGTGTTGTTCTAGTGTCCCTGGTTTGATGTTTGTGCTTATTCTGCTTTTACTGTGTCTCCCTCCCATTTCCTCATTTTCCCTTAGTGTGTATTTATCATGTGTGTTTACCTCTGTTCTTCGTCTCCATCTGTGTTTCCTTCATGTTTCATGTCTCAGGCTCCATGTTCTTGCTTCAGGTTTTAGTTATGGTTTCTTCGTTCGATATGTTCTTTAGTTTAGCTTTTCCTTCGTGTTGTCAGTTCCCCGTTTACTTTGTAGCGTTGTGTCAAGCCGATAATAAACGCTCGCTTTTTTAACATACGCCTTCACACCATTTTGTGTGTGCTTGGGTCCTCATTCTCATCATGAGGTCATCTGAGAAAAATAGAGCAAACACATGACACAAATAATATTTAGACAACCTGTTTATAACAACTGATCAGAAAATTGCATGCCTGTATTAGAAACATGTTTAGCAGGGAAGACAAGCAGGAAATAAGTCAGAGTGCCTGTTAGTGGTGTGATCACTGTGTGTTTCCTGATGTGCAGCAATACTGTTAAACCAGATGGGCATAACTACTCAAGCAGCTTTTCTTGCTCACTGAAAACTGCAGAAACAGAGGTGAGTCTTGCTGGTTGATCATCCTTAAATTGTTTGTACTTGTACATATTTCATGCTTAGCTTAAAAGATCACTTTTAGTGACTACTGACACCCGGAATAGAAATACTCTACACAGCTGCATCAGCATTACAAGTGGCCTCTGCCAATGTGCAAAATCTAAGATCTAATAAACTAATATTTGGTATTTCCTGAGGAAATCACAGAGGAGAAACAGCTACTGGTTTCACTTTCCTCTTCTTGGCATGCTTTCTGCTGATCATAAATATTTGGATACAACTTTTGTTTACACTTCTGGGTGAAACACAAATGAAATGCCAGCATGAAATTTTTGTCCAACATATGTGACTACTTAACACCTCCTTGCTCCGATCCTGTCACGTATGTGAAAGTATCATCTGTATAGACACGCTTTATATATCATCACACAGACTGTGCAGCAATCCCATGTTACAAGCTCTTGTTAAGAAGAACATGTTGTAGACCTGGACATATGCAGACAGGATTATAACCAGTTACATGTTGTTATACATGATACCTTGTAATGCTCAGAGTAAAGAATTGTCTTGGTCCATGTTGAAATGATTGTTACGATTAGACTCGTGAGAGGAAGTGATTCATTTTTGCTTCCATAAATATAAACTGTACATGAAAGATGACACCACTAATGATTTCTATACTTGCATGTTAAGCTCTCAACTCTGAATTTAATGCTGCAAGACTGTAGGGTGCATCATATAGAAAGCAACCTGAGACAACTGTTGTGAACTGAATTTAGTCAAACTGTCAGCAAACTCCCCCAGAAAGCTCCATGTATTAACATTACTGTCTCAAAGAGAGATGCAGTAGAGCTCAAAAGAATATTTAAAATGAGTTTGACTTTGTTTTGTTTTTTACAATAAAATTAGACTATGATGGTAAAGCCATTCAAAGAGAGAATAAAGTTGATTTGTTTTTCAGCTGAAGAAGAATGGCTGACTCAAAAAACATGACTTCATTGTTCAACCAGACCTGTGATCCAGTTGTCCCATCACTCAACCCTTTCTTTGTACTGGTCTACAGTCTGGTGTTTCTGGTAAGTTTCTAATCTTCAGTGCTGTGCTAAAAATTGCTTTAAGGTTCTCAAAGTACTGTATGTACCAAGGTTCTCATCTCCTCACCCTCTCTTTGTCTCTTCAGGTAGGTTTACTCCTCAATGGCTTCATCCTAAAGTTTTACATTGGTCAAGCTCAGCAGCAGGTATCCAGCAGTTTGATGGTCTACCTGAAGAACCTGACAGCTGCTGACTTCCTGCTCTGCCTCTCTCTGCCACTGCGCATCGCCCACTATGGTAGCAAGTCATTCATCATTCGAAGGCTCTACTGCAGCTTTGGAGCGTCTGCCCTCTTCCTCAACATGTACGCCAGCATCTTATTCATGTGTTATATCGCTGCCAACAGGTAAAGGACCTCTACTGATTTCACACTACAGTTCATGACAGTGTTAATGAATAAAAACCCTAAATTCCCGATGAATGTGTAGACATCTCATTTTAATTTGATAATGACCTTTGCGAATTTGGTACCACTGTGACTGCTTCGTGAAGTTATCTACTGTCTCCTCTGTCTTCTCTCTTCAGGTATCTGAAGATCGTCCATCCTTCAGGAACTCATGTCCTGCAGTCACTGCGAACTGCACACATCATCTCCATGGTCACCTGGGTTTGTCTCCTGGCTCCATCAGTTACATACGCCATCGTCTTTTTCATCACCCAGAAATCTCTGACGTTTACCCCCAGCCACTGTGGGGCCCTCTTTAGTGTATCGATCAGCCTGTTCTTCAAAATCCTCCACACCCTCTGGACCATCATCTTCCTGTTGGTCTTCATATCCCTGGTCTTCTTTTACTACAGCACCTCCCGCAGGGTGCTGCAGGCACAGTGTTAGAGGAAAATTGATTCTATGTAACTTTACCTTCTTTTAAATGTACAAGCTGTGTTTAAGATAAGTAGTTTAGAAGTGTCTTTCAGTTTTTCCCAGCAAGGACATATTGTTTCAGATTGTTTTATCTTTCTCCCAGCTCTCTGCTGACTAGACTAGAACCATATATGGAGTTGTTTTACTTTATCTGTTTATTATTTTCTTATCCTGTTCTCACTGTCTCTGTGCTCTGTGCCTATAAAAAATGCCAAGCCACTGTGCAAGGTGTGAGTTGTTCTCAGCAGCTCACCCGTGTACACGTTTAGCAAAGAAAGTAACTTTGTCTCATTGTGTCTTTATTTCTCCTGGGTTTTTTACAGAGTTTTCCCCCAACACACAGCAGAGGCAGCTGGCCTCCTCCAATGCTGAGAAGCTGGTGAAGTCTCGCAGGAACATGTTGGTGCTGGTCAGCATCTTCTGTGTTTGCTTTGTCCCCTATCACCTGGTTCGACTTCCCTATGCTTTTCTGTGGACCAGTTGCTCTGCAGGTCCAGTATTGTTCTACTTGGAGGAGGTGGCCATCATGGTGTCAGTTTTCAACATCTGTCTGGACCCTGTTGTTTACTTTTTCCTCTGTAAGACTTTTCGAGCTCAGGTGAGAAGGATGTCCAGGAGAGTGGATGATCCAAACGAACAAGCAAACAGACCAGAAGAGTGAGAGCAGCAACAGCAACAAGTAAAGAGCTCAGACATCAACTCAAGTTCAGTGAAACCAGTGTCAGGGATTCCAGGTCCTCATGAACCACAGGAGTTTGTACTGAGCTCAGCACAAACCCACTCCCACACAAACAACATCAGTGTTCATGTGTCAGCTTTTTTCTATGCAGCTTTTAGGGTGTTCTCATATCCTGCTGATGTAACACAAAATCAAAAATATTTTTTCTCATTCAAATTACATCATTTAAATCTGATCAAGTGCACTTTTCATCATCATTACTATGTAATCATCGAGAGATGCAGCACAGTTTCATCAGTTGGGAAGACCTAATACTCATCTGAGGGTTGGAGAAAAGAAACTATTTAATCTGATGGTCTCAAAATCAGAGGTTAAAAAGAGAAGCTGTTTTAGAGCATAAAAAACAGGTTTAAATAATCCAATCATTTTACATTTTAGACTCAGCTTTTACAGAAATCATCATACAATTAAAGCAGATTCATTTTAAATATTACAATTTTTACTTTAATTTTTAATTCTTCTTTCTGTGTGTCATAAATACAATTTTGCAACCACCCAGACTTTTCAGGCATGACTTACTTCTGTTTACACCTCTGGATCCACAGTCAGCCCTGAACAATATGGCCGCTGCGCTCACACATTATTCTAACAGCAGCAGCCACCACTGTGACTACACTGAAGAGGACATAAGCTGTGGCCTCTACATGTCTGCCTCCACCAACCAGATTCAAAGTTCAAACTAATAGTCTTGAGTGAGCTCATGAGCTAATCAGTCCTCACGGGACAGTTAATATCTCTACAAAACTCTTTAACTTCACTTTATCAGTTACATAGATGGAACAACAGTAATGCATTAGAGCGTCTATTTATATGTTTGTATGATCTGCACGTATAACCACAGCAGCTACTTCCTGCTCCTGCTACAGCAAGACTTCTCATCACAGAGCTAATAATAAAGTGTATATAGTGTTACAAAGTGTGTGTCTGTTTGGTACCTTGTGTTTTAATATCTGTTGTTATTTATGAACAGGAAAGATGATCACAGAGCTGCAGGAACCTGGTGACACTTACTAACATTTAGGTTTTTTAATGATGATTCATGGGGCATCTGTGCTGTATTATCTCAGCCAGGGTTTTATTCACATAAATAAACAAAGCAAAACAAAATTAAACCTCATCTGAAAAATATCAGCTAAAATAAATACAGTGGCTGAAGCAGCCCAACACAGAAATGACCAGAAATCACACAGCATGTATCTAATAACATGAGCTGGTGTAATTTAGTGTTGACCATGACTTGACAAGATTTTTTTTTCTGTGGATCATATTTAGGCTACTTTGTGGTATCACTCCACTAAATGCTCACGCTAAGAGATCTTTTTAAAAAAAAGTGTCCTGTCTTTTTCATCATATGATCTGTAACGACGCTCAGTTTGAGCTCAGGAAGTGGTTTGAAAGTCTAAGACCTCGGAGCGTCATGAAGGAGGCCAGAGTTCTCAGCCTTCCTGTGGTTTGCAGTTTTTTTCTGATTAGCTGCTGTTTAAGTGAAGATTTTTTCAAACTGCTGATTAAAATTATTTTTAGATTTGGTCTGTAATATCTTTGTGCTTCCACTTTAACACAAAACAAGACATATGCATTTGTTATCTTTTGAAAACAATAGTATGTGAGTGTGTGACCGATGCTTATGAAAATCCACATACCCACCCATTCATTGATTTGTTCCTCCAACATTAAACACGTCCATTAACCAGATGTGAGCTGAGGAGAGTCGTAGGATAAGTTCTGAAGATAAATGGATCATCTCAGCTAAACTGGCAAAGAGGTTTACTTCCTGCAACCTTGAGAGATCTCCGCTCATCCTCCCTCATTTATAAAACAGTCTGCACCACCTATAGAAACATAGAGAAAACCTGGACTGGAACACTGGTCTGACTGGAGTCAACACTCTACTGAGTAAAAGAGAAAAGAAGAAGAGAAATGGCTTGATGTTTTGTGGTTAGAGGGGTTTAATGGAAGAATCTGACAATAAATATAATAAATACATAAATAAATAAATAAATAAATAAATAAATAAAGAATAGATAAAAATAATAAAATCAAGTCATATATGTCAGTAGCTGGCTGGTTATGAGAAAAACAACTAATAAACCTAAACATTACATCAAAGTACCACGAGTGCAGCTCAGTGATGTTTCATTTTTAACACTAGGCCGATGTTTCATAGACAGACTGCTCTACCAAACTGCACACTTCCTGCTGGGTCTCTTTCACAAAAGTTTTAATTTGAAACTAAGGGAGGAAGCAGTTTTATTCATGGTACTGTGACATTGTGGGTCAGCTGATGTGACATTTTTTTCTCATAAACTGGGGAAGTCAACATTTAGGACAGAACAAAATGGAGGAATTATTGAGTCCACTACAATATGTCCTTACATCAATATAAAACTGTCCCCAAAACCCTTTTTATGAGTTTAAATGTGATCGATCTAATGTGTTTATTAACTTTTCCTCATTCTATCATTTGCATTCATTTAAACAAAACACACAGCCCATGGTTCTGGATTTGGGTTTACAGATCTGCAAGCCAAACGTTGTCTTTGGCTCACTGAAGGAGTCTACCTGTCCAAGCACTGGTGTCCAGTGAGTGGTTTCTAACTGGTCCATCCAGGCCCCAGACCTGAGTACATATATACAGTGTGTATTTTGTATATTGTGTTATCATAAAAATAACAAAAACAAACAAAAAACAAGTAGGCATTGATGGACAAGGCATGAGAACATGTCGCTGTTTGAATGCTACACGTGACAGCTAGACAGCCAGTGAACAAAATAGACGAGATCTCCACACGAGGCTTTTCTTGGTTTTACTGAAGATATTTTTAAGCCTTATCCTCTCTCAAGGTTTGCTTTGCTATTTCGTATTTTAAACGGAAATATACAGAAAGTAAAAAATGAATTGCTAGCTAATACACATCTTAATGACAAACTTAATGATTAGCCTAGCTTAACGCGTGCATTACATTAGCATCACAGTTCACTCCATGTAAACACATATAAAAGTTGTTTCTGAACATATTAATACTCACAAAGACGAACGTTTTCCAAGGTACAAGCGTGTAGAGCACTTTTAGTGTATATGAGCTCATTAACTGTTTTAATACTGCCGAAGCACTTTTCACAGCATTAACGTCGAAAATACGTCAAAGATAGGTTAATGATGATGATACACTGTTCTGGCTCTTGATGAAGGCGGTCACACTTTTCTCCTCCTCTCCCTTAGCTTCCCTGCTTAGCCTCTTATGTCCTTGTCTAGTCTCGTGTTTTTTTGTATTTTCCCTGGAACACTCTCTCACAGTCTGTTCTCTAAAACCTAAAAGAGGAATTATGGATTGGATCAACTGGTCCCTGAATGCAATTGACACCCTTTTCTCAACGAGAAGTCTGGGCTCGGGTGAGCCTGAGTGCTGAAGATATCTACCTATTCAGAACCATGAAAACAGGGTTCTTGCTGTTGCTGATTTATCGAAGAATTAAGAAAGCAGAGCCGGCTGTTCAAACCCCCACAAGGCTGCCCGCTGGGATTGAAACGATGGGACGAGGCGTGAGTTCTCAAAACGGGCTCATTGAGCACAGCACGAATAAGATCTTGGAGAAGCTTACGGCTGCCGTGAATACTCAGAGTAAGACCTCTGAGCAAAAACTGATCACATCTTGGAGAAGCTCACTGCGGTTGTGAGTTCTCAGAATCGGCTCTTTGAGCACAAGAATGACATCATCACGGAGCGTAAGTTTGATAACATCATGGAGAAGCTCACGGCTCTCCAACGGGAGATTGAGAGACCAGTGTTGGACTGTTAGAACAGCTTTGAAATTCTCATGAGTTGTTCCCACTAAAGTAAAAACCACCATCACTTCAGTGCCAGCTGTGGTCTCAAGGCTGGAGCTGAACAACAACACCCTGATAACGACTGTGTTTAGACTGTTCTTCCTATCCTATGCAAGGCCACCTGGGTTGGCTGGAAGACTGTTTACTTAGCCTGGCAGGGCGAAGGACACTGTCTCAGCTGAACTCTCAGTTGCTTGTCATGTGTTTTTCTTTGTGCAGAGGTGTTTTTTTCTGTTCTCAAACTGATCTCCCTGTTGGAGCTCAGTCTGGGGGGAGTTATTTTTTTCTCCTTGTCTTTCCTCATGTGGTGCATTTTCCATTGTTATACCTCTCTGACCTGTCTTTCCCATGTGATGTTTTTGTGTAATGTATGTATGGTCGGAGGGTAAGATGGCGCCGCCATTGCGCTGGTAATTGGTCGGCAGCCTTAACATGAAATTTCTCACTCGTGGGACTAATAAAGGTATTTATCTATCTATCTATGATCAGATCGCTCCCTCGCTCCCGTTTCCGCACATGCAATACAAAGATCGCTTGCGATAACAATGTCTCACTCTGAGCAAATTTCGAACCCACATATTTTAACTGAATTACTTATAATATTTCTTAACTTTGAACTTATTTATCACCTTGCTTAAGTAACTTAATCAGATTATGCACTAACTACTGACTTTTGACATAAAGGTTTAACAGTCTTTCTTCCTCTCCTCACTCCCAACCAGAGGGAGTGAGGAGAGGAAGCCTCCCTGAGCCTTGCTCAGCCGGAGGTTTCTTCCTGTTAATTTTTTCCTTCCCACTGTTACCAAGTGCTTTTTCAAAAAGGGTTTTGTCTGCATTACTGTTGTGTCATTATCTTACAATATAAAGCGCCTTGAGGTGACTGTATGTCAGGACTGCATGTTTTGTCTGTTTTTGTATGTTTGCATGTTGTGTATGTAAAACCACAGCAACTCCTTCCTCCACCGATTTCCACTGATCTGACGTCGTGACATTTCACAGCACAAAGCTAATAAGAGTGTGTATCGACTGTGACAAAGTGTGAATCTCTTTATACCTTGTAGGTTTTTTTAATACCTCAAGGGAAATTAGAACACTCTAATACCCTGAACAGTAACAGCAATGCTATAACCTGCAGTGACATCCTGAAAATTGTCTTTTGCAATGACATCTGGACATCATACTTTATTACCAGACTGACAGCATGCCCAAAATGATCCCTGCCTCTCTCCTATTGCAAAACAAAAGCCAAACTGCAAGCCTGGTTGGATAAGTGGTCAGAAAAAATAAGAAAAGCCATACAAGCCAGTAGATAGGATCTTAAATCCTCAGAATGTAACTAAACAACTCAAAGAAAGCTTAGAGTAACAGTTGAAAGAAAATGATGTATTTTCCAAACTTTTTCTCTCATGTGGCAAAATGTAAACTGCTGTTCAAAACATTTAGTGTTAAAATTATAAATACACAACCAGCTGCTGAGCCTGCACCTGATGAACATGCCTGTTTTATAATCAGAGATGGTGAGAGCTGCTGTCCCCTAACTGTGCTTTCATAGTAAGTTAGTAACTCATAGCACAGCGGTGAAAGCTGAGGCAGCAGAGCACCTGCTGCTCTTCCATCAGTTTCCATCAGCTGGTGCAGCTGGTTTTGATGAGCAGGATGACTAAAACAGTTCAATATAACATCAAAGAGCAGCAAAGAAGAAATTTAGTACTAATCCCCAAGCCTTTAGAAAGAATATGCAGTACAGATAAATCAAAGATCCACACCCCCCAAAAGTTCATATCAAATACAGATTTTCATGGAGGTGGAAATACTCTGTGCTGCTGCTTTGTTTTGCTTCCAGATTGCAAGTGTTTAATTTTACATCTTGTTGAAGAGTTATTGCTATAAGTTATAAGTAAAAGTGCAGACACACGACTGATCAGAAAAAGACGTGTTTGTTTCCTGTGGATACAAAGCTGTAAACACAAAGAGGAAATGGTTGCATGTTAGAAGTGTGATCACTGTGTGTTTCATGATCTGCAAGAATATCGTTAGACTGAGAGGACATACAAACAGCTTTTCCTGCTCACTGAAATCTGCAGAAATACAGGTGAGTCTTGCTAGTTGCTCTGTGCACACAGGTGTTTCTTCCAAAAACTTCACGTACAGTTATCTGAACAGCTGAACTAAAAGCTCTGCTCATATGTTCTGAGGAAAGATGTACAAAACTTTTTAACAGCTGAACTGCAGTATTATAAACACGTGAATGCTACAGACAATCTGAAACTGAACATTTGATACTTCACACGATGATAATCATAGTTTCACATAAAAAATGTTCCTCATTTTCATTATCTGTGATAGTTATGTAATGTTAAACATTCACTGTTTTCTTTATTTCTTCCCCATCAAAATACTTGGATATGACTTAATGTAAAATACAAATGTTTCCTTGATTTTCAGTGTGAGGCATGAAGACCTGAACCAGTGTGAAACTTGGTGCATTATATGTGACAGCTTAACACCTTGCTCACATTCAGATATCATCATATTTGGCACACTTCCATGTTACAATCTCTTTGTAAAACAACATGAGGAAGTGAATCATTGGTCTTTGACTAACAGTAGACTCTATCGAGTCAGATACTTTGAAAGACGGATCTCAATGAAAAGGATTCATTTTTCAGCTTCAGGAACATGGTTGACCCAAAAAACATGACTTGGCCTTTGAACGAGACCTGTGATCCTGTCGGCACATCAGTCAACCCTTTCTTTATGCTGGTCTACAGCCTGTTGTTTCTGGTAAGTTTTAAATCTTCAGATTGTGGACTGTTATTAATTTGACAAAAGATCGTTGTGCATATGCTAAATTCCTGTTCTCCATGCTCCGTGTCTGTTCAGGTAGGTTTACTCCTCAATGGCTTGATCCTGAAGTTTTACTTTTGTGGAGCTCGGCAGCAGGCATCAAGCAGCTTGATGGTCTACATGAAGAACCTGACAGCTGCTGACTTCCTGCTCTGCCTCTCTCTGCCACTGCGCATCAGCCACTATGGTAGCACATCAGTCATCGTTTGGCAGCTCTACTGCAGCTTTGGAGCTTCTGCCCTCTTCCTCAACATGTACGCCAGCATCTTATTCATGTGTTATGTAGCTGCCAACAGGTGAGGAGCCTTTACTGCTAATGATTACAAAAAGTGTTAATGACCACAAACGCTGTGTCCCTGACTAAATGATCAATGTGTATGCACTGTTGCACCCAATGTGACCCTGTGTCCTGTATTGAGCTTTACTGCCCGTTAAACTCTCTCTTGCATCACTTCCTCCAAGGAACAGACACATGTTGTATTTGGACAGGATTTAATGTAAAAAAGTGTGAAACTCAAATGACACAAAATACAGAAATGTCACATAAGCTCAAGCTTAGATTTGAATTCTTTCTATTGACATATAAAACACATCATACATTTCAAATCACTTTAATAATATCATATACCCTGTCTGATAATTGAACACAAGTAAGAAACTTACTCATATAGCCACTCAAAGGGATTTAATACAGTGGACGGCTTTAGATTGGAAGGAACAACCATGTCTTGCTTCACTCATGAGCAACTTCTTCACACTTCTAATAACTAACAGTTCCTGAAAGCAGCAACTCAGTGGTATTAGTTTCAGTATGGTAATCTCAGGCACTCTGTTGCAGCGCCCCCGTGAGGATGAAGGTTGGCTGAGAAAACAGACAGTGAGTGTGATGGAGTTCAACAGAAAACAAGCATTTATTCAGGCATTTTTTAAACACTGTTTGTTTTTGTTTTTTTACTGTTTGCTGGGTTTTTTGTCTGTGTTATTTGCCGAGATTACTTTAATGATCCTAATATCACTGAAAAAGCACAGAGTTGATACTGTCAGGAACAGTTGGATTTTTTTCAATCGTGCCGATGGTTGAAAGTTATGGTAATTTGACCTAAAATGACAGATTTGGCTCCACTGTGACTAATTAGTTGAAGTTGGATGCTTTGTCTTCTCTATTCAGGTATCTGAAGATCGTCCGACCTTCAGGAACTCATGTCCTGCAGTCAGTACGAACTGCCAACATTGTCTCCATGGTCACCTGGATTTGTCTCCTGGCTCCATCAGTTACTTACGGCATCATGTTTTTAATCACCCAGAAACCTCTGACCTCTATCCCCAACCACTGTGGGCTCCTCTTTAGTGCATCAGTTAGTCTGATGTTAAAAATCATGCACACCTTCTCTGCTATCATCTTCCTGTTGGTGTCCATATCCCTGGTCTTCTTCTACTACAGCACCTCCCGCAGGGTGTTGCAGGCACAGCAGAGGCAGCTGGCCTCCTCTGGCTCTGAGAAGCTGGTGAAGTCTCGCAGGAACATGTTGGTGCTGGTCAGCATCTTCTGTGTTTGTTTTGTCCCCCATCACCTGGCTCGAGTTCTATTTGTTTTTCTGTTGAACACCTGCTCTGTGGATCCAGTGTTGTACTACCTGAAGGAGGCAGCCACCATGCTGTCAGTTTTCAACGTCTGTCTGGACCCTCTGGTTTACTTTTTCCTCTGTAAGACTTTTCGGGCCCAGGTGAGAAAGGGGTCCAGGAGGACCAACATCCAACAAGCAAACACAGAGAGTCAGAGCACTGAGGAGAAACTGAGCATCATTAAGAGCAGCAAGTCAAACCAGTGAGCTGTAAGGAAAAAAAATCAAGTCATCACAAAGGCAGGACTAGATGTTATTCAGTTTTTCTTTTTGTTTTAAGGATCAAATGAGTAATCCCAATTCTTTATAAAGCACAGGAGTTTCTGCTGTGATGTGATTTAACATGAATAAACTGAACCAGTCTATGATAAACATCATACAAACAATGCATGGTGTCAACACAGTACCCCATAAATGCCAAAGCTGGCCAACTTGAGTTTCCCTCTACCAGGTGTCTGTTTCTGTAAAAAATATTTTTGTACACACCATATTTTAACACATTTTGCTGATATAAAGAATTGGCAAGAAGTAAGGAATAAAGTAGAAATGTGACAATTAAATATTTTCTGAGTTTTTACTTTTTACCCCTGAGTCACCTCAAACACACCAGCATTCATCTACAGGCAGTCCGATCATTGTTTATCTCATAATACCAGGTGAAACATTCACAGCTATTTCCTCTGAAGGAAGTTGTAACTCTTTTTCACCAGTGGGTGGAGATGGGAGGTCTAATCTGCTGAAAATCAGTAACTGTTACAATATAGGATAGGATTCAACTTTATTGCCATTACACATGTATAAATGCAGGGTCATGAAATACAGTTTGCATCTAATCAGAAGTGCAAGAGTAGTAAATGCAATAACACAAATGTACAGATGATCTGTATAGCATATAGATGTTCTATATTACTGTACAGATGGGCAGATATACAGATGCACCATGAACAATTATACAGACTTTCTAAATAGATGTGCTACATATAGACCAATGTACCGGTGTGAGTTAAACAGATCTACAGAGTCCTATGAGTGTACGCACCATAACAGAGACAATGCCAGTGTCCTAAACTATAACAGTAACCACTGTGAGCATATGATGAATGGTGAGAATGAATGACAGTCATGATCATGGTCACTGGGAGGGATAGGGGGGTGTGGATGGAAAGGTTCAGCGGGAGATTGAGTTCAGTGGGGGTGACAGTTGTGGGTAATAAGCTGTTCCTAAACCAGCTGGTTTTAATCTGCAGGGTCCTGTAGCGTCTTCTGGAGGGGAGGAGCTGGAAAAGTTTATTGTCAGGATGAGAGGAGTCCCTGAGAATGATGCATGCTCGTGTATACCTCTCTTCTTGTGGACATCCTCAATAACAGGAAGTGGTGTCCCTGTGATGTTTTGGGCGTTGTTGGCGGCTGCAGTGCCTTGCGGTCAGCAACAGAGCAGTTCCATACCAGACTGTGACACAGTTGGTCAGGATGCTCTCTATCGCACACCAGTAGAAGTTTGCCAGTATGTCAGTAGACAGGTGGTTCTGCTACAATGTCTTCAGAAAAAGAGGCACTGATGGTTGACAGATACAATTATTTCATGGTGAGACCTGAAGGAGTCAACTGTGCCAAAAGGAATTAATTAAATACACCATTAAATATTATTAATTAAATATGTCAATAATTGATTAATTACATGTGTCGTAAATATTTATGTAATTAATTAATTATTGACACATTTAATTAATTATTTAATGGTGTATTTAATTAATTCATTATGGCAGTCCTGGCCCTGCGGCTGTCTTCAAGAATTTATTTTATTTGTCAGCCTCACCCATCAGGTGGCCAAGTCAGGGGGCGGGGTTCACACTGATAGTCATAACCATTGCTTTTGCCTGGTGCCCCCCCCCCCCCCCCCCCCTCTTTCCTCCTTGTATAAAAAGATGTTAAATGTTAGTTTTAATTCAAAATTAATGCTTAACAAAGTTTAACACAAATGAACACCAGATAACAAAGAAAACGAATGGTTAAGCCTAACATGCTCAAGTGAGACGTTAAACTTTACTAAAACTATGCAGTTATGAAACGTAACTTTAACCTCAGCCAAACCGATTTGCTCAATTGTAAATAAAACAGCAAAGTAAACATGACCCAACAAACAAAACCTGAGTGAATTATGTCCTGTGTTTAATCACTGAGAGCTAAAACTCAGCGGAGGTTTTAAAGCTGTGTGCCAGTGACCGGATATCAGCCGCTGATAGAGTTGGTCCGTGGTTCGAGTAGTCTAGTTTTCTCAGTGTCCATCACCTCCTTTTAAATCTCGTTTGTCATCTTTAACACAGGTCAGTCACTCTGAATGAAACTCAAGCTCCAGCAGCTCTGCGCTCAGGAAACAAACTACATTTACTTATCTTGTGCAGAATACTGTGCTGAAATTACGTTATATCAAGCTGCAGCTGCCCACGTTAAACTGTGACTATCACCAGGTAACGTGGGCGTCTTTCCTGGATTAGCAGCAGGTGTTAAACAGCTGACAGGTGAGGAGGATGTATGCAGATAAACTGAGGGTCTGTCGAGCTGATCGCTGGTATCGTGAGCAAAATGTCGGCTCGTTATTTAAGTTACAGAAACACAGAGACACAAGACCAGGCAGAAAGAGACAACCGTCACGTGAAAATGAGAATCTGCGGATGCAACATGTGGAACACACAATTCTAACCGGGTTAACGTAAAAAACAGTTGGAACACTCGGAGCTGCGAGCTCAGTACACTGTCAGCTGACTGTTATCGGAGCTAGCAACATCTGGGAAAACATCGGAGGAGTTTTTGCAAACATGCTCTATTGTGACAACCTGATCAGATATGTAAAGATTACACCACTACATTATTATTAAAGTATAGTTTGTGACAGAAAAACAGGGTATTTTAAAACTTTATTTACAGTTTAGAGAAGGGCTGGGCGATATGGCCCTAAAATTCATATCTCTCGGATATAATTTGAAGCACGTGCGGAACGATATATATCGCGATATATTCTTTTTTTCTGTATAACGTAATTTTTACCCACACTTAAACCCTGGGCAGGTTAATGTCTGAACTTTGGAGTGAAACACACCCTTAGTTACAGGAAATAACACCACTGTCTGTAACTAAGTGAATCCACCTTAACACCACCTGTGTGTGTGTGACTGCATTACACTCCCACTGCTGGGAACCTGAACCAGAACAAAGTCTAAAATAGAAGCTGACAAACAGCTGCACCACCGAGTGACACTTTATTTTATAAACTTCACAACAGGTTTCATGTTGTGACCTGTGGAGGTGAAAAGACACAAAACCTGTTTTACAGCTTTTGAGCTGCAGGCAGGATTGAAACACACCTTAGTTAAAAGTCAAACAGCAACATTTTCTCCTCCCCTCACGTCACTCAAATGTGACAAACCAGGAAACAGGAAGTTCTTCGTCCTCAGTAAAGAGAGACGCACAGACGATCAGACTGAGCTCAGACCAAACTAGCAGCTTCCTCTGAGTGAGTCCAGCTACAGGAGAGAAAAGTGGAAAACTCCAACACTGCTGCTTCAAGCTGCTGACGCTCCACACACTGAATGTGAGTTTGAGCAAAAACACGACTCAAAGGAAGTTTCAGTGAAGGTGGTAGAGGAGGGAGGGGAGCCAGGACTGACTGTACTTCCTGTCTGCTGTTTTCAGCTTCACTCACAGACTCAATGGCTTCCAGATCAGAGGAGGATCTCTGCTGTCCGGTCTGTCAGGAGGTCTTCAGAGATCCTGTTCTTCTGTCATGTAGCCACAGCTTCTGTAAAGACTGTCTGAAGAGATGGTGGAGAGAGAGACCAACACACGAGTGTCCAGTTTGTAACAGAAGATCTCAAAGGAAGAACCATTTAAATCTGGCTTTAAAGAACCTGTGTGAGTCGTTCTTACAGGAGAGAGATCAGAGAGCTTCAGAGGCTCTCTGCAGTCTGCACTCTGAGAAACTCAAACTCTTCTGTCTGGACCATCAGCAGCCAGTGTGTGTCGTCTGCAGAGACTCAGAAAAACACACCAATCACAGATTCAGACCCATCGATGAAGCTGCACAACAACACAAGAAGGAACTTCAGGAAACTCTGGAGCCCTTAAAGAAGAAGTTAAAGGTTTGTGAAGAAGTTCAAGTGAAGTTTGATCAAACAGCAGAACACATTAAGGTCCAGGCCCGACACACAGAGAGGCAGATTAAGGAGCAGTTTAAGAAGCTTCAGCAGTTTCTAGCAGAGGAAGAGGAGGCCAGGCTGGCTGCACTGAGGGAGGAAGAGGAGCAGAAGAGTGGGATGATGAAGGAGAAGATGGAGGCTCTGAGCAGAGAGATAGCAGCTCTTTCAGACACAGTCAGAGCCACAGAGGAGGAGCTGAGAGCTGAAGACGTCTCATTCCTGCACAACTACAAGGCTGCAGTGGAAAGAGTCCAGCGCTGCCCCCTGCTGGATGATCCACAGCTGCCCTCAGGAGCTCTGATAGACCAGGCCAAACACCTGGGCAACCTGACCTTCAACATCTGGAACAACATGAAGGACATGGTCTCCTACACTCCTCTCATTCTGGACCCAAACACTGCTCATCCAAACTCATCCTGTCTGAAGATCTGACCAGTGTGAGAAGGAGAGAGAGCAGCTTCCTGATAATCCAGAGAGGATTGATATTACAGCTCTGTCCTGGGCTCTGAGGGCTTTAACTCAGGGACTCACAGCTGGGATGTTGATGTTGGAGACAGTACAGGTGGGACTGGGTGTGTTAGCAGAGTCTGTGCAGAGGAAGGGAAACATACTGTCTGGATTATGGAGAATAGGTTCTATAAGGTAAATAACCAGCTCACCATCAGCTCTCACTGCTCTCTCAGTAGAAGAAGCTCCAGAGGATCAGAGTGACGATCTGGACTGGAACAGAGGAAAGCTGTCGTTCTCTGATCCTGATACTAACAACACATACACACCTTCACACACACTTTCACTCACAGGATGTTTCCATACATTTGGACTAATGATAAAGTGAAGGTGTGTCCGTTGAAGGTGTCAGTGTCAGTGCAGCAGATGAGTTGAGGATGATGATGTTTCTAATGTTGTTTCCTGTCAGTGAGTTGAAGCTGTTAAACTGCAGCTGTCCTCCTGCTGCCTCGTTGTTCCAAAGCTCTTTGTTTCTCTTTTAGTTTCACCTGTTTCTTTCTGTTTCTGCTGTCCACCTTTTCACATGGAAAATCATTTCACTGTTTCTCACTGAATGACTCCCCAAACTAGATTTGAAATTCTATCAAGTTTCTAATCATTACAAGTGATTCATGTTTCTATTTGATGTGTAAATGGAGATGATTTAGTTTGCTGGGATATGGACTGACATGTGTTGAATGGGAGGAGCAGTTGTTGTCTTCTTGTCTGTTTATGACAACAATAAATATGTTGTTGAAACAATGATTCATGTTTAACTCCATATATGAAATGTTTCTGATCTTTGAATTCTGTTTGATTAAAGACTTTCTTCATGACACAAATGAGATTTCAGTGTATTAATAGAACTAAATAAGCTCAGAGTTGAAAGGCTGGAGTATTGGGTTTGACTTCGATGTTAAGTATCGCCCTGGCCGCTGCAACACTACCGCTGATGCCCTCTCTCGGCAACCAACAGTTGACATGGCAGAACCTGACAGTGAGGATGCAGAATATGATGGCTCTATAGCCATATGTAATGTGCTAAGGGCAGGTACAAGTCTAGGCTCAGATCTTGTCATGGCTGGAGTTGAGGCTTGTAGGATCAGACTGCTGCAGGCCTCCGAACCAGATGAGGAAGCAGTCAGTGAGGCTGTGCTGGGCAACACCCCAACGATGCCTGGCTATTCCAGTGCAGAACTCTATCACTTCCAAGTGTCAGACCCAACAATTGGTGTCTTGAGAGAGTTTTGGAGCAGACAGAAGAGACCTACCTACAGAGAGAGAGGGGGTCTGTCTAAACCGGTACGTTCTCTACTGAAGCAGTGGCCTCGGATCAGAGAAAAGGATGGACTGCTATACCGTGTGATTGAGGATGCTCACCTTGGACAGTGCCATCAGCTGCTACTACCTGCCTGCCTTAAAGAAAAAGTGCTCAGGAGTGTGCATGATCACATGGGACACCAGGGAATCGAACGCACACTGGGATTGTTGAAACAAAGATGTTTCTGGGGAGGCATGTTTGAAGATGTTGAGCACTGGGTGAAGAAATGTCAGCGGTGTGTGTTAACAAAGATGCCTCAACCCAAAGTTCAGGCACCCCACGCTCCATTTTTGGCTACCCGCCCACTTGAAGTTGTTGCTGTTGATTATACCACCCTTGAGCGGGCTACAGATGGTCGTGAAAACGTTCTTGTAATGACTGACGTGTTCACCAAGTTCAGTCAGGCATTTGCCACACGAGATCAAAAAGCAGATACCACAGCTAAGGTTATCCTGAAAGAGTGGTTCATGAAGTATGGGGTACCAGAGCGCCTGCACTCAGACCAGGGCAGGAATTTTGAAAGCGCAGTGATTGCTGAGCTATGCAAACTGTATGGAGTGAAGAAAACTCGTACAACACCCCACCACCCTCAGGGTAACCCACATTGTGAGAGGTTCAACAGGACTTTGCACAACCTCTTGCGTACGCTTCCCCCTGAGAAGAAGCGGCGCTGGCCCGAGCATCTGTCAGAGCTGGTGTATGCTTACAATGTCACGCCGCACTCAACGACAGGGTATTCTCCCCATTACCTGCTGTTTGGGGTCCACCCACATCTACCTGTTGATGCATTGTTGGGCCGGGAGGAAGTGAAGGATGACAAACTGGACTGGTTAGCAGTGCACCAGGAGCGTCTCCAGGATGCACATGCCAGAGCCAGAGAATTTGCCGAACGGAAGGCTGCAGAGAGAGTGGTTCAGCAGCAAGGAAAGGTGTTCTGTTCACCTGTTGACATCGGACAGTTTGTGTATCTCCGTTACCGACCACCAGGAAGGAATAAAATTCAAGATGCCTGGGCAGCCCCTGTGTACAAAGTGGTTGATATCCAAGGGACAACATACACAGTAGTGCCACTGGAAGGAGGGCCGGTGAAAAGAGTCCACAGATCTAACTTGAGGCCATGCGTGGGGTCTATACCTGCACCCAACCCAAGGCTACATGACCAGGAAGTCAGTTCTGCAGATGAGCACCAAGTGTCTGATACGGAGCTTGAGCATCCAGAGTTTGCCTTGATGGAGGAGGTCCAGTACCCAATGGAGCTGCCAGTGGCTCAGGGACCTGGGAACTTGGTTCCGACGGTCAACGAGCCTGGAAACCAATTGGAGAATGGAACTGAAAATATGGGTGAGGATCTGCTAGGGCAAGAGAGCAGCGACAACCCTGATGACCTCGAGGTGGAGCCAGCAGCTTACCTTCCACCTGGGCCAGGAAGTATTGGATTCTCCAGTGAAGAACCGGTGGCAAAACCTGTTCCAGCTCCTAGGAAAGGAAAGAAAGAGAAAGCGGAGGCAGGTCCACCCACACCTGCTACACGCAAGAGTAGGAGAGAAACTGCAGGGGTCCACACAAACCCATTTAATCTACCTAGGTCAGCATGCAATGCAGTATCCTTCAGTCCAGATGTACTCTCCCAGGTGTTAGCCGGTATGGTTCTCTACACCACCAAACTCAGGGGAATGGTGGATGAACAGGGGGTCACCGAGGACGTTGACTCGTAGCAGGGGAGAATGTAGCCAAGTGAACTAATACTACGCATGGAAAGGGTTTAAAAAGAGGGAATTGTGTTTTTGACTGGTTGCCTGTCTACCGGAGGTCTGTTGTAGGGTTGTCATGGTGATGACTAGACCTCGCGTTTTGGGGGTATACTGTCCCTTTAAGAGCCGCCGTAAGCCAGAGCACGCATGCACTCAAGTTTGCGTCACACACTGAGCGCTGTGAGCGGGAGCACTGGAGAGTTAGAGACTGCAAAAGATTCTGTGGCTAGCTACACACGAGGTAAATGTGCTAAAAAGTGTAGCATACTGCAAAATATTGTCACCAGTGTTGTAGCAGACTGTAATTAGCTAAGTTGCTTTAGCAATGACTCCATGTTTGTGACCATTTCTGTACAGTTCTTAACGCGCCACGGGTGCATGTTTAATGGTCACGTGCTGTGAAAGGGACTGAAGAGCGGGTTGGCGTGAGTAGTTACAGTGTCCTAACAGATTTCAAAGTTGTTAAGTTTATACTTTTACTCACTTTGCATAACTCTGTATGTTTCTGTTTGATTCAGAGGGGAGATCACTTGCTGTGTGATTCCTGCGTGTGTACTTATCCTAGCACAGTAGCTGTGTGGAGAAACCGAAGTGAGTTCATGATGTTCTCCCATAGAAATGTATGTTTAAAAGAGAGTTTACAGTGCACTTTATTGCCAGTTGACCTGCAAAGTTGTGGGATGTAAACAATGTGTTTATTTGTTTTGTTTTCTCTTTTTTTGTTGTTGTATTTGTTTCTTGACAGGTCACTACTGTTGTCTATACTGTTTGGATTTAACATGTACATATGATAGTTGCTGTTGTCTCAGACCCTGAAAGGCAGTTTAGGCTGAGCCAGTGGAATAGTTAAATTTTGCCGTTTCACTCAAAACTACAGAATTAAAACTGTGCTCCTCCGAGTACAGTCGGAGAATAAAAAAGCCCACAAAAGAGTATTTCCTGTGTCCTGTCTCACTCCCCATGACCGGGCCACATATAGATCTTCATGAAGACTGACATCTATGACACTGACTTTAAATCTCACCCAAAAGCCAGAGGGGCCTCTGCCACTGCTGTGCCAGCAACATCCTGCAAAATGTGTGTTTTAGTAAAAAAAGACAGATATAAGGATCAAGATGAAGATGGGGCTGGTGTGGGTGGTTTAGATGGCTGACTGATGCAGTTAAAATAGAAGATAATATCAAACTGTTATGGTCCGGAGTCTAGTGACTCTGTGGTTATGTTTGTGTTTATTAATATTCACAATTTTAACTTGTTTCCTGGTTATTTGTTAATTATTTCCAGTGTTTAGGTGTTCTCTCTGCCTCCTGTGTTTCTTGTGTTGTGTTTAGTGTCCCTGGTTTGATGTTTGTGCTTATTTTACTTTGACAGTCCTGTGCCCTGCATCATTGTATTGTTTTGCTTCTTCCTGCTCGTGTCTGATTTGTGTCAGCTGTGTCTCCCTCCCATTTCCTCATTTTCCCATATTTATTATGTGTGTTTACCTCTGTTCTTCGTCTCCATCTGTGTTTCCTTCATGTTTCATGTCTCATTACTTTGTAGTGTTGTGTAAAGCCAATAATAAAGGCTAGCTTTTTTTTTTAACATACACCTTCACACCATTTTGTGTGTGCTTGGGTCCTCATTCTCATCATGAGGTCATCTGAGAAAAATGGCATATATCACAACTGATCAGAAAATTGCATGCCTGTATTAGAAACATGTTGGCCCTATTTAGCAGGGAAGACAAGCAGGAAATAAGTCAGAGTGCCTGTTAGTGGTGTGATCACTGTGTGTTTCCTGATGTGCAGCAATACTGTTAAACCAGATGGGCATAACTACTCAAGCAGCTTTACTTGCTCACTGAAAACTGCAGAAACAGAGGTGAGTCTTGCTGGTTGATCATCCTTAAATTGTTTGTACTTGTACATATTTCATGCTTAGCTTAAAAGATCACTTTTAGTGACTACTGACACCCGGAATAGAAATACTCTACACAGCTGCATCAGCATTACAAGTGGCCTCTGCCAATGTGCAAAATCTAAGATCTAATAAACTAATATTTGGTATTTCGTGAGGAAATCACAGATGAGAAAAAGCGACTGGTTTCACTTTCCTCTTGTTGGCATGCTTTCTGCTGATCATAAATATTTGGATACAACTTTTGTTTACACTTCTGGGTGAAACACAAATGAAATGCCAGCATGAAACTTTGTCCAACATATGTGACTACTTAACACCTCCTTGCTCCGATTCCGTATGTGAAAGTATCATCTGTATAGACACGCTTCATATATCATCACACAGACTGTGCAGAAATCCCATGTTACAAGCTCTTGTTAAGAAGAACATGTTGTAGACCTGGACATATGCAGACAGGATTATAACCAGTTATATGTTGTTATACATGATACCTTGTAATGCTCAGAGTAAAGAATTGTCTTGGTCCATGTTGAAATGATTGTTACGATTAGACTCGTGAGAGGAAGTGATTCATTTTTGCTTCCATAAATATAAACTGTACATGAAAGATGACATCACTAATGATTTCTATACTTGCATGTTAAGCTCTCAACTTTGCTTTTAATGCTGCAAGACTGTAGGGTGCATCATATAGAAAGCAACCTGAGACAACTGTTGTGAACTGAATTTAGTCAAACTGTCAGCAAACTCCCCCAGAAAGCTCCATGTATTAAAATTACTGTCTTAAAAGGAGATGCAGTAGAGTTCAAAAGAATATTTAAAATTAGTTTGACTTTCTCTCAGTGAATCGCTACCTTATCGTGTTGGAGGGGTTTGTGTGTCCCAGGGATCCCAGGGGCTATGTTGTCTGGGGGCTTTTGCCCCCTAGTAGGGTCTCCCATGGCAAATTGGTCCTGGGTGAGGGACCAGACAAAGAGCGATTCAGAAGACCCTTATGAAGAGAACATCGAGGGAACAGTTTACCCTGCCCGGGATAAGGTTACCTGGGCCCCGCCCTAGAGCCAGACCCGGGGAGGGTGCCCGAGGGCGAGCGTCTGATGGCCGGGCGCCTTAGGACAGCCCGAAGAGGAGACATGGGCCCATCCTCCCGCGTGAGTAACGACAGCGAGACCTGGAGGGGCGTGATTGAACGGCCTCCCTGATCTGAACCCGAGCGGTGTTTTGTTATTGGACTTCTTTGCAAATCACAGTTTGGCCATAACGAACACCTTGTTCGAACATAAGAGTGTCCATAAGTGGCACATGGCACCAGGACTCTCCTAGGCCGCAGGTCAATGAACGATTTTGTAATCGTATCACCAGACCTGCGACCATATGTTCTGGACACTTGGGTAAAGAGAGGGGCTGAGCTGCCAACTGATCACCACCTGGTGGTGAGTTGGATCAGGTGGCGTGGGAGGACGCTGGACGGACCCGGTGCACCTAAACACGTAGTGAGGGTGTGCTGGGAACGTCTAGCAAAGGCCCCAGTTCGCGAGATCTTCAACGCACACCTCCGGCAGAGCTTCAACAGCATTCCGAGGGAGACGGAGGACATTGAGTCCGAATGGACCATGTTCAGCGTCTCCATTGCCGAAGCTGCTGCATTGAGCTCCGGCCGCAAGGTGGTTGGTGCCTGCCGTGGTGGTAATCCCCGAACCAAATGGTGGACACCAGAGGTGAAGGGAGCCACCAGGCTGAAGAAGGAGTCCTATCGGGCTTGGTTAGCCTGTGGGACTCCAGAGGCAGCCGACAGGTATTAACAGGCCAAGCGGAATGCGGCTCGGGCAGTGGCTGAAGCAAAAACTCGGATGTGGGAGGAGTTCGGAGAGGCCATGGAAAAAGACTTTCGGACTGCCTCGAAGAGATTCTGGCAAATCATCAGGCGTCTCAGGAGGGGATAGCCGTGCTCTACCTGCACTGTGTATAGTGCTGGCGGAGCGCTGCTGACGTCGACTGAGAAAATTGTCAGGCGGTGGAAGGAATACTTCGAGGACCTCCTTAATCCCACTGACACGTCTTCCGAGGAGGAAGCAGAGTCTGGGGATGAGGGGAAAGACCCGCCAATTTCCAGGGCGAGGTCACTGAGGCAGTTAAACAAATCCTTGGTGGCAGAGCCCCTAGTGTTGATGAGGTCTGCTCCGAGTTCCTGAAGGCCCTGGACGTTGTAGGGTTGTCCTGGTTGACACGCCTCTACAATGTTGCGTGGAGATCAGGGGCAGTACCCCTGGACTGGCAGACCGGGGTGGTGGTCCCCATCTTTAAGAAGGGAGACCGGAGGGTGTGTTCCAACTACAGGGGGATCACACTCCTCAGCCAAAAGTCTATGCCAGGGTGCTGGAAAGGAAAGTTCGTCCGCTAGTCGAACCTCGGATACAGGAGGAACAATGCGGTTTTCGTCCTGGTCGCGGAACACTGGACCAGCTCTTTATCCTCTCCAGGATACTTGAGGGTGCATGGGAGTTTGCCCAACCAGTCTACATGTGTTTTGTGGACTTGGAGAAGGCATCCGACCGTGTCCTTCGAGGTGTCCTGTGGGAGGTGTTGCGGGAGAATGTGGTGTCTGGCCCATTGCTATGGGCCATTCAATCCCTATACAACCGTTGCAAGAGCTTGGTTTGCATAAGTCGGACTCGTTCCCGGTGGGTGATGGGCTCCGCCAGGGCTGCCCTTTGTTACCGGTTCTGTTCATAATTTTTATGGACAGGATTTCTAGGCGCAGCCATGTGGCGGAGGGCTTTCACTTAGGTGGCCTCAGAATCTCATCTCTGCTCTTTGCAGATGATGTGATTCTGTTGGCTTCATCGGGTGAGGGCCTCCAGCTCGCACTGGAACGCTTTGCAGCCGAGTGTGAAGCAGCGGGAATGAGGATCAGCACCTCCAAGTCTGAGGCCATGGTTCTCAGCCGGAAAAGGGTGGAGTGCCCACTCCGGGTCGGGGATGAGTTCCTGCCCCAAGTGGAGGAGTTCAAGTATCTCGGGGTCTTGTTCGCGAGTGATGGGAGAAGGGAGCCGGAGATCGACAGACGGGTTGGTGCTGCGGCTGCAGTGATGCGAACGCTGCACTCATCCGTCGTGGTGAAGAGGGAGCTGAGTGTAAAAGTGAAGCCCTCAATTTACAGGTCGATCTACATCCCTACCCTCACCTATGGCCACGAGCTGTGGGTAGTGACCGAAAGAACGAGATCGCGGATACAAGCGGCAGAAATGAGCTTCCTCCGAAGGATGGCCGGCCTCTCCATTAGAGATAGGGTGAGAGGTTCGGCCATCCGGGAGGGGCTCAGAGTAGAGCCGCTGCTCCTCCACATCGAAAGGAGCCAGCTGAGGTGGTTCGGGCATCTGACAAGGATGCCTCCTGGGCACCTCCTGGGTGAGGTGTTCCGGGCATGTCCCACCGGGAGGAGGCCCTGGAGCAGACCCAGGACACGCTGGAGAGATTATATCTCTCGGCTGGCCTGGGAAAACCTTGGTGTTCCCCCGGATAAGCTGGAGGAGGTGGCTGGGGAGAGGGAGATCTGGGCTTCTCTGCTTATGCTGCTCCCCCCGGGACCTGGCCGGATAAAGCGGATAAAGATGGATGGATGGATAGTTTGACTTTGTTTTGTTTAACAATAAAATTAGACTATGATGGTAAAGCCATTCAAAGAGAGAATAAAGTGGATTTGTTTTTCAGCTGAAGAAGCATGGCTGACTCAACAAATGGGACTTCATCTTTCAACCAGACCTGTGATCCAGTTGTCCCATCACTCAACACTTTCTTTGTACTGGTCTACAGTCTGGTGTTTCTGGTAAGTTTCCAATCTTCAGTGCTGTGTTAGAAATTGCTTTAAGTTTCTCAAAGCACTGTATGTACCAAGGTTCTCATCTCCTCACCCTCTCTCTGTCTCTTCAGGTAGGTTTACTCCTCAATGGCTTCATCCTAAAGTTTTACATTGGTCAAGCTCAGCAGCAGGAGTCAAACAGTTTGATGGTCTACCTGAAGAACCTGACAGCTGCTGACTTCCTGCTCTGCCTCTCTCTGCCACTGCGCATCGCCCACTATGGTAGCAAGTCATTCATCATTCAAAAGGTCTACTGCAGCTTTGGAGCTTCTGCCTTCTACATGAACATGTATGCCAGCATCATATTCATGTGTTATATCGCTGCCAACAGGTGAGGAACCTTTACATATTTCCCACTACAGTTCATGACAGTGTTAATGGCTAAAACCCCTGCATTGCTGATCAACGTGTAGACATATCATTTTATATTTACCACTCGGTCCTCAGCTTCCCCCACTCTCTCCAACAGAGTTTTTATGTCCTCCTTTATCTTATCGAGTTTGCTGCCCAGTTCCTGCTGTAGCGTGTTGTCTTCTCTCAGCCTTTCGTTATCTTGTTTCATTTCTGATTTCGATGACTCAATAGCTTTTAATAGCTCTCCAGCCGAGTCGCTAATTATACTGTTGGGGCTCGTGCAAGCTTGTCCTGTTGCATTGTTAATATTTGTTTTTGCGGCTTTGTCCTGTCCCCTTGGCATTTTGGCCTCCTTTTGCCTTATTCCTCACCAACTACGTTCACCTTACTCAGTTGAGTTGTCTGTTAACGAGTTTTCGGTGTTTTCTATTCCTGATTGTAGGGAGCAGCCACCAAACACGTCCACTCACTGTGCCATGACACCCGGAAACAGTGTAGACATATCATTTTAACTTGATAATGACCTTTGCGAATGTGGTACCACTGTGACTGCTTCGTGAAGTTATCTACTGTCTCCTTTGTCTTCTCTCTTCAGGTATCTTAAAATCGTCCATCCTTCAGGAACTCATGTCCTGCAGTCAGTGCAAACTGCGCACATCATCTCCATGGTCACTTGGGTTTGTCTCCTGGCTCCATCAGTTACTTATAGCATCCTCTTTTTCATCACCCAGAAACCCCTGACTTTTACCCCAAGCCGATGTTGGCCCCTCTTCAGTGCATCAATCAGCCTATTCTTCAAAATCCTCCACACCATCTGTGCTATCATCTTCCTCTTGGTCTTCATATCCCTGGTCTTCTTCTACCACAGCATCTCCCGCAGGGTGTTGCAGGCACAGCAGAGGCAGCTGGCCTCCTCCAATGCTGAGAAGCTGGTGAAGTCTCGCAGGAACATGTTGGTGCTGGTCACCATCTTCTGTGTTTGTTTTGTGCCCTATAATCTGGTTCGTCTTCCTGTCACTTTTCTGTGGACCAGCTGCTCTGCGGGTCCACTATTGTTCTACTTGGAGGAGGTGGCCACCATGGTGTCAGTTTTCAACATCTGTCTGGACCCTATTGTTTACTTTTTCCTCTGTAAGTCTTTTTGGGATCAGATGAGCCAGAGGATTGTATCAGTGGGGACCAACATCTAACAAGCAACCAAGAATAGCAAGAGCAGGAGCAAGACAGCAAGTGGACATTGTTATAGCAAAAAGTTAAATCAATGAGCTTTAAGGAAAAGTTTGACATTTTAGTTCAGTGAAACCAGTGTCATGGATCCCAAGTCCTCATGAACCACAGGAGTTTGTACTGAGCTCAGAGATCAATAGAAGGCTGATCTCAGCACAAACCCACTCCCACACAAACAACATCAGTGTTCATGTGTCAGCTTTTTTCTATTCAGTCTTTAGGGTGTTCTCATATCCTGCTGATGTAACACAAAATCAAAAACCATTTTTTGTCCTCATGGGACAGTTAATATCTGTATAAAACTCTTTAACTTCACTTTATCAGTTACATAGACAGGGCAACAGTAGCACATTAGAGTATCTATTTATATGTTTGTATGATGTGCACGTATAACCACAGCAGCTACTTCCTGCTCCTGCTACAGCAAGAGTTCTCATCACAGAGTTAATAATAAAGTGTATATAGTGTTACAAAGTGTGTGTCTGTTTGGTACCTTGTGTTTTAATATCTGTTGTTATTTATGAACAGGAAAGATGATCATAGAGCTGCAGGAACCTGGTGACACTTACTAACATTTAGTTTTTTTAAATAATGCTTCATGGGGCATCTGTGCTGTATTATCTCAGCCAGGGTTTTATTCACATAAATAAACAAAGCCAAACAAAATTAAAACTCATCTGAAAAATATCAGCTAAAATAAATACAGTGGCTGAAGCAGCCCAACATAGAAATGACCAGAAATCACACTGCATATATCTAATAACCTGAGCTGGTGTATTTTAGTGTTGACATGTACTGATTTTTTCTGTGGATCATATTTAGGCTACTTTGTGGTATCACTCCACTAAATTCTCACGCTTTTTATCATCATACGAGCTGTAATGACATTTAGTGTGAGCTCAGGAAGTGGTTTGAAAGTCTAAGACCTCGGAGCGTCATGAAAGAGGCCAGAGTTCTCAGCCTTCCTGTGGTTTGCAGCTTTTTTCTGATTGGCTGCTGTTTAAGTGAAGAGCTTTTCGAACTGCTGATTAAAATTATTTTTAGATTTGGTCTGTAATATCTTTGGCCTTACACTTTAACACAAAACCAGACATATGCATTTGTTACCTTTTGAAAAAATAGTATGTGAGTGTGTGACCGATGCTTATGAAAATCCACATACCCACCCTTTCATTGATTTGTTCCTCCAACATTAAACACGTCCATTAACCAGATGTGAGCTGAGGAGTCGTAGGATGAGTTCTGAAGATAAATGGATCATCTCAGCTAAACTGGCAAAGTGGTTGTCTTGGTGTACTTCCTGCAACCGTCTGAGATCTCCGCTCATCTTCCCTCCTTATAAGATAAGATAAGATAAGATAAGATAAGATAAGATAAGATAAGACTTTATTAATCCCTCGGGTGGGTTCCTCTGGGAAATTCGGTTTCCAAAAGCACAGCACCGACAGAAGTTACAGAGTTACAGAATATTATATATATATATATACACACATATATAAATGCAGAGACATATATAAATAAAATATACGAAGGGGATAAATAGAATAAATAGGAATAAAAATAAAAATACAAGTGAATTGCACATTTCAAGTATTGAGGTCTATTGCACTGTTGACTATTTATAAAAGTATTGCACAAAGGTATTGCACAGTGAGGTGAAGAGGCACTACAGCTTAGTTGTTCCCCCCTCCTTTGTCCTCCTGTCTCCCCTCCCTCTCCCCTCCAGAGAGGAGTTAAACAGTTTGATGGCGTGTGGGACAAAGGAGTTTTTAAGTCTGTTAGTTCTTGTCTTGGGGAGAAGCAACCTGTCACTGAACAGACTCTTCTGGTTGTTAATGGCCGTGTGCAGAGGATGCCCAGCATTGTTCATAATGTCCAGCAGTTTCTTTAGTGTCCTTCTCTCTGCCACTGACACCAGAGTGTCCAGCTTCATGCCGACCACAGAGCTAGCCTTCCTGATCAGTTTCTCCAGCCTGGATGAGTCCTTCTTTGTTTCTTATTTACGAAACAGTCTGCACCACCTATAGAAACATAGAGAAAACCTGGACTGGAACACTGGTCTGACTCGAGTCAACACTCTACTGAGTAAAAGAGAAAAGAAGAAGAGAAATGGCTTGATGTTTTGTGTTAGGAGAACGTGGTTGGATGAGTTTAAGTGAAGAATTGGACAATAAATAGAATAAATAATTAAAGATGTAAAATAAATAAATAAAAAAGAATCAAGTCATATATGTCAGTAGCTGCCTGGTTAAGATAAGATGAGAGATAAGATAAGATGACCTTTATTAGTCCCACAGGTGGGAAATTTGTTTTGTTACAGCAAAAGTGCAAAGTTATGTAGCAGAAATTAGAAAACACTGGAATGCAATAAAATACAATAGAATAAAATAAAATACTATATACAACAGAATAAAATAGAATAATATATACAATAGAATAAAATAGAAATAGAAATACTATATACAACTGAGTAAGAAAATACAAAAATACAACTTCGTCAGAAGAAGAATTGTACAAGAATTGCACATATAGCAGTCTTATTGCACGTGTGAGGGTTTGATCAGCTGCAAAAGTCTTTGTTGTGGAGTCTGACAGCAGTGGGGAGGAAAGACCTGCAAAATCTCTCTGTCCCACACCGTGGGTGCTGCAGTCTCCCACTGAAGGAGCTGCTCGGTGCTGTCACAGTCTGCTGCATGGGGTGGGAGATGTTGTCCAACAGGGATGACATCTTACCCACCATTCTCCTGTCACTCACCACCTCCACTGGGTCCAGAGGGCATCCTAGAACAGAGCTGGCCCTTCTGATCAGCCTGTTCAGTCTCTTCCTGTCCCCAGCAGAGATGCTGCCGCCCCAGCAGACCATAGAAGATGGCTGAGGCCACCACAGAGTCATAGAAGGTCTTCAGGAGTGGGCCCTCCACTCCAAACGACCTGAGTCTCCACAGCAGGTACAGCCTGCTCTGCCCTTTCCTGTAGAGGGCGTCTGAGTTATGAGTCCAGTCCAGTTTGTTGTTCAGATGAACACCAAGGTACCTGTAGCTGTCCACAGCCTCAATGTCCATACCTTGGATGTTCAGTGGTTGCAGTGGAGGATGTTTGTGCCTGCGGAAGTCTACCACCAGCTCCTTGGTTTTACTGGCGTTGATCTGAAGGTAGTTCAGCTGGCACCAGTCCACAAAGTCTTGAGTCAGTCCTCTGTACTCCTTGTCATCCCCATCAGTGATGAGGCTGACTATTGCAGAGTCATCAGAGAACTTCTGCAGGACAAAACCAGAACTTCTGGTTATGAGAAAAACAACTAATAAACCTAAACATTACATCAAAGTACCACGAGTGCAGCTCAGTGATGTTTCATTTTTAACACTAGGCCGATGTTTCATAGACAGACTGCTCTACCAAACTGCACACTTCCTGCTGGGTCTCTTTCACAAAAGTTTTAATTTGAAACTAAGGGAGGAAGCAGTTTTATTCATGGTACTGTGACATTGTGGGTCAGCTGATGTGATATTTTTTTCTCATAAACTGGGGAAGTCAACATTTAGGACAGAACAAAATGGAGGAATTATTGAGTCCACTACAATATGTCCTTTCATCAATATAAAACTGTCCCCAAAACCCTTTTTATGAGTTTAAATGTGATCGATCTAATGCGTTTATTAACTTTTCTTCATTCTATCATTTGCATTGATTTAAACAAAACACACAGCCCATGGTTCTGGATTTGGGTTTACTGATCTGCAAGCCAAACGTTGTCTTTGGCTCACTGAAGGAGTCTACCTGTCCAAGAACTGGTGTCCAGTGAGTGGTCTCTAACTGGTCCCTCCAGGCCCCAGACCTGAGTACATATATACAGTGTGTATTTTGTATATCGTGTTATCATAAAAATAACAAAAACAGGAAAAAAAAACAAGTAGGCATTCATGGACAAGGGATGAGAACAGGTCGCTGTTTGAATGCTACAATCCAAGTAACCCCAGTGGAGGCGGTTCCATGAATAGGATGTGGACCTTATGGATTTTTTTGACACCCAACATCTGGACTAACCTTGAAATAACTAGTAGCTCAGTGTACCAACAAGAAGTTCCAAGACGTAACTGGTATCACAATTGGAGCTTTATAAAGTACAATACAAATGCCAGGGCATGGGCGACCCAGGATATCATGTAAGGTGATCATGCTCTCTGAGAGAATAGTGGTTCAGACACTCACCAGTCTTCAGCCTCCATCCTTTTGCTTAACATAGTCTTAGGTCATCGTAGTTCAGTGGCTCCCAAACTTCTTTTGCTAGGACCCCCTTTGTTTTACAAGAAAAATGTTTGTGCCCCCGCACCACTTAAACACCCCCCCCCCCCCCCCCAAACACCTTCCCAGACGCCTTAATGCCCACTCACACCATGGGCCATCTGACCTCAGGAAATCACATAATCACATGAGCCGAGGTGTGAAAACGGGTGTGGGTCACAATCAGCCAGGGTTTCAGGTGAGCTCACCCTAATTCAAATTCAAATTTGAATTTGAATTTGAATTTGAATTTGAATTTGAATTTGAATTTGAATTAGGGTGAGCTCACCTGAAACCCTGGCTGATTGTGACCCACACCCGTTTTCACACCTCGGCTCATGTGATTAGGTAGAGGATCATCAGGGGGTCCTTTGTCCCTCTATGGGGGGGACACTGCCACAGGGTTTAAATCTGGGACTCTACACCATTTGACCCTAGAACTGACGCTATTCTTTCCAAGCTCCTTAGACTACGATGACCTGGATGACTGAGAACCTTCACAGACATATCTTGGCACTTGTGCAGGTGAAGCCAGGGACGATATGCTTCATCATATTCTCTAGTCTTTGACTTGGAAGGAAGTCGGTTTGGAAACTTATTTGGCGACGTTTCATCGCTTTGCGTTTGAGTGGGAGCCCCGTCAAAAACCTGTCCATTATGCTAGCAGTGTCCAAGCATTCTTTTTTTTTCTTTTCATACCGTGCCCCCCCCCCCTTAATAGGCATCTCCGAAAACGTTAGAGCACTTATGGAAATATGTGATGTCTGATAAATCGAGCAGATATTTGAAGTTTACACAGCACCAATCTCTCATGAAAATATCTTAAAAGTTTATTTTGTGACCCAGAAAGAGTAATATTTCAAACTCCGCCACTGCCTCGTTTGAGTTTTGGACGAAATGCATTTTGGGATATTGCATTTCGTCATTTCGAGCTGATTGGAGACCAGAACAGCAAATCAGATTTTTTTGCATCCAAGTCTGTGATTGGCTGGTTTTGTGGCACAAATATAACGGTGTACAGAAAGAGTTGAGCGTGCACGGGCAGAAATGTTGTGAGCGCGAGCAACACATTGCGAGCCATCACAAATACAAAAACTGAGCGAGAGGGGCTGTTGTGTGTGTGTGGATAATAGCAAACACTGAAATACATTTTTTGCACGCAGCAATGAAGTTTGTTCACTCAAATTCAGCTTTTCTTCGCTCAAAATAAATTTCTCCTCAAAATGCTACACTTGCACCTGCAAACTTTTTTTTTACGTGCGTTCAGAATAGTGGCACAAAAATAACGCCATAGTTGAATGGCTGCTGCTTATCAAGCATGACAGACAGTGTTCATACAACCCGTAGCATTGCAAAGGGTTTCTGGAGGGGTAAAACATATAAGGTCCGTCTCTCTCCATGTATTCGCACGCAAGCACGTTGCTCCCATAAATCACAGAGAGGGCAGTGGTGCACACTAGTGACATCATAAACCCTCGACTTATGTTACATTAAAGAGACACCACACCATTGTGACTGTTACAAACTGTTGACAGTTTTTAACAAGTTGTTTAAAAAAAAATATCTCATGGCAAATGAGAACACTCTAATACCCTGAACAGTAATAGCTATAACCTGCAGTGACATCCTTGACAAAGAGGCAGGGATCACTCTGAGATCCCAGAGTGATCCCAGAGTGACCCCTGCCTCTCTTCTTTTGCAAAACAAAAGCCAAACTGCGAGCCTGGTTGGATAAGTGGTGAAAAAAATAAGAAATAAAAACTAAGAAAAAAATCAAATAAGAAAATGTATGCAAGTGAGTAGATAGGATGTTAAATCCTCTGAATTTAACTAAGCAACTCAAAGAAAGCTTAGAGTAACAGTTCAAAGAAAATGTCATATTTTTCGCATTTTTTCTCTCATGTGGCAAAATGTAAACTGCTGTTCAAAACATTTAGTGTTAAAATCATACATACACAACCATAGCCCTTAGACAACACTGAAATGAAAAACATTGAATAAGAAAAGTAATGTGGAGTGGGTTAAACACCCGCTCATTTTGTCATTCTCATAGATGCCAATCTGAAAGTGCTGCTAAGCCTGAACCTGATGAACATGCCTGTTTTATAATCAGAGATGGTGAGAGCTGCTGTCCTCTAACTGTGCTTTCATAGAAAGTTAGTAACTCATAGCACAGCAGCGAAAGCTGAGGCAGCAGAGCACCTGCTGCTATTCCATCAGTTTACACTCACACAGCAGCAGTTTATTCACAGTGCACAGATGCACGTCTGTCTGGACCCTCTGGTTTACTTTTCCTCTGTAAGACTTTACACCTACTTGTAACGCGTTACTGTAATCTGATTATTTTTTTCGAGTAACGAGTAAAGTAAGGGATTACTATTGCAAAAACGGGAATTAGATTACCGTTACTTTCCCGTAGGAACGCTGCGTTACTGCGTTACTAAAACCGTGATTTTTTGCGAGAATGTCTCACAACAGTGACGTTAGTGACAACAGCTGTGTGCAGATCAACAGTGGATCATGTATCGATTGTGGGAGAGAGTATGAGCGTGCAGCGTTTAAAGCGTGGAAGTACTGACCTTATTTTCAGTTTGATTCCATAAAAAGTGACAAAAACATTAGCGTCCATCGTGCGTGGGAAGAAAACTTCTTTTTACAGCGAAAAAAACCCCTAAACTTCCAAGCAAGCACCGACTGCGCAACGACGTAATGGGAAACTCACAGAGAAACTCACGGATTCTTCAACTGACCGCGGCACACCTGCACCAGAGTAAACCTCCGCCTACCGCAGTCCTGCTTTACAGGTGAAAATAGAGCAACAGGACCGCTGAGTCTTTGACATTATTTATTTTCTGCTGTGTTTTACTTGCATCTATTTGAAAGAGTGAGTGTAAACACAAAAAATACTTTATTTTATGTGCTGGAATGTGCAGAAAATAGGTTTAAATGTTAAATTAATTTATTCAACTCAGAGAATGTTTCATATAATTAAATTTTTGCTTGATGCATAAAGTTAAAAGATTAAAACTGATAAAACAAGTTAAAAATAAGAGACTTTTCCATTTGATTACATTTTGTATGATGGATTATGCAGAAAAAGTAGAATTGGGCTGAAAGATCTATCGCTTTATCACCTCTTCAGGTTGTAAATCGTGTTTTTAAAAAGTAACTAAGTAACTAAGTAACTAAGCAATTAATTACTTTTGAAAATAAGTAATCAGTAAAGTAACGGGATTACTTTTTTGGGGAAGTAATCAGTAATTAGTTACTGATTACTTTTTTCAAGTAACTTGACCAACACAGAGACACAAGACCAGGCAGAAAGAGACAACCGTCACGTGAAAATGAGAATCTGCGGATGCAACATGTGGAACACACAATTCTAACCGGTTAACGTAAAAAACAGTTGGAACATCGGAGCTGTGAGCTCAGTTCATTGTCAGCTGACTGTTATCGGAGCTAGCAACATCTGGGAAAACATCGGAGGACTTTTGCAAACATGCTCTATGTTGACAACCTGATCAGATATGTAAAGATTACACCACTACATATTATTAAAGTATAGTTATTCACAGAAAAACAGGGTATTTTAGAGAAGGGCTGGGCGATATGGCCTAAAATTCATATCGCGATATAATTTGAAGCACGTGCGGTAACGATATATATCGCGATATATTCTTTTCTTCTGTATAACGTATTTTCCAAACTTAAAATCCTTTAATTTTTTAAAAAATCGAGAGTGTGCCTTAAGTATGAATTCTGGTTGTGCTTAATGACCTCGAACCGATTTTGGCGTGCAGAAATCTGTTAAAAAATGTTTTAGTACAACTTTGGTAAGCCGCACTTCTTGATGGATTGTCAGAGCATTATGGCTGCCGTAGTGAGGAGCTTCGCGGAGTAATCTGGGTCCAAAACTCCGTCCATTTCAGCTCCCAAAGTCAAACAACACTAAAAAATGGTCTAAATTCTTTCATCTTTAATAAAATGATCAGCATTGCTGCTTTACCAGGTGTAACAATTAAGTTTAACATCCAGGCATCCATGAAAACAGAAGTTATTAAATTTAACGGAGTTAGAAGTTAACAGGAAGTTAGCTCGCTAGTTTCCACCTAAACATTTCATACCATATTCTGACTGAGAGATTTTTGAAACTAATTAAAACGTTCAGCTCTGCTACCACTTCCAACATAAAGACAGAAAACTAAACAGCAGTGGCGTTTGCAGGGTTACTGAAGTTGGACTACCTGGTATATAATGTTGTGCTACTTGATTGCTAGCGACACAGCTATGTTAGCATAACATTAGCACAGTGAAGCTGGAGGATGAACGCCAACTTTTCTTCCACTCGATAAAAGTTAACGTGAGGGGTTCTGGTGGTCAGGGACAAATGCAATCGCATAGCAGGATGCTATACACGGGGCAAACTTCAGTCAGGAGAACAACTGAGATTATTCATCCACAATACGAGGTTAGTTATTAATATACTGCAACAACATGGGAATAGAGCAGCTGCAAGAGAATTCAACATAAATGAATCAATGTTACAGAAGTGGAGGAAGCGCAGTTTTTGGCTTTCACTCACACTAAAACATGCATTTTTCTGCACTCTTTACACTTATTTCTTTTCTTTCTGCTCTTTTATATATTTTGTAAAACTGCAACAAATATTTTATATCAGCAGCAATTTTTCTCAAACTGCTGCATCACAGCTTTCATGCTCTGACCTGCATGTGAAATGAGATAAAAGCTCTTTATTAGTAACTTTCACAACTTCTGGCAGGTTAATGTCTGAACTTTGGAGTGAAACACACCCTTAGTTACAGGAAATAACACCACTGTCTGTAACTAAGTGAATCCACCTTAACACCACCTGTGTGTGTGACTACATTACACTCCCACTGCTGGGAATCTGAACAAGAACCAGAACAAAGTCTAAAATAGAAGCTGACAAACAGCTGCACCACCGAGTGACACTTTATTTTATAAACTTCACAACAGGTTTCATGTTGTGACCTGTGGAGGTGAAAAGACACAAAACCTGTTTTACAGCTTTTGAGCTGCAGGCAGGATTGAAACACACCTTAGTTAAAAGTCAAACAGCAACATTTGACTCCTCCCCTCACGTCACTCAAATGTGACAAACCAGGAAACAGGATGTTCTTCGTCCTCAGTGCAGAGAGACGCACAGACGATCAGACTGAGCTCAGACCAAACTAGCAGCTTCCTCTGAGTGAGTCCAGCTACAGGAGAGAAAAGTGGAAAACTCCAACACTGCTGCTTCAAGCTGCTGACGCTCCACACACTGAATGTGAGTTTGAGCAAAAACACGACTCAAAGGAAGTTTCAGTGAAGGTGGTAGAGGAGGGAGGGGAGCCAGGGCTGACTGTACTTCCTGTCTGCTGTTTTCAGCTTCACTCACAGACTCAATGGCTTCCAGATCAGAGGAGGATCTCTGCTGTCCGGTCTGTCAGCAGGTCTTCAGAGATCCTGTTATTCTGTCATGTAGCCACAGCTTCTGTAAAGACTGTCTGAATAGATGGTGGAGAGAGAGAATAACACACGAGTGTCCAGTTTGTAAGAAAAGATCAGTTTATGATCCACCTTTAAACCTGGCTTTAAAGAACCTGTGTGAGTCGTTCTTACAGGAGAGAGATCAGAGAGCTTCAGAGGCTCTCTGCAGTCTGCACTCTGAGAAACTCAGACTCTTCTGTCTGGACCATCAGCAGCCAGTGTGTGTCGTCTGCAGAGACTCAGAAAAACACACCAATCACAGATTCAGACCCATCGATGAAGCTGCACAACAACACAAGAAGAAACTTCAGGAAACTCTGGAGCCCTTAAAGAAGAAGTTAAAGGTTTGTGAAGAAGTTCAAGTGAAGTTTGATCAAACAGCAGAACACATTAAGGTCCAGGCCCGACACACAGAGAGGCAGATTAAGGAGCAGTTTAAGAAGCTTCACCAGTTTCTAGCAGAGGAAGAGGAGGCCAGGCTGGCTGCACTGAGGGAGGAAGAGGAGCAGAAGAGTGGGATGATGAAGGAGAAGATGGAGGCTCTGAGCAGAGAGATAGCAGCTCTTTCAGACACAGTCAGAGCCACAGAGGAGGAGCTGAGAGCTGAAGACGTCTCATTCCTGCACAACTACAAGGCTGCAGTGGAAAGAGTCCAGCGCTGCCCCCTGCTGGATGATCCACAGCTGCCCTCAGGAGCTCTGATAGACCAGGCCAAACACCTGGGCAACCTGACCTTCAACATCTGGAACAACATGAAGGACATGGTCTCCTACACTCCTCTCATTCTGGACCCAAACACTGCAAATCCAAACATCATCCTGTCTGAAGATCTGACCAATGTGAGACGAGGAGAGAGGCAGCAGCTTCCTGATAATCCAGAGAGGTTTGATGATTACATCTCTGTCCTGGGCTCTGAGGGCTTTAACTCAGGGACTCACAGCTGGGATGTTGATGTTGGAGACAGTACAGGGTGGGCACTGGGTGTGTCAGCAGAGTCTGTGCAGAGGAAGGCAAGCATAGGGTCTGGAATATGGAGAATATTTATCTATGAAGGTAAATACTCAGCATGGTCACCATTAACTGGATACACGACTGGATTATGGATAATAGGCTTCGATAAAGGTGAATACTCAGCACGCTCACCATCAGCAGAATCTGATCTCTCAGTCCAGAAGAAGCTCCAGAGGATCAGAGTGAATCTGGACTGGAACAGAGGAAAGCTGTCGTTCTCTGATCCTGATACTAACACACACATACACACCTTCACACACACTTTCACTCACAGGATGTTTCCATACATTTGGACAGACGATGGTAAACTGAAGGTGTGTCCGTTGAAGGTGTCAGTGTCAGTGCAGCAGATGAGTTGAGGATGATGATGTTTCTAATGTTGTTTCCTGTCAGTGAGTTGAAGCTGTTAAACTGCAGCTGTCCTCCTGCTGCCTCGTTGTTCCAAAGCTCTTTGTTTCTCTTTTAGTTCTCACTGTTTCTTTCTGTTTCTGCTGTCCACCTTTTCACATGGAAAATCATTTCACTGTTTCTCACTGAATGACTCCCCAAACTAGATTTGAAATTCTATCAAGTTTCTAATCATTACAAGTGATTCATGTTTCTATTTGATGTGTAAATGGAGATGATTTAGTTTGCTGGGATATGGACTGACATGTGTTGAATGGGAGGAGCAGTTTGTTGTTGTCTTCTTGTCTGTTTATGACAACAATAAATATGTTGTTGAAACAATGATTCATGTTTAACTCCATATATGAAATGTTTCTGATCTTTGAATTCTGTTTGATTAAAGACTTTCTTCATGACACAAATGAGATTTCAGTGTATTAATAGAACTAAATAAGCTCAGAGTTGAAAGGCTGGAGTATTATGTACGTGCTTCACTGTCAGGATCTTCAGGGGGATTCAAAGGGAAACATCAAACTGCTGTAATGAGATAAACTAGTTGGGCTGAACACACTTATCTGTAGTTTGTCTCCATCCAGGATCATCAGAATATAATGAACATGTGTGAAGAGCCAAAAAATACTGCTGCCCTCTCAGCATGATGAGCTCCAGCCTTTGTTAACAGGACAACAGGAAACATGAGACAACTTTCAGAGACAGTAACCAACTGTGGCCACAAGATGGCAGCAGCTGACAGATTCTCAGAGATGTGGGTCCCCAAGAACTTAAGCTGGAGACTCGTTCAACAGCTGTGCTATGTATGTAGGAATATCAGGGAAAATCCTCGTTTATGCACCGTTTTGTGTGTTAGAGCATTCTTCCAGTGAAGGAAATTAGGCTTGAGGTGAAGAGAAAGATGATGATGTCGAAACAACATAACAATACAACAAAAGTCACCTCAAGGCACTTTTTATTGTTAGGTAAAGCTGAGAGGCAAGTTACACCCTGGACAGGTCTGCAGTCTGTCACAGGGCTAGCACAGGGAGATGGACAACCGTTCAAACTCACATCTACACCTATGGGAAATTTAGAATCATCAATTAAGGTAACCTGGATTGGACTCTCCCTTACTTGTGTAAAGAAAAAATCCTACATTAGTACCAAGAGAGTGTTGGCCAATAGAAAGATCAAACCAAAAAGAAAAAAAAAACAATTAAGCAGCTCAGTGATGTGTTATCAGTAACACTGGGCCTGTGTGTGACAGACTCAGGGGCTGTGTCCCAATTAAGAGACTGCACGCTTGAAGTACGCGCACTACGTGTACTACGTACGGTGCGTACTATAAGTACGAGAAGTGCGGAAGTGAGAGGCTTGTGAAATGGGACGGTATACGCTTCGTCGTGCTGTTCAGGTTGCCTAGCAACCATGATACGAACCGTGAGACACGTTACATACAGCTTTGTTTGACAGAAATGAAGGAGAAAAATGTTTTGTTGGTCATTCATTTTTGTCATGACATCACTTTAGTTGAGTATCTGAGGCTGAGACCACGGGACTGTGAAACATGATTGTTGGGCTTCATTTCTGTGCTGAACAGTCATTTAAGATTAGTTAGTAAATAACAATTAGTTAATGTTGTTCATGAGACTAAAGTCATCTCACTGTGGTAATGTAAATATAATATGGCCAATATTATAGTATTGTCAGATTATTATGATAAAAAAAAAAAAAAACACCCAGCACGCCCCTGCGGGCGGTTTTATCCTTCAAGCTCGGGTCCTCTACCAGAGGCCTGGGAGCTTGAGGGTCCTGCGCAGTATCTTAGCTGTTCCCAGGACTGCGCTCTTCTGGACAGAGATCTCCGATGTTATTCCCGGGATCTGCTGGAGCCGCTCGCCTAGCTTGGGAGTCACCGCACCTAGTGCTCCGATTACCACGGGTATTTCTCCAGCTTCTCGTGTTCCTTCTTCCTGATATTGCTGTCATTCGGAACCGCTACATCGATCACTACGGCCGTCTTCTTCTGTTTGTCTACCACCACTATGTCCGGTTGGTTAGCCACCACCGTTTTGTCCGTCTGTATCTGGAAGTCCCACAGGATCTTAGCTCGGTCATTCTCCACCACCCTTGGGGGCATCTCCCATTTTGACCTCGGGACTTCCAAGTTATACTCGGCACAGATGTTCCTGTACACTATGCCGGCCACTTGGTTATGGCGTTCCATGTATGCCTTGCCTGCTAGCATCTTGCACCCTGCTGTTATGTGCTGGATTGTCTCTGGGGCATCTTTACACAGCCTGCACCTGGGGTCTTGCCTGGTGTGATAGACCCCAGCCTCTATGGATCTTGTGCTCAGAGCTTGTTCTTGTGCTGCCATGATTAGTGCCTCTGTGCTGTCTTTCAGTCCAGCTTTGTCCAACCACTGGTAGGATTTCTGGATATCAGCCACCTCCTCTATCTGCCGGTGGTACATACCGTGCAGGGGCCTGTCCTTCCATGATGGTTCCTCGTCTCCCTCCTCTTTCTTGGGTTTCTGCTGCCTGAGGTATTCACTGAGCACTCTGTCAGTTGGGGCCATCTTCCCAATGTATTCTTGGATGTTCGTTGTCTCATCCTGGACTGTGGTGCTGACACTCACCAGTCCCCGGCCCCCTTCCTTCCGCTTAGCGTACAGCCTCAGGGTGCTGGACTTGGGGTGAAACCCTCCATGCATGGTAAGGAGCTTTCTTGTCTTTATGTCAGTGGCTTCTATCTCCTCCTTTGGCCAGCCTATTACCCCAGCAGGGTACCTGATCACGGGCAGGGCGTACGTGTTGATGGCCCGGATCTTGTTCTTACCATTCAGCTGACTCCTCAGGACTTGCCTGACCCTCTGCAGGTACTTGGTGGTTGCAGCCTTTCTAGCAGCCTCTTCATGGTTCCCATTTGCCTGTGGGATCCCCAGGTACTTGTAACTGTCCTCTATGTCTGCAATGTTGCCTTCTGGTAGTTCAATCCCCTCAGTTCTGACTACCTTCCCTCTCTTTGTTTCCATCTGACTACACTTCTCCAGTCCGAACGACATTCCAATGTCATTGCTGTATAGCCTGGTAGTGTGGATCAGTGAATCGATGTCTCGTTCACTCTTGGCATACAGCTTGATGTCATCCATGTACAGGAGGTGACTGACAACTGCTCCGTTCCGTAGTCGGTATCCGTAGCCAGTCTTGTTAATGATCTCACTGAGGGGGTTCAGGCCTATGCAGAACAGCAGTGGGGACAGAGCATCTCCTTGGTAGATCCCGCACTTGATGGTGACTTGTGCTATGGGCTTGGAGTTGGCCTCTAGTGTTGTACGCCACATCCCCATTGAGTTCCTGATGAAGGCTCTTAGGGTCCCATTGATCTTGTACAATTCTAGGCATTCCAGTATCCAGCTGTGGGGCATTGAGTCATAGGCCTTCTTGTAATCAACCCAGGCAGTGCACAGGTTGGTCAGTCTGGTCTTGCAGTCTCGGCTGACTGTTCTGTCTACCAGTAGCTGGTGTTTTGCGCCTCTGGTATTCTTGCCAATTCCTTTCTGTGTCCCGCTCATGTATTGACCCATGTGCCTGTTCATCTTAGCCGATATGATGCCTGACAGGAGCTTCCATGTAGTACTGAGGCAGGTTATTGGTCGGTAGTTGGATGGGACCAGTCCCTTCTTGGGGTCCTTGGGGATCAGGACCGTCCGACCTTCGGTTAGCCATTCCGGGTGTCTCTCGTTAACTAGCAGCTGGTTCATTTGTGCTGCCAGACGCTCGTGGAGTGCAGTCAGCTTCTTTAGCCAGTAGGCGTGAACCATGTCGGGCCCTGGTGCTGTCCAACTCTTCATACTGGAGACCCTTTCTTACATATCTGCCACTGTGATGGTTACTGGACCCTGTTCAGGGAGGTCGCTGTGGTCTGCCCTCAGATCCTCTAGCCACTGAGCATAGCCGTTATGGGTTGCGTCCTTCTCCCATATGCTCTTCCAGTATTGCTCCGTCTCCAGCCTTGGTGGTGCTGTTCTCTTATTATTATTGTTCCCTTGCCACTGAGAGTACACCTTTGCTGGTTCTGTGGAGAACAGCTGGTTTATTCTCCTGCCTTCTATCTCTCTGGTGTACCTCCTCAAGCGGCTGGCCAAGGCTGTGAGTCTTTGCTTGGCAGTTTCCAAGGCCTCAGGTATGCACAGCTTGCTGTATTTCTTATGCACCTTCTTTGTCGCACCTTTCTGCAACTCCGTTAGTTGGCTAACCTCCCTCCGTGCCACTTTGATCTTGCCCTCTAGCCTCCTTCTCCATGGAGGGTACTGCCCCTTGTGGCTGTTCAACTTGTAGCCAAGCATCTCACTGATCACTGCTGCCATATCGTAGATCAGCTTGTTAGTGTCGGTAATCGTGGTTGTAGGTATTGTCCGTAGTGCTGCATTAACATCATCTAGCAGACCTTCTGAGGGTACTTCACGTAATCTTGGTAAGTTCTCAGAATCTGCTCTTTGAGCACAAGAATGACAACATCACGGAGCGTAAGTTTGATAACATCATGGAGAAGCTCACGGCTCTCCAACGGGAGATTATAAATATATATAATATATATAATATATATGTAATATATATATAATGCGCCTTGAGGTGACTGTATGTCAGGACTGCATGTTTTGTCTGTTTTTGTATTTTTGCATGTTGTGTATGTAAAACCACAGCAACTCCTTCCTCCACCGATTCCCACTGATCTGACGTCGTGACATTTCACAGCACAAAGCTAATAAGAGTGTGTATCGACTGTGACAAAGTGTGAATCTCTTTATACCTTGTAGGTTTTTTTTAATACCTCAAGGGAAATTAGAACACTCTAATACCCTGAACAGTAACAGCAATGCTATAACCTGCAGTGACATCCTGAAAATTGTCTTTAGCAATGACATCTGGACATCATACTTTATTACCAGACTGACAGCATGCCCAAAGTGATCCCTGCCTCTCTCCTATTGCAAAACAAAAGCCAAACTGCAAGCCTGGTTGGATAAGTGGTCAGAAAAAATAAGAAAAGGTATGCAAGCCAGTAGATAGGATCTTAAATCCTCAGAATGTAACTAAACAACTCAAAGAAAGCTTAGAGTAACAGTTGAAAGAAAATGATCTATTTTCCGAACTTTTTCTCTCATGTGGCAAAATGTAAACTGCTGTTCAAAACATTTAGTGTTAAAATTATACATACACAACCAGCTGCTGAGCCTGCACCTGATGAACATGCCTGTTTTATAATCAGAGATGGTGAGAGCTGCTGTCCCCTAACTGTGCTTTCATAGTAAGTTAGTAACTCATAGCACAGCGGTGAAAGCTGAGGCAGCAGAGCACCTGCTGCTCTTCCATCAGTTTCCATCAGCTGGTGCAGCTGGTTTTGATGAGCAGGATGACTAAAACAGTTCAATATAACATCAAAGAGCAGCAAAGAAGAAATTTAGTACTAATCCCCAAGCCTTTAGAAAGAATATGCAGTACAGATAAATCAAAGATCCACACCCCCCAAAAGTTCAGATCAAATACAGATTTTCATGGAGGTGGAAATACTCTGTGCTGCTGCTTTGCTTTGCTTCCAGATTGCATGTGTTTAATTTTACATCTTGTTGAAGAGTTATTGCTATAAGTTATAAGTAAAAGTGCAGACACACGACTGATCAGAAAAAGACGTGTTTGTTTCCTGTGGATACAAAGCTGTAAACACAAAGAGGAAATGGTTGCATGTTAGAAGTGTGATCACTGTGTGTTTCATGATCTGCAAGAATATCGTTAGACTGAGAGGACATACAAGCAGCTTTTCCTGCTCACTGAAATCTGCAGAAATACAGGTGAGTCTTGATAGTTGCTCTGTGCACACAGGTGTTTCTTCCAAAAACTTCACGTACAGTTATCTGAACAGCTGAACTAAAAGCTCTGCTCATATGTTCTGAGGAAAGATGTACAAAACTTTTTAACAGCTGAACTGCAGTATTATAAAAACGTGAATGCTACAGACATAAAATCTGAAACTGAACATTTGATACTTCACACGATGATAATCATAGTTTCACATAAAAAATGTTCCTCATTTTCATTATCTGTGATAACACATAAATGTTAAACATTCACTGTTTTCTTTATTTCTTCCCCATCAAAATACTTGGATATGACCTAATGTAAAATACAAATGTTTCCTTGATTTTCAGTGTGAGGCATGAAGACCTGAACCAGTGTGAAACTTGGTGCATTATATGTGACAGCTTAACACCTTGCTCACATTCAGATATCATCACATTTGGCACACTTCCATGTTACAATCTCTTTGTAAAACAACATGAGGAAGTGAATCCTTGGTCTTTGACTAACAGTAGACTCTATCGAGCCAGATACTTTGAAAGACGGATCTCAATGAAAAGGATTCATTTTTCAGCTTCAGGAACATGGTTGACCCAAAAAACATGACTTGGCCTTTGAACGAGACCTGTGATCCTGTCGGCACATCGGTCAACCCTTTCTTTATGCTGGTCTACAGCCTGTTGTTTCTGGTAAGTTTCAAATCTTCAGACTGTGGACTGTTATTAATTTGACAAAAGATCTTTGTGCATGTGACTAAATTCCTGTTCTCCATGCTCCGTGTCTGTTCAGGTAGGTTTACTCCTCAATGGCTTGATCCTGAAGTTTTACTTTTGTGGAGCTCGGCAGCAGGCATCAAGCAGCTTGATGGTCTACATGAAGAACCTGACAGCTGCTGACTTCCTGCTCTGCCTCTCTCTGCCACTGCGCATCGCCCACTATGGTAGCACATCAGTCATCGTTTGGCAGCTCTACTGCAGCTTTGGAGCTTCTGCCCTCTTCCTCAACATGTACGCCAGCATCTTATTCATGTGTTATGTAGCTGCCAACAGGTGAGGAGCCTTTACTGCTAATGATTACAAAAAGTGTTAATGACCACAAACGTTGTGTCCCTGACTAAATTATCAATGTGTATGCACTGTTGCACCCAATGTGACCCTGTGTCCTGTATTGAGCTTTACTGCCCGTTAAACTCTCTCTTGCATCACTTCCTCCAAGGAACAGACACATGTTGTATTTGGACAGGATTTAATGCAAAAAAGTGTGAAACTCAAATGACACAAAATACAGAAATGTCACATAAACTCAAGCTTAGATTTGAATTCTTTCTATTGACATATAAAACACATCATACATTTCAAATCACTTTAATAATATCATATATCCTGTCTGATAATTGAACACAAGTAAGAAACTTACTCATATTGCCACTCAAAGAGATTTAATACAGTGGACGGCTTTAGATTGGAAGGAACAACCATGTCCTGCTTCACTCATGAGCAACTTCCTGTCACACTGCTAATGACTAACAGTTCCTGAAAGCAGCAACTCAGTGGTATTAGTTTCAGTATGGTAATCTCAGGCACTCTGTTGCAGCGCCCCCGTGAGGATGAAGGTTGGCTGAGAAAACAGACAGTGAGTGTGATGGAGTTCAACAGAAAACAAGCATTTATTCAGGCATTTTTTTAAACACTGTTTGTTTTTGTTTTTTTACTGTTTGCTGGTTTTTGTTTTTTTTTTGTCTGTGTTATTTGCCGAGATTACTTTAATGATCCTAATATCACTGAAAAAGCGCGGAGTTGATACTGTCAGGAACAGTTGGAATTTTTTCAATCGTGCCAATGGTTAAAAGTTAAGGTAATTTGACCTAAAATGACAGATTTGGCTCCACTGTGACTGATTAGTTGAAGTTGGATGCTTTGTCTTCTCTATTCAGGTATCTGAAGATCGTCCGACCTTCAGGAACTCATGTCCTGCAGTCAGTACGAACTGCCAACATTGTCTCCATGGTCACCTGGATTTGTCTCCTGGCTCCATCAGTTACTTACGGCATCATGTTTTTAATCACCCAGAAACCTCTGACCTCTATCCCCAACCACTGTGGGCTCCTGTTTAGTGCATCAGTTAGTCTGATGCTTAAAATCATGCACACCTTCTCTGCTATCATCTTCCTGTTGGTGTCCATATCCCTGGTCTTCTTCTACTACAGCACCTCCCGCAGGGTGTTGCAGGCACAGCAGAGGCAGCTGGCCTCCTCTGGCTCTGAGAAGCTGGTGAAGTCTCGCAGGAACATGTTGGTGCTGGTCAGCATCTTCTGTGTTTGTTTTGTGCCCCATCACCTGGTTCGAATTCTATTTGTTTTTCTGTTGAACACCTGCTCTGTGGATCCAGTGTTGTTCTACCTGAAGGAGGCAGCCACCATGCTGTCAGTTTTCAACGTCTGTCTGGACCCTCTGGTTTACTTTTTCCTCTGTAAGACTTTTCGGGCCCAGGTGAGAAAGGATGTCCAGGAGGACCAACATCCAACAAGCAAACACAGAGAGTCAGAGCACTGAGGAGAAACTGAGCATCATTAAGAGCAGCAAGTCAAACCAGTGAGCTGTAAGGAAAAAAAATCAAGTCATCACAAAGGCAGGACTAGATGTTATTCAGTTTTTCTTTTTGTTTTAAGGATCAAATGAGTAATCCCAATTCTTTATATAGCACAGGAGTTTCTGCTGAGCTGCAGTAAAAGGCTGAATCAGCCAAATTCCACCTATTAGTACAACATGTGATTTAACATGAATAAACTGAACCAGTCTATGATAAACATCATACAAACAATGCATGGTGTCAACACAGTACCCCATAAATGCCAAAGCTGGCCACCCTGAGTTTCCCTCTACCAGGTGTCTGTTTCTGTAACAAATATTTTTGTACACACCATATTTTAACACATTTTGCTGATATAAAGACTTGGCAAGAAGTAAGGAATAAAGTAGAAATGTGACAATTAAATATTTTCTGAGTTTTTACTTTTTACCCCTGAGTCACCTCAAACACACCAGCATTCATCTACAGGCAGTCCGATCATTGTTTATCTCATAATACCAGGTGAAACATTCACAGCTATTTCCTCTGAAGGAAGTTGTAACTCTTTTTCACCAGTGGGTGGAGATGGGAGGTCTAATCTGCTGAAAATCAGTAACTGTTACAATATAGGATAGGATTCAACTTTGTTGCCATTACACATGTATAAATGCAGGGTCATGAAATACAGTTTGCATCTAATCAGAAGTGCAAGAGTAGTAAGTGCAATAACACAAATGTACAGATGATCTGTATAACATATAGATGTTCTATATTACTGTACAGATGGGCAGATATACAGATGCACCATGAACAATTATACAGACTTTCTAAATAGATGTGCTACATATAGACCAATGTTAACCGGTGTGAGTTAAACAGATCTACAGAGTCCTATGAGTGTACGCACCATAACAGAGACTATGCCAGTGTCCTAAACTATAACAGTAACCACTGTGAGCATATGATGAATGGTGATAATGAATGACAGTGTCAGGGGTAGTGTCGTGGATGAGAGAAGGAGGACCCAAACGCTGGACTCACAGGCAGGTAGGTGAAGGTGGATGTTTATTGCCGAAGGAGTGAGCAAACAGTACAGAGGGAGGAAATGGCTGACTGACTGACTGACTAACTGAACATACAGACGGAGGGACGACATGAACATCAACATCAGACGTACATCAATGACACGACAAGGATCGGATGGAACTGAGGACTTAAATACACGCTGGGTGATGAATGATTAGAAACCGGTGAGTACGCAGCTGAACTTAGTCTGACTAATAATGCATGGAAATAACTGGAACACAATACGCAGGCGGTATGCTGGCACAGAAAACACAGATGTGAAAATAAACTGAACATGACAAAACAGAAAATACTGGGTCAACGACCCAGGAACCCTGACAGTCAGTCATGATCATGGTCACTGGGAGGGATAGGGGTGTGTGGATGGAAAGGTTCAGCGGGAGATTGAGTTCAGTGGGGTGACAGCTGTGGGTAATAAGCTGTTCCTAAACCAGCTGGTTTTAATCTGCAGGGTCCTGTAGCGTCTTCTGGAGGGGAGGAGCTGGAAAAGTTTATTGTCAGGATGAGAGGAGTCCCTGAGAATGATGCATGCTCGTGTATACCTCTCTTCTTGTGGACATCCTCAATAACAGGAAGTGGTGTCCCTGTGATGTTTTGGGCGTTGTTGGCCGCTGCAGTGCCTTGCGGTCAGCAACAGAGCAGTTCCCATACCAGACTGTGACACAGTTGGTCAGGATGCTCTCTATCGCACACCAGTAGAAGTTTGCCAGTATGTCAGTAGACAGGTGGTTCTGCTACAATGTCTTCAAGACAAAGAGGCACTGATGGTTGACAGATACAATTATTTCATGGTGAGACCTGAAGGAGTCAAAATGAATTAATTAAATACACCATTAAATAATTAATTAAATGTGTCAATAATTAATTAAATGTGTCATTAATTAATTAATTGTGTCGTAAATATTTATGTAATTAATTAATTATTGACACATTTAATTAATTATTTAATGGTGTATTTAATTAATTCATTATGGCAGTCCTGGCCCTGCGGCTGTCTTCAAGAATTTATTTTATCTGTCAGCCTCACCCATCAGGTGGCCAAGTCAGGGGGCGGGGTTCACACTGATCGAGTCATAACCATTGCTTTTGCCTGGTCCCCCCCCCCCCCCCCCTTTCCTCCTTGTATAAAAAGATATTAAATGTTAGTTTTAATTCAAAATTAATGCTTAACAAAGTTTAACACAAATGAACACCAGATAACAAAGAAAACGAATGGTTAAGCCTAACATGCTCAAGTGAGACATTAAACTTTACTAAAACTATGCAGTTATGAAACGTAACTTTAACCTCAGCCAAACCGATTTGCTCAATTGTAAATAAAACAGCAAAGTAAACATGACCTAACAAACAAAACCTGAGTGAATTATGTCCTGTGTTTAATCACTGAGAGCTAAAACTCAGCGGAGGTTTTAAAGCTGTGTGCCTGTGACCGGATATCAGCCGCTGATAAAGTTGGTCCGTGGTTCGAGTATTCTAGTTTTCTCAGTGTCCATCACCTCCTTTTAAATCTCGTTTGTCATCTTTAACACAGGTCAGTCACTCTGAATGAAACACAAGCTCCAGCAGCTCTGCGCTCAGGAAACAAACTACATTTACTTATCTTGTGCAGAATATTGTGCCGAAATTACGTTATATCAAGCTGCAGCTGCCCACGTTAAACTGTGACTATCACCAGGTAACGTGGGCGTCTTTCCTGGATTAGCAGCAGGTGTTAAACAGCTGACAGGTGAGGAGGATGTATGCAGATAAACTGAGGGTCTGTCGAGCTGATCGCTGGTATCGTGAGCAAAATGTCGGCTCGTTATTTAAGTTACAGAAACACAGAGACACAAGACCAGGCAGAAAGAGACAACCGTCACGTGAAAATGAGAATCTGCGGATGCAACATGTGGAACACACAATTCTAACCGGTTAACGTAAAAAACAGTTGGAACATCGGAGCTGTGAGCTCAGTACTGTCAGCTGACTGTTATCGGAGCTAGCAACATCTGGGAAAACATCGGAGGAGTTTTGCAAACATGCTCTATGTTGACAACCTGATCAGATATGTAAAGATTACACCACTACACATTATTAAAGTATAGTTTGTGACAGAAAAACAAGGTATTTTAAAACTTTATTCACAGTTTAGAGTAGGGCTGGGCGATATGGCCTAAAATTCATATCGCGATATATTCTTTTCTTCTGTATAACGTATTTTCCACAGTATAAGGCACACTTAAAATCCTTTAACCCTAGAACACTATCACTATAAATAGTAACACAATCACTAATGCCGGGTGATTTTTACCCGATATAATATAACCAATAAAAAGTAATCAAATATATCAAAATATGACAACACATGACAAATTAGAGTGGTCTTCTTTTACTTTCAACTGTGCCATGTCTAACAAAATGAAAAAACAAAACAAACCTAAAACAAAATAATGACTCTGGAAAGATGGTCTTTGGTCCACCCATTCCTGGGACATTTGAGACTTCCCTGGTGAAGGCACAGGCTCCTCGACACGCAAACAGCTGCAGGAGAGAGAAATCATGTAAATGTATTTGCTCAGGTGTAAATCACCCAGCGATAGTGTTCTAGGGTTAATTTTCTCAAAAATCGAGAGTGTGCCTTATGTATGAATTCTGGTTGTGCTTACTGACCTCGAACCGATTTTGGCTGCAGGAATCTGTTAAAAACATTTTAGTACAACTTTGGTAAGCCGCACTGCTTGATGGATTGTCCGAGCATTACGGCTGCCGTAGTGAGGAGCTTCGCGGAGTAATCTGGGTCCAAAACTCCGTCCATTCAGGTCCCAAAGTCAAAAGAACACTGAGAGTTAAAAATGGTCTAAATTCTTTCATCTTTAATAAAATCATCAGCGTTGCTGCTTTACCAGGTGTAACAATTACGTTTAACATCCAGGCATCCATGAAAGCATAATTTATTAAATTTAACGGAGTTAGAAGTGAACAGGAAGTTAGCTCGCTAGTTTCCACCTAAACATTTCATACCATGTTCTGACTGAGAGATTTTTGAAACTAATTAAAACGTACAGCTCTGCTATCACTTCCAACATAAATAAACACAGAAAACTAAACAGCAGTGGGGTTTTCCAGGGTTACTGAAGCTGGACTACCTGGTATATAATGTTGTGCTACGTGATTGCTAGCGACACAGCTATGTTAGCATAACATTAGCACAGTGAAGCTGGAGGATGAACGCCAACTTTTCTTCCACTCGATAAAAGTTAACGTGAGGGATTCAAGTGGTCAGGGACAAATGCAATCGCATAGCAGGATGCTATACACGGGCCAAACTTCAGTCAGGAGAACAACTGAGATCATTCATCTACAATACGAGGTTAGTTATTAATATACTGCAACAACATGGGAATAGAGCAGCTGCGAGAGAATTCAACATTAATGAATCAATGTTACGGAAGTGGAGGAAGCGCATGTGAAATGCACTACACACAGGTCTTTGTCTCCAGATGCCACATTTATTTTTGGGGTTTTTTTTTTGTGGTTATGACCGACCACAGTCTGACAGCTGTCGGTCCCAGCTGATTTCCCTCTTTCCTCCGCTCCTCTCCGTCTCACTATAAAAAGGGTAAGGAAACCATCATCTGTCCAAATCGCCATCAGCTGTTCTCACCTTCGTCTCCAGCACCGCCCCGTTGAGCTCACTGCACCACTCCTCCCCTGCAGCCGCGCCCGGGACCACAACTCCGCCACAGCGCAGTTTTTGGCTTTCACTCACACTAAAACATGCATTTTGCTGCACTCTTTACACTCAGGGCTCTAAAAGTAAAACTTTACTGAAAGTAAGAAACTTGAGAGGAAATAAACTTTCGAACTAGCGGACACACGGAAAGAAGAAACAGGAAAACATGGCAGAGGCAACTGTCTCTGTTAGTTTCTGTTAGTTGGACACTGCTAGCACGGGGCGCCTCCACAAACACAAAGCAGGAGATGAAGCATCGCTGAATATGTTTCCAAACCAACTTCATTCTAAGCCAAAGACTAGAAAATATGCTGAAGCAAATCTTCCCTTTGGCTTCACCTGCACAAGTGCCGAGGTAGGTCTCCCTGCAGAATTGGTTTTCCCTTCGTCAGAGCGCGCTGGGCTGTTTAAATCACGGACAAACAGGATCTTACAGTTGTTTATGTTTTTAAACCCATTTTGCACAGAGAGGCATTTTTTGGAAAATGTATTGATAGCAACATCATGCAAAGACTGCCAGACTCTGTAATACTGCAAATGATCAGTGACTCAGGTTAACAAAAAAGAAAGTAAGAGAAACTTTATTTCTATAAAACAGTAAAAATTCCACACACATGTAACTCACCACTGTGTGAACATCACAGGGGAGAAATCGTTTCTCTGAGTCAGAGATGAGTGTCAGTAACACAACCAGGTCAGATGAACCAGCTCACACTAAAACATGCATTTTGCTGCACTCTTTACACTTATTTCTTTTCTTTCTGCTCATTTATGTATTTTGTAAAACCACAAAAAATATTTTATATCAGCAGCAATTTTCCTCAAACTGCTGCATCACAGCTTTCATGCTCTGACCTGCATGTGAAATGAGATAAAAGCTCTTTATTAGTAACTTTCACAACTTCTGGCAGGTTAATGTCTGAACTTTGGAGTGAAACACACCCTTAGTTAAAAGTCAAACAGCAACATTTTTCTCCTCCCCTCACGTCACTCAAATGTGACAAACCAGTGTCCTGATTCGGATTTGAAGTGAGACACACGACTGAAGGTCCATAGTGGGTCAACACAATGATTTTATTAAAACACATATATGTGGTGAAGATGAGCTCTGCAAAACATCAGCCTCGATCTCCCCAGAACAATAGTTGGGGTGTGATACTTATAGATATGATGACCATGATGACATGCGTCACTGCAGATGCATGTTCCAGTAAGTCCAGCCTAAAAAAGAACAGCTCCTTCCTGTACCACCCGCCAGATGCATCCTGTTATTACACTCTTCTGGGCTTATCAGAACTAAACTGTCACGTATGCAGGTACACAACATTTGCAGTCAGTTCACTCAGGCAGACTATGTGTCTGTGTTTTAACCTCAGTGCATGACCCCCCTCTATGTCACCTGTTATCAGGCAAACTTCAATGCAGCAGGCTGCTGAATGCACACAGGCAATATGTAAATTGTACTGTAAACATGTAGGCAATTCTTTCAATAGCTGTACTTTGCTCCATAGATCGGCCAGACGTCGCGCTGCCCGTAGCTTCGAACCACTAATTAACTTGGCCGAGCTTCAACTCTTTACTTATGCCATATGTGTATAACATGATTACAGTTGCACCTGCAATGAAAGATTATGTGCTTATGCTAACACCTGAAATACAGACTTTAATGTAACATCAACAGTTTCAATAAATGTGTCAATGAAATGATAATGATAAATCATAAGTGACGCAACAATAATAATAATGATTATTAATAGTAGCAGTAAAATAATATTTCATCCCGACACCAGGAAACAGGAAGTTCTTCGTCCTCAGTGCAGAGAGACGCACAGACGATCAGACTGAGCTCAGACCAAACTAGCAGCTTCCTCTGAGTGAGTCCAGCTACAGGAGAGAAAAGTGGAAAACTCCAACACTGCTGCTTCAAGCTGCTGACGCTCCACACACTGAATGTGAGTTTGAGCAAAAACACGACTCAAAGGAAGTTTCAGTGAAGGTGGTAGAGGAGGGAGGGGAGCCAGGACTGACTGTACTTCCTGTCTGCTGTTTTCAGCTTCACTCACAGACTCAATGGCTTCCAGATCAGAGGAGGATCTCTGCTGTCCGGTCTGTCAGGAGGTCTTCAGAGATCCTGTTCTTCTGTCATGTAGCCACAGCTTCTGTAAAGACTGTCTGAAGAGATGGTGGAGAGAGAGAACAACACATGAATGTCCAGTTTGTAACAGAAGATCATCAAAGGAAGAACCACCTTCAAATCTGGCTTTAAAGAACCTGTGTGAGTCGTTCTTACAGGAGAGAGATCAGAGAGCTTCAGAGGCTCTCTGCAGTCTGCACTCTGAGAAACTCAAACTCTTCTGTCTGGACCATCAGCAGCCAGTGTGTCACATCTGCAGAGACTCAGAAAAACACACCAATCACAGATTCAGACCCATCGATGAAGCTGCACAACAACACAAGAAGGAACTTCAGGAAACTCTGGAGCCCTTAAAGAAGAAGTTAAAGGTTTGTGAAGAAGTTCAAGTGAAGTTTGATCAAACAGCAGAACACATTAAGGTCCAGGCCCGACACACAGAGAGGCAGATTAAGGAGCAGTTTAAGAAGCTTCAGCAGTTTCTAGCAGAGGAAGAGGAGGCCAGGCTGGCTGCACTGAGGGAGGAAGAGGAGCAGAAGAGTGGGATGATGAAGGAGAAGATGGAGGCTCTGAGCAGAGAGATAGCAGCTCTTTCAGACACAGTCAGAGCCACAGAGGAGGAGCTGAGAGCTGAAGACGTCTCATTCCTGCACAACTACAAGGCTGCAGTGGAAAGAGTCCAGCGCTGCCCCCTGCTGGATGATCCACAGCTGCCCTCAGGAGCTCTGATAGACCAGGCCAAACACCTGGGCAACCTGACCTTCAACATCTGGAACAACATGAAGGACATGGTCTCCTACACTCCTCTCATTCTGGACCCAAACACTGCTCATCCAAACCTCATCCTGTCTGAAGATCTGACCAGTGTGAGACGAGGAGAGAGGCAGCAGCTTCCTGATAATCCAGAGAGGTTTGATTTGTTCTGCTCTGTCCTGGGCTCTGAGGGCTTTAACTCAGGGACTCACAGCTGGGATGTTGAAGTTGGAGACAGTACAGGGTGGAGACTGGGTGTGTTAGCAGAGTCTGTGCAGAGGAAGGGAGTCATACTGTCTGGATTATGGAGAATAGGGTGCAGTCTAGGTATGTACTACACAGTGTCACCATCAGCTCCATCAACTGCTCTCTCAGTAGAGAAGAAGCTCCAGAGGATCAGAGTGAATCTGGACTGGAACAGAGGAAAGCTGTCGTTCTCTGATCCTGATACTAACACACACATACACACCTTCACACACACTTTCACTCACAGGATGTTTCCATACATTCACACTGTTGGTAAAGTGAAGGTGTGTCCGTTGAAGGTGTCAGTGTCAGTGCAGCAGATGAGTTGAGGATGATGATGTTTCTAATGTTGTTTCCTGTCAGTGAGTTGAAGCTGTTAAACTGCAGCTGTCCTCCTGCTGCCTCGTTGTTCCAAAGCTCTTTGTTTCTCTTTTAGTTTCACTGTTTCTTTCTGTTTCTGCTGTCCACCTTTTCACATGGAAAATCATTTCACTGTTTCTCACTGAATGACTCCCCAAACTAGATTTGAAATTCTATCAAGTTTCTAATCATTCCAAGTGATTCATGTTTCTATTTGATGTGTAAATGGAGATGATTTAGTTTGCTGGGATATGGACTGACATGTGTTGAATGGGAGGAGCAGTTTGTTGTTGTCTTCTTGTCTGTTTATGACAACAATAAATATGTTGTTGAAACAATGATTCATGTTTAACTCCATATATGAAATGTTTCTGATCTTTGAATTCTGTTTGATTAAAGACTTTCTTCATGACACAAATGAGATTTCAGTGTATTAATAGAACTAAATAAGCTCAGAGTTGAAAGGCTGGAGTATTATGTACGTGCTTCACTGTCAGGATCTTCAGGGGGATTCAAAGGGAAACATCAAACTGCTGTAATGAGATAAACTAGTTGGGCTGAACACACTTATCTGTAGTTTGTCTCCATCCAGGATCATCAGAATATAATGAACATGTGTGAAGAGCCACAAAATGCTGCTGCCCTCTCAGCATGATGAGCTCCAGCCTTTGTTAGCAGGACAACAGGAAACATGAGACAACTTTCAGAGACAGTAACCAACTGTGGCCACAAGATGGCAGCAGCTGATCTGAGATCCTTTATTGGACAGAAGGACTCTGCTCTGTGACGTCATCAGAGAGACGGCCTTCACTCTGATAGATCTGACGTCATGTCTGCACTGCGATGATGAAAGCTGATAAACACATTGTTATTGATCCATGAAATCACCTCTGTCCTCTCAAGTGTAGCTGTTTACAGAGCTGAAGAAGTCCTTCATCATCAAAACAGACAAACATGTATTTCCTGTATTAAGTGACGTCATCCTCACTCTGACCTCTTACATACATTCTGTTCAGTTTTCCTGCTGTAAGAAATAAACTGTGTGAAAATAGAAATGCAGGGAAACATCCATTAATCACAGCTGAGCCGTTTGTTTCTGACTCACATTCAATGAGGCTTCAGGTGTAAATACCTCAGAAGTGTTTGTGAGTTCAGTAGAAGCAGACCCAGTCGACCATCATGGCCTCCACAGCACTACACAATGCAACAGAAAGGCCTTCATCATCTGCTGAACCACCTCTGAACCACGACGCTCTCCCTGCATCTAAAAGCTGTTAGTCAGGATGAGATGCTGCTGTGATCGCTCACAATTTACCTGTGAGACCTTTGTAAATATTGTCTTTGTTTCTGGAGGAAACACCTTTAGTCTGTTTGTATTTGGAGTGCAGATCTGGGCGTCCATCACTTTAACCTGCACACGTTTAGTTATTGAGTGTAGTTGATGTTTGGCAGCATTTTATAAGTGACAGTTCATGAACGGTGAAGGAACAGAGGACGCCTGACCATCCTACCTGTGTCAGTAAGAAGACTTTCATCACAACTTCACAACTTAACACAACTGAAACCTGAATTCAGTGTTGCATAGTTTACTAACAGTGTGTGCTGACACTGAAGTTAGCAGTTTGTTTCCTAAGAGCTGCTGGGACAAACCACAGTGACCGGCTACAGAGTTTAGTTAAGGTGGTTCTAACATGTGACCTGTTGAATCATTTACAGGGATTTATTTTTCATTTAAAGCATCATTTGTGAAGTTTTTATGAAGTTTACTTCTTTTATGTTCTTTGTGTAACGTTTAGATTTTCTTTTGGTCAGGATCCTTGGTCTCCTGACTCAGCGTTTTTAGTTCTGTGTGATTTTTTGGGTTTTGTCTATGGTTTCTAGTTTTGATCCCGTGCCCCTCATGTTTCCCTGTGCCCCCTCTGTTCTGTGTAAAGTCCGTGTTTTTTGGTCTGTGTCTTCACATGTTTTGAGTTTCTTGTGTTTTCTGTCACTCTGTATTGTGAATTATGTTCTCATGGTTGGTCTTTTGTTGCTCCCTCGAGTCTAGTTTCTTGTGTTCCATGCTGAGTTTTTCCCTCTGTGTATTTTGGTTCTTAGAGTCCTCTGCCTTATGGTTTATGTCTCTGTGTGTCTTAGTTGCTGTCTCCACCGTGTCAAGTCCGCGTCTCTGTGTTATACTTCCTGTTTTACTTTGAAGGTCTTTGTCTAATGTGAATGTGTCCTGCTTTTTGTCCTTGTCTCGTCAGCTGTGATTTCTCCCAGGTGTGTTCCCCTCCTGTCTCTCATCCCTTGATTACTGCCGTGTGTTTCCTTTGTTCCCTGTCGTGTCGTACCCTCAACCTGCTGTGTGTTTTGTCTCCTGCTCTGGTTTAGTATTTCTTTTCCAGTGTTTTAGTCCTTAGTTCCTCTGTCCAGAGTTTTGTTTGTCTTTTGGTGAGTTTAGTTAAGTAAGACGTTTTTCCCTGCAAGAAAGCTGCGCTTTAAGTTTTAATTTTGTGTCTCAGTCCTGCATTTTGGGTCCACCACGCCTGCCTGCCTGCCTGCCACACAGCCAACCCTGACAATTTTCTTCTCTTGTGTTTTAACTCTTCAGGTTTCCTGTAACAGAGATGTAAACCACCGTTTTCTGATGGTGCTGCACTGTGATGTAATCGCACTCAAAATGCGTACTTCAAGCTTGCGGTCTCTTAATTGGGACACAGCCAGCGTCTCCATTAGTTCTGTGTTGCGTCGTTAACGTCACCCTCTCCTCCTGTCTACTTTAAGTTCCCAGAGTCTAGTTAGTTTTAGTTCAAGTTTGTGGATCCTAGTTTGTCTCTTCTGTTAATGGATTAATGGATGTCCCATTAATGAAATTAATCCCATGCCCAAACTGGATCACATCGTGGAGAGGCTCACTGCGGTCGTGAGTTCCCAGAATCGGCTCTTTGAGCACAAGAATGACAAGATCACAGAGCACAAGTTTGATAACATCATGGAGAAGCTCACGGCTCTCCTACGGGAGATTGAGAGACCAGTGTCGGAGTGTTAGAACAGCTTTGAAATTCTCATGTGTTGTTCGCACTGGGTTGGCTGGAAGACTGTTTACTTAGCCTAGCAGGGTGAAGGACACTGTCTCAGCTGAACTCTGGACACGCACACACATACATATACACTGATATGCACACACTCATCCCCCCTCCCTTTACAAAAGCCTTCAATGGTTTTCCCTCATCGAAAACACGGCGGGTCTGGGCCCAGCGGATGGATGGCTGCTGTGTTTGCTTCGGATTACTCCTCACCCCCTACCCACCCCTGTTGCTTGTCACGTACTCCATAATGTTGTGCTCTGGACATTTATGTGCTTTTTGTGCAGGAGAGGTTTTTTTGTGTGTTCTGTTCTCATGCTGTCCTCTCATAGTTGGGATGTAGCATGAGCTACATTCTCAGAAAAGTGTGCACTAAAAGTCCTGTTTATTCCAGTTTTATGTCGCCAACCAGTCTAATGACCTAAAGCACAGCGTATAAACCAGGGGCGATTCTAGGATCAGAGCTTTGGGGGTGCTGAGCACCCAGAGAGCTGCCCAGCCAGGCAAGATAAACTTTACACGTCACGATGAGACTTCTTCCCCATCTCTGTCAGTCCCTGCATCCTTAAATGTCTCCAGTTGTCCCGAGTTCTCTCTGACTGTTTCCTTGGTGCATTTAAACCCCTGTTCCTCCCTGTCCTCATCATCTGTTATCTTCGTCTCCATTATCAGTCATCATAATTTTACCATCTCTGTGCAAGTCTGCAAATTTCTTTATTAAATCAAAAGATTCTTACATTCATCAAGTCTCTCTGTGCCTGGGTCCTCATCACAAAATATGACATCACTGTTTTGTACATTTAAACACAATTTAATCCCCACATTTGTGAAAGAAAAGCAAAACACTTTTTTGAAAAGTCTGTATCAAAACAAGGACAACAAAACAACGGAACAGAACAAACCAAGAGCCCCCCAGAAAACCAAACAAAATGTTCAAAAGGTCAGGGCTCTAAAAGTGAAACTTTACTGAAAGTGATGAACCTGAGTGGAAATAAACTTTAGAAAACTAGCGGAATTTTTCTTGTAAAACAAAGGGGGGCCCAGCAAAAAAAGTTTGGGAACCACTGGTTTAAACGATGTTAGCACAGAAATATTAGCTTCTGTCATGACTGATGAAGTTACTAGTTAATAAAGTTTCCAGTAAAGTGTTTAATCGCAGCCACAGATTGACAGCAAATATCTCGATTAGCTTCAGTGCATCTGTAATAAATATGTGCAAGTTTCAGTGCTTCGTTTAAACTGTATGATACTTATACTGACCCAGGGTCAGTGTAAAATACAATCCTAGCTGTGTGAACAAAGCCTGGCTCCTTTAATCCTGCATGACAAACCTCAGGATGCAGGTTATTATTACTCTTTCCTGCTGGCACACCTGTCACACCTGAGAGTCAGCTAGAAACTTACAGTGACGTGGACATCATGCAAAGACTGCCAGACTCTGTAATACTGCAAATGATCAGTGACTCAGGTTAACACTAAACTTTAAACGGCACCTCTGTGTCTCTGTGTGCTGAACATTTAGGATTGAGTCAGGCTGCATCAGCTGAAGCTGTTATTTGTATATATCAGTATTTTTTATTCAGGTGTGGGGAAAATACGTAAGACTGCAGTGAAGCGATGCACCAGATGAATCCCTGGCCAAAGGTATCGTACTTAAATCAGACTACTGATCCAGCCACATCAGCCTTTTGTGAGGTCTGTTTAAAGTTGACTAAAAGTGAACTGCAGGTTCCTGAGAGGTGGACTGTGAGCACAGAAACACATGTTCATACATACAGCTGCAGCAAACTTACATTAATTTTAAATAGATTTGTTACTCTGATGTCTGTCTCTGTGTTAGTCCTCTGACAGACTGGTGACCTGTCCAGGTGTGCTCTACCTATGACTACTGGGACAGGCTCTGGCTCCTGTAATAGAAATTTTCTGTTATTCTCATTTAAACTATTTAAGTGCTTATGCATATGCTTAGTTGTGACACTGTTACTGTTCAGTGAAAGTTTCTAAAACTAGATGAACTTACTTCAGCGTCAGCAGTTTGAGAAAACAACTCCCTTTAAAGGTGCTGATAAGGCCAAGGACACAAAACAGCTTAACCATTGATCCGTTAGGTTTCATAGCGAGACACGTGAAGTGTGGTAGGATCAGTTTGTAACCTCCTCCCTCTTCCTTGGAATACATAAAGGAGTAGGAGCACCACTTCTGTGGCAGCGCTGACATGACTGAACTGTGATGTTTGATGTGTGTTGGCGCAGTAATAAAAAGCTTGATCACAGCTCTTTCTGTGTTGCAGAGTTTATTTACAAAATTCCAGCTGATTGTTCTTTATAAAACGTGTTCTGATATTTTATCTGAATCTTCCCGCAGCGATAGTAAGAAGTTGAACAAGCAGTTCTGACCTCGCGCACACACACACACACACACAATCATGCATATATATATATATATATATCATAATAATCTGACAATACTATAATATTGGCCATATTATATTTACATTACCACAGTGAGATGACTTTAGTCTCATGAACAACATTAACTAATTGTTATTTACTAACTAATCTTAAATGACTGTTCAGCACAGAAATGAATGAATCATGTTTTACAGTCCCGTGGTCTCAGCCTCAGATACTCAACTAATCAAAGTGATGTCATGACAAAAATGAATGACCAACAAAACATTTTTCTCCTTCATTTCTGTCAAACAAAGCTGTATGTAACGTGTCTCGCGGTTAGTATCATGGTTGCTAGGCAACCTGAACAGCACGACGAAGCGTATACCGTCCCATTTCACAAGCCTCTCACTTCCGCACTTCTTGTACTTATAGTACGCACCGTACGTAGTACGCGTAGTGCGCGTACTTCAAGCGTGCAGACCCTGAATTGGGACACAGCTTCAGAGAACACAGGGAGATTACACACAGGTGGGGAACACAGCTGGGAGTGATTAACGTGACGAGACTAGGGAGGCAAACTGAAAACACTCACATAAGACGCAGACCTTCACAATAAAACAGGAAACACATACACGCAATGACATAACACACCAACTTAACACAGACTGGGGGACACAGAACATAGGAACATGAACCATGAAACACAAGAGTACAAACACCCAAGGTAACCAAAACCACAGAATACTAATAAACTAAACATAAACACGGAGTCGCAGACTCCGGACCATGACAGGAAATGGTGGACTGGAGCTGTCCTCCTGAATTACTTCATTTTATTTATTCTAGAAACTACTCTGCAGGAGGATTAGAGTAAAACCTTTTCATGCTCTATGCAGGCAGTGCAGATGCACAGGGCCCTTTTAGCCTCCAGACAAACTAACAAATCCTCTTCACACATTTGTTCAGCATCTCCAACAGCTCAAAAAGTTGCTTTAACTTTCTGTCCTGTTGCCTTCTGCTCTGATCTGCTTCTGTCCTTCAGCTTTCTCTACAACTCTGAAAACTTGCTGCTGCTGTCTGTACAGCTCATCTTTTGTTTGTTGTCCTCTCAGTCTGTCAGGTGGAGGTGGATGAGGGGGTGGAGTCTTTGGAGCTGCCCTTCAAAACGACAGGAAAGCTGCCTAAAGACGTTGTAGTGGTGTGGAGGGACAGTGATGACAGGAAGGTCCATGTATATGAGAGCGGCTCTGACCAGCTTGAAGAACAGCACCAGATTTACAGAGACCAAACAAAGATGAATGAAGACCTGCTGGGAACTGGAGACCTCAGTCTGACCCTGAATCACCCCACAGAGAGAGACAGTGGAGAGTATACTTGTATAGTCAACAGCAGCAGTATCATCCAATACAAAATGATCCCGCTGGAAGTCAAAGGTATCTGTCTGTCTCTGTCTTCATGTTCATATTTAAAGATTCTTTAGTTGTCATGTGCATCGTTATACAAGTGCAACACACAGTGAAATGTGTCCTGAGAAGCTGCTCGACTGTGCAACAAAACAAGAAAGAGAACATTATATACAGTGAGTGAATATGTACAAAGAGGACATTATGTGCAGTAAGTGAGTGAATTATATACATTATATAAATAAAATAAAACAATCTGTAAATTTACAGTTTGAATCTCAGAATGTACTTTGCATGAGTGGCGTGTTAAAGTGTCCTGTGCCGTAGTGAAGCCAGAAGGATTGATTGTTAATTTATTTCAAACATGTAAACAAGGGGAGAGCAGCCTTGCAGCAGCGTTCTGCTGTACAGATCACTCTCTGAAGAGCTTTTAGGTCCTTAACATAGCTGTTCCTATACCAGGATGCGATGTTCTGTGTGAGGATGCTCTCCACAGCGCCTATATAGAAAGGCCCGAGGATCACTGGAGAGACCCCAAACTTCCTCAGTTGTCAGAGATGATATTTGTGTTTGTGTGTGTGTCTGACTGTCCTGTGTCTCCTCTGCAGGGAGAGTTCAGGTCCAGGATCAAACAGGGGACATCAGGAACAGAAGCAGCTCCATTGATCCGACTCCTCTGATGGCTGATCAATCAGTTTGATCTGTGTGTTCTTTGATTATTGATCAGTGATGTCAGAGTGGAGTCAGTGTGATGTTGTTGTTGTGTGTTTGAGACTTTTAGTGTCCATGAAGGTCTCTGCTGCCGTAGATCCTCTGAACTGTGACAGAGGTCTCACTCTGGAGGAAACTCTCAGCACTTTCCAGCAGCTCCTCCATCATGGAGGACGTTCCCTCACTGTAACAGGTGGAGGAGAGAGGAGAGGAAGCACAGGTGGATCCTCTGAGGAAGAGGAGCGTCCTACAACCACATGATCACATGACCAGAATGGTATAAGTACAAAGTCAGATTAATGGGTTTGCAGGTGTCCTTAAAGTCAGAGTTCTCAGATGCAGAAAACTGTCACTCATTTTACCTGTTATGTCACCGTGGCAACTGAATGAAACAGTGCATTTATGTCAGTTTTTTTAATTGTTTATTTTTCATTTTATTTACATGTTTGAAGTAAAGCAATCTGTCAATCAATAACACATCATTGTAGTATTAAAGGATCTCTCCACATGTTTCTATTTAAAGGTCAGTCTCACACAAAGCAGACCAGTGATTTTACTTTACTTCCATGTGATGTGTTGTTTGTATGTCTTTTGACTTCGTACTGGTCATACTGGGTTTTGTGCCATTTTTGAGTTTTGCTTTTGTATTTATTTATTTTAATTTTGTCCCAATTGCTCATCTTGGTAGCCGGGGATCAGTGTGCCAGGGCCTCCACTCTGGCCACCGCCTGGCACACATTGCACCTGACACTACGGCGCCTCCTGTAGGTGGTGGGCCTGCAGGAGGATGGACCCATGTCCCTTTTTTGGGCTGTGCCTGGCCGGGTCCCATGGACTATGGCCCCATAGGGGTCAGATTTGGAGGACCATTGGCTCAGATTTGGAAGATCCATGGCCTCCAAATATGAGCCAATGATCCTCAGCCGGAAAAGGGTGGAGTGCTCACTCTGGGTCGGGGATGAGTTCCTGCCCCAAGTGAAGGAGTTTAAGTATCTCAGGGTCTTGTTTACGAGTAACGGGAGAAGGTAGATCAACAACGGATTGGTGCCGCGGCTGCAGTGCAGTGATGCTTTCCTGGTCCGTCGTGGTGAAGAGAGAGCTGAGTTTAAAAGCGAAGCTCGTGATTTATCCGTCGATCTACTTTCCTACCCTCACCTATGGTCACCAGCTGTGGGTAGTGACCGAAAGAATGAGATTGCAGATACAAGCGGTGGAAATGGGCTTCCTCCGAAGGGGGGCTGGCCTCTCCCTTAGAGATACGGTGAGAAGGATACCCTCTTGGTGCCTCCTGGCTGGCAGACCCAGGACACGCTGGAGAGATATAATCTCTCCAGCGTGTCCTGGGAACGCGTCGGTGTTCCCCCGGACAAGCTGGAGGAGCTGGCTGGGCAGAGGGAGGTCTGGGCTTCTCTGCTTGGGCTGCTGCTCCCGCGGCCCGGCCCCAGATAAGCAGAAGAAGATGGATGGATTATTTTAATTTTATGCTTTGGTTAAGTTTTTCTTTTGTTTTATAATGTCATTCTTGCAATGTTAAGCTTCATTTTGTATTGTATAAAGTTCTTCTTTAGTTTGTATGGAGCTTTGGTCCTTCCCCGGTACAACAATTGGTAGATTTAAGTAACATCAGCCTTCACCAATGTCTCTGACAGCAAATATGTTTCACTGTTAATAGTAAGAGTTAGATATTTGAATCAGTTGCAGGCCTGGTCTGGCCTGAAGCTGTCATCCTTATGTCTTCTGGATTCATCCTGCTGTGCAAGTGGATCCAATAAAGACCCGGTTTGCTGTTCCATTACAGTACCCTGTCATACCTTTGGGTTCGGTGTTGCAGCCATCTGGGCAGATCCACTGATATATATATATCTATGATATAGGTTAAAAATTATTAGTATAAAACAATGTGAGGATCAGGCTTTGCATTTTAGACACTGTACATTTTAGACAGCTGCTTTAGAAAAAAACAAAAGATAAAAACACAGTTCAAGGTTTCAAAGTTAATCATGTCAGAGATCAGGGCAATAGAGTTTGATCTCTGGTACAGACAGCTGGCTGTTCCTGTGTGTGAGTGTATTTGTATTTAATTATTCTGTTTTATTTGTCCTAATTTATTTCCTGACATCCTTCCTACCCCCTTGCTTGCTTGCTTCCTCTCCATTGGCTGTTCTTACACCTGTGTGTGTTTTCATAGTAAACACGAAGATGTTTGTATTGAGCCACGCTGGTTTGAAGAAAAGAATGAAAAAAAAATGCAAACAACTGCACTTACTGTGAATTTCATCCAGTTATGTGTTCGCTATTCTTAACAGTTAATCTGCAATAAATCTGTTATGTATAACATGTAAAGTCTGATAATTATAAATGAGGGATATAAAGTTTCCACAGTCACTGGATCTAAGAAAATGAACAAATCAGGAATCCAACAGTGCACATGGATAATAAAAGACACAAGGAAACCTTAGAAGATGGAGACAAATGATCAAGGACAAAGGCTAACTTCAGACACAAAAAACAGCTAAAAACACCTAAGTATCAACTAATTTCATTGTTTTTCCCACAAAAAAGTCTTTATTTTGATGGAATGGTTGATTAGATGCTAAAATAAGTGATATCCCGATATGTACTGTCAAGGTACTCGTCTGAGGACCCAGGGTTTGTATTTTCTGTTTTTGAATTCTTTCTGATTTTGTGTTATTCATTTTATGCTCCTTGTCTTTCTTGTTTCTTACTTGTTTTCTGTAGTTTCAAGAATTTATATTTTGTCTCTGTGCCTCTCTGTGTTCCACGTTTCATGTCTCGTGTCCCCAATCTCTATGTTCATCCATGTGCTGTGTCTGTCTTATGTTTCCTGTTTTACTTTGACAGTCTTGTGTCCTGGGTTCAGAGTTTTCAGTTTTGCTTCCGCCCTGCCCCATTTTGTCAGATTGGTCCCAGCTGTGTTTCCCGCCTGTGTCCCATTGCCTCATCACTCTCTGGTGTGTTAAAGCCCTGTGTTTTCCTCTGTCCATTGTCTCGTCATTATCCTTCGTTGCTGTGTGTTTCTGCAGAGCGCCACATAATTCCAAGTTTTCTGTTCCAGTCTTAGTTTTCCAGTTTCCTAGCTTTAGTTCCACATTTCTAGTTTCTAGTTTCCTGAGTTTTGGTTATTGGTGCTTTTATATTTGAATGGCTTGCTACACTAATACAGCTGCCTCCCTATCCCTCTGTGTCTTGTGAGTCCTGCATGTGGGTCCTCATCTTGCTTGCCACAGCACTAGCCTTGACATATAAGCAGAAATCATATCGATCCAAAGGCACATTTATCAATTCAAGTAGACACAAACCTCAACCTTATCAAATTTATTATCATGTAATTTATTAATCAACTGGATGAAAGATCAACCAAAGATATTTGCAGAAAGTAACAAGGAATGAATATTGGGTAACAGTACTGAACACGTCCTGAGTGTGTTTGCATGTTAGTGTGCACGTGTGTGGAGTTTTCTGTGGAAAAAAACCTGTGTGACCTTGTTAGAAAAGAAAGAAAGTGTACTTTATTGGTCCCCGTGGGGAAAATCCCTCTCTGCATTTAACCCATTCACTTAGTGAAGCAGTGGGCAGCCATTGGCGCCCGGGGAGCAGTGTGTAGGGACGGTACCTTGCTCAGGGGTACCTCAGGATAGCTGTTCAGGGGAATCGAACCCCCGACCTTCCGATCATGGGGCCGCCACTCTACCTACTGAGATATCCCTGCCCTCAATTGTTGCCACAATTTCTGTGGCTGTGGGTGCTGTCTGTTGATCGGATGTGAAATGCTTTGCATTAAAGCACTCACAGGTCAGAATTTGTTTTGCTGTGCACTGGCAGCTGACGTCCCTGTATGTCAGGTCTCCTTGAAAGGTTCACTGCCTGATGTATCCTCAGTGGATGGAACTGATGGCCCATCTTTAGCCATCTCCTGAACTGCTTTCTCAACTGCTTCAAACAACTTAATTGCCATTTCTGCCTTTTCAGAATCAAAGAGACTTTATTAATCCCAGAGTGAAACTGAGTTGTCATAGCAGCCAATATACAACAAACATCAAGCACTCATATAAAATTGTGCCACACAGTAAACAGTTCTGCAGCATCTGAAATTTCCCGTTGCTGACAAGACAGTTAGAGCTATTTCTGTGCTGTCCTCTTGAGGGTTCATCCCACACCATCCAGTGTGCCCCTTCTGTGGCTCGCCGTTTCATGTCCCAGCAGTGAATAGTAGTTTGAACAGTTCAGTAGAAACATAAAACAATTCCCTCTCTGTCTCTATTGAAAGCATCACTGCAAAAGTGGATTGTGAATGTGACCTCTGCATGTGATTGAGCACTGGTGACAAGTGCTGCCAGATTGCTGGTGGGCCCTTAAGTCTTGATGGGGACACTGTGCAGAAGGACATTGGATGTATGTATATAAAGCACATCTGTGTGCCGCTGTGATGTTCTGAAGTGGACTGCTTGTCTTTCTGTGCTATATTTTCAGAGGTCAACATGAATCAAGTCTTCATGTGCTTTCAAGCCTCGTCTCTTTTTTGATTGTTATTTTGGATGTTTTGCCACTGGGGTCGTTCTTGTGCTCCTAATCCACTGTTGCCTGCTGGAGATAAGTCACTTGACTCTCTGCATTGTTTCTGGGACACCACTCAGACAGCCAGCAATTTAAGGAGAACATGCGGCTAAACATGTCCCTCCTGGTCTGATTGGGGAGGGGACCAGAGAAAACTACAGAGTCCCACATTGTGTTGGCAAAGTTACACACGATTCAATATTGATTTTAGTGACCTCCGATTGGTGTAACTGGGTGTCATTACTGCCGACGTGAATTATGATTTTACTGAATGTAGCTTGTTGAATCTTTTGGGCTGTGTTCAGCACAATATTCATTAGTGTTTGTCATCCAGGGAAGGACGGATGTTGTTTTGCTGTGCTGTATTTTAATGTGAAGTGTACTTATTTATTTTTTATATTGCATGTATCGGTTATATTTTGTGCAGTGTTTTATTTAGTTTGCATGTTTTAGTTACCGTCAAATTGTCCTGGAGAGACTCCGCCCTTTCCCCCGTTTTTACTAATTGGACACACCTGAGAGGAAAGGCAAGGTAATTTACAGAGTGCTCAATGACACATAAGAGGGTTGGAGCCGGTGTTCAAGAGAGGAATGCGAGACAGACAGAGGAAAGACACAGACGATCAGAGGGGAGAGCGAGAGATGACCAGCGACTGGAAAGAGACACGATGAGAGGAAAAAAGGCAATAACAACAAGAGCCGGCTTGTGCACTGCGGGAGAACAGAAGCAGTGAGACAGCGGTGCCGATTGCAGTTTAAGGAAGCGGCGGGTGGAGTTGAGAGCTCTGCCCACCGGGGTAAGTCTTTGACTTATCCCTTTTTATAAAGTAAACTGTCAAAGGAATAGTGACTGCCGCTCCCTCCCTTTCTTCAGTGCACCAGGACGTGGAATGCGAGGAGGAAGGCGAGGACTCTGCTGGGTTTCCCTCTTTTATTACTACGCTGGATTTCTTAGTTTTTCTGTGACTTTTAGGTAGTGATGGGCAGATGAAGCTTCATGAAGCACTGAAGCTTGGTTCACTCCAGCGCAAAGCTTCTTGAAGCTTCATTTGCTCTAGTAGGACACCTACTGGACGTAAAAATATTAGTTGGCATGAATTTGAAGAGTGTGGCCTTTTGCACACAGCCTGTAAATGTCAACAACTAAAGGAGTGTGTAAAACATCTATATTGTAGTGATGCAGTATACTGTGTATATTTATACTGGCAGTATGGAAAATGATCATTTGGAAATGCTTAAAATGGAAATGATCATTTACTGTGAGGTGAGGTGTGGTTGGGGTGTGGACAGTGGTTGTGCTTTTGTAACGTTGAGGTATGGACAGCTACACACTGAGGCTTTGAGCCTCAGTCCTGCCTGTTCACATTTTACTCTGTAAAAACTAAATTTTCACTGCTTTTATGACCTTTTTAGTGGGGAGAACATAGCTAGGATTTAATGATTTAACAAATCTTTTAAATCCTTTGTCCTCCACAATGCTAAATGGCTGGGAGTCCTCAATCACCATGCTAACCAGGTCTTCATCTATTGGAGATTGTTCTCCTGAGGAAAGACAATAAAGACAAAGCACAAATATAAATATCACACACGTAACTTATTACAGTTGTATAATATTGTTATATCATTTAGTAACATTACTGCATGCTATATTATCATTGCATTTGATGGCTCACCTGGTCTCGCTCCACAATCGGTGTTCCCCTTATTCTCATGCAAAGCTCTGTAGTGTCTAAGCATGAATGAGGTGTTGTTGTTATATCCCAGCTCCCTGGCACATAGCAAACACTTCACCTTGTACAAAAGTAAAGCCGCTTAACATAAATTGTATTGCACCATCAGTATTATGAAAATACATCTTCTGTAGAAATTTACATACCTTGTTGGGAGGAATAAAATCAAAATGTTCCCACACAGGGGAGGACATCCTCCTCTTCTTAGCTGGCTCCATTCTCTCCTGACTTTCTCTCCTCACTCTCATAAACCTCCAAACTGTCTCCAAACTCTCACTAACCGCAACTCTCCATCAAACACCTACATTTTGAATGAAGTCTGAGGGATTTATATCGCTGTCATATCTCACGGCAAAGTTCGAACCACTTCATGAACCAGTCACGTGGTACAGCCGGGCAGCGAGGCTTCGGACGTCATCATTTTCAGCTCCTCCCATAAATGAAGCAAGCCTCGATACGCGCATCGCGGAAACGCCCCCTCCATTACTCGACACAAGCTTCGAAGCCTCGATACAGAACATCACATCACTACTTTTAGGCCGTGGTGGATTCCACTGGACTTTTAATGTTGTGTTTTATTGTGTTACTCCTTGGCCAAGGTTGTTTTAATTCATTTTACATTTTTAACTATTTAAATATAATAAATTATATTTTTAATTCTACAGTTTTGTATCGTGTGCTCTTCCCTCGGCGGCTCCACTGCTCTGCCCGTTTTGAGGAAGGTTTCCTTCCTTTAAAAAAACACAAAACACTGTGGAAATAAAACATCAGCCTTCCGCCCTCCGTTACATGTTCGCCCAGGGCACCAAACAGCCTAGGACCGCCACTGGCTGTCTGTCATTAACATTTCACTGAGGCAGGTTGTGCTCCATCCTGTTCCAAACATGCTGAGTTCACTCCTCTGTTGAAACACTGGAGTCTTGATGCCAGCTCTGCTGGTGATTATCAGCCTGTTTCAAAATTGACATTTGTGAGAAAATTATTAGAGACAATGTTAGAAAATGAGTTCAGCTCTTTACTGTGCAAATGACAGATTTGTGACCCGTTTCTCTCTGGCTTTAAAAGCAGCATCCATTGAGACGGCTCTCTTGAAGGTCTGTAATGATCTTTTAATGGTTTCTAATGCAGGGATTTTTTTCTGTGATCATTTCCTGTAATATTGACCATGAAATCCTACTTAATAGACTTCAGGTTTTGGCTGGTGTATCTGGCTCTGTGTTTTAATGGCTTTTACTAATTTCACAGGACTCTGTTAATAGAAACAAGTTCACCTCTAACATTGCCTCCCTGACCTGCAGGGTTCAAGAGGGTTTAGTTTGGGTCCATTGTTATTTTCTTTTTACTTTCTTTAGATGGATTATTCAGTCTTTTAATAACATTTCGTATCATTTCTATGCCAACGACATTCAGCCTCATCAGCTCAATAGTCTATCCACCCTAGTGCACTGCTTAAATCAGGGGACTGATTCACTCTGTAGCAAACACTTTGTCTTCTTCTGTTTGTTCAACTTTAAGTCCAACATTCAAAATCTTGGTGGAATATTTGATTCTTCTCTGAGCTTCAACTCACATATAAAATCTGTCTTGTTCCTGTTTCTTTCCTTTAAGGAACATTTCTAAACTGGGACATATGGTCTCCTCGGCTGAACTGGAAAACACTGTTCATACATTTGTGTGATCGTGTTTAGATTATTGTAATGTCCTGTTTACCAGCCTGGACAAATCACGTCGTTCTCACCTCCAAGCGAGCTCACATTACTGCTATTTAATCTTCTTTATATTGGCTCCTAATAAATTTCAGGATTTGTTTCAAAATTCTTGTTTTAACACACAGAACACTAAATGATCACGTCCTAGATTATTTTTCTCAGCTTCTTACAAAGTAAACTGCTGCTCGTTGTCTCCGTTCAGACTCACGATGTGTTAGTTGTTCCCTGTACACGACTAAAGACTAAGTGTGACAGAGCCTTTCAGTCTGTGGCACCAAGGCTGTGGATCAGTCTGCCTCCACAACTACGTTTAGTCGACTCTGTGGATTCTTTAAAAAAGCTGTTCAAATGTTTCTGTTTTACAGGCTAACTAATGAGAAACATTTTATTCAATTATTATTTATTTATTTTAAAACTACCTGTTTATTTTACTGTCTTATTGAATCTTTATTTTCACCTAATGTTCATGTTTATTTGAGCCTTTTGTGTGAAGCGCTTTGTGACCGCTGTGAAAAGAGCTTAATAAATAAACGTCAATTACTTATCTCTGACAATCAATCAATCAATAATCAAACAGTGAGTTTGTGCGTTTGAGTTTGTGTGTTTCAAAGATGGAGGCCACGCTGCTCTCAGAGGACTGTGTGTGGTTGTGGTAAACGTGTGAGCTGCTGCTGCTTCTTCCTCACATGTTTGATATGTTTCATGTTTCCAGCTGATGCTGATCACCCTAACCTTAACATCACAGACCATCCTTTGGTTCTTCTTCTGTTCCTCTGAAACTTCCTGTGTGGTGCCTTTCAAATTAAAAGCCCTCCCTGACTGTAAAGACTGGACTGTGCTGCAGCTGGTGGAAACAGTGTGTAGGTGTGTTGTGTTTGATGGAGGACTGAAGTGTGTGTCCAGCTGAGCTCTCTGTGTGCTCATATATACAGATGCTGATAAACAAATGTTTGTCTTTGGACCCTGTTACCGATCAGGACCTGCTGTGTGTTTCCTGTCCACAGGTCTACAAAGAGTCGCACTTCCTGCTGTGGTTCAGATGTTCAGCGTGTTGCTTTGTTTCTCACATGTTGGCTCCACGGTCTCTGCTGCTGTGGGCTGATGTCATGCAGCAATACAGGAAGTTGAATGAAGCCCCCCCCCCCCACGTGTTTAACATGCAACAAACCAGGAAACAGGAAGTTCTTTGTCCTCAGTACAGAGAGACGCACAGACGATCAGACTGAGCTCAGACCAAACTAGCAGCTTCCTCTGAGTGAGTCCAGCTACAGGAGAGAAAAGTGGAAAACTCCAACACTGCTGCTTCAAGCTGCTGATGCTCCACACACTGAATGTGAGTTTGAGCAAAAACACGACTCAAAGGAAGTTTCAGTGAAGGTGGTAGAGGAGGGAGGGGAGCCAGGACTGACTGTACTTCCTGTCTGCTGTTTTCAGCTTCACTCACAGACTCAATGGCTTCCAGATCAGAGGAGGATCTCTGCTGTCCGGTCTGTCGGGAGGTCTTCAGAGATCCTGTGCTTCTGTCATGTAGCCACAGCTTCTGTAAAGACTGTCTGAAGAGATGGTGGAGAGAGAGACCAACACACGAGTGTCCACTTTGTAAGGAAATATCAGTTTATGATCCACCTTTTAAACCGAGCTTTAAAGAACCTGTGTGAGTCGTTCTTACAGGAGAGAGATCAGAGAGCTTCAGAGGCTCTCTGCAGTCTGCACTCTGAGAAACTCAAACTCTTCTGTCTGGACCATCAGCAGCCAGTGTGTGTCGTCTGCTGTGCCTCAGAAAAAACACACCAATCACAGATTCAGACCCATCGATGAAGCTGCACAACAACACAAGAAGGAACTTCAGGAAACTCTGGAGCCCTTAAAGAAGAAGTTAAAGGTTTGTGAAGAAGTTCAAGTGAAGTTTGATCAAACAGCAGAACACATTAAGGTCCAGGCCCGACACACAGAGAGGCAGATTAAGGAGCAGTTTAAGAAGCTTCACCAGTTTCTAGCAGAGGAAGAGGAGGCCAGGCTGGCTGCACTGAGGGAGGAAGAGGAGCAGAAGTGTGGGATGATGAAGGAGAAGATGGAGGCTCTGAGCAGAGAGATAGCAGCTCTTTCAGACACAGTCAGAGCCACAGAGGAGGAGCTGAGAGCTGAAGACGTCTCATTCCTGCACAACTACAAGGCTGCAGTGGAAAGAGTCCAGCGCTGCCCCCTGCTGGATGATCCACAGCTGACCTCAGGAGCTCTGATAGACCAGGCCAAACACCTGGGCAACCTGACCTTCAACATCTGGAACAACATGAAGGACATGGTCTCCTACACTCCTCTCATTCTGGACCCAAACACTGCTCATCCAAACCTCATCCTGTCTGAAGATCTGACCAGTGTGAGACGAGGAGAGAAGCAGCAGCTTCTTGATAATCCAGAGAGGTTTGATTTGTTCTGCTCTGTCCTGGGCTCTGAGGGCTTTAACTCAGGGACTCACAGCTGGGATGTTGATGTTGGAGACAGTACAGGGTGGAGACTGGGTGTGTTAGCAGAGTCTGTGCAGAGGAAGGGAGTCATAGACTCTGGATTATGGTCAATATGGTTTAATGGATTTAAATACTACACACACTCACCATCAGCTCCTCTCACTGATCTCTCAGTAGAGAAGAAGCTCCAGAGGATCAGAGTGAATCTGGACTGGAACAGAGGAAAGCTGTCGTTCTCTGATCCTGATACTAACACACACATACAAACCTTCACACACACTTTCACTCACAGGATGTTTCCATTTATTGAAACTGGTGGTAAAGCAAAGGTGTGTCCGTTGAAGGTGTCAGTGTCAGTGCAGCAGATGAGTTGAGGATGATGATGTTTCTAATGTTGTTTCCTGTCAGTGAGTTGAAGCTGTTAAACTGCAGCTGTCCTCCTGCTGCCTCGTTGTTCCAAAGCTCTTTGTTTCTCTTTTAGTTTCACTGTTTCTTTCTGTTTCTGCTGTCCACCTTTTCACATGGAAAATCATTTCACTGTTTCTCACTGAATGACTCCCCAAACTAGATTTGAAATTCTATCAAGTTTCTAATCATTACAAGTGATTCATGTTTCTATTTGATGTGTAAATGGAGATGATTTAGTTTGCTGGGATATGGACTGACATGTGTTGAATGGGAGGAGCAGTTTGTTGTTGTCTTCTTGTCTGTTTATGACAACAATAAATATGTTGTTGAAACAATGATTCATGTTTAACTCCATATATGAAATGTTTCTGCTCTTTGAATTCTGTTTGATTAAAGACTTTCTTCATGACACAAATGAGATTTCAGTGTATTAATAGAACTAAATAAGCTCAGAGTTGAAAGGCTGGAGTATTATGTACGTGCTTCACTGTCAGCATCTTCAGGGGGATTCAAAGGGAAACATCAAACTGCTGTAATGAGATAAACTAGTTGGGCTGAACACACTTATCTGTAGTTTGTCTCCATCCAGGATCATCAGAATATAATGAACATGTGTGAAGAGCCACAAAATGCTGCTGCCCTCTCAGCATGATGAGCTCCAGCCTTTGTTAGCAGGACAACAGGAAACATGAGACAACTTTCAGAGACAGTAACCAACTGTGGCCACAAGATGGCAGCAGCTGATCTGAGATCCTTTATTGGACAGAAGGACTCTGCTCTGTGACGTCATCAGAGAGACGGCCTTCACTCTGATAGATCTGACGTCATGTCTGCACTGCGATGATGAAAGCTGATAAACACATTGTTATTGATCCATGAAATCACCTCTGTCCTCTCAAGTGTAGCTGTTTACAGAGCTGAAGAAGTCCTTCATCATCAAAACAGACAAACATGTATTTCCTGTATTAAGTGACGTCATCCTCACTCTGACCTCTTACATACATTCTGTTCAGTTTTCCTGCTGTAAGAAATAAACTGTGTGAAAATAGAAATGCAGGGAAACATCCATTAATCACAGCTGAGCCGTTTGTTTCTGACTCACATTCAATGAGGCTTCAGGTGTAAATACCTCAGAAGTGTTTGTGAGTTCAGTAGAAGCAGACCCAGTCGACCATCATGGCCTCCACAGCACTACACAATGCAACAGAAAGGCCTTCATCATCTGCTGAACCACCTCTGAACCACGACGCTCTCCCTGCATCTAAAAGCTGTTAGTCAGGATGAGATGCTGCTGTGATCGCTCACAATTTACCTGTGAGACCTTTGTAAATATTGTCTTTGTTTCTGGAGGAAACACCTTTAGTCTGTTTGTATTTGGAGTGCAGATCTGGGCGTCCATCACTTTAACCTGCACACGTTTAGTTATTGAGTGTAGTTGATGTTTGGCAGCATTTTATAAGTGACAGTTCATGAACGGTGAAGGAACAGAGGACGCCTGACCATCCTACCTGTGTCAGTAAGAAGACTTTCATCACAACTTCACAACTTAACACAACTGAAACCTGAATTCAGTGTTGCATAGTTTACTAACAGTGTGTGCTGACACTGAAGTTAGCAGTTTGTTTCCTAAGAGCTGCTGGGACAAACCACAGTGACCGGCTACAGAGTTTAGTAAGGTGGTTCTAACATGTGACCTGTTGAATTATTTACAGGGATTTATTTTTCCTTTAAAGCATCATTTGTGAAGTTTTTATGAAGTTTAGTTCTTTTATGTTCTTTGTGTAACGTTTAGATTTTCTTCTCTTGTGTTTTAACTCTTCAGGTTTCCTGTAACAGAGATGTAAACCACCGTTTTCTGATGCTGCTGCGCTGTGACATAAACACTGCCACTTTATTAGGTACACCTTACTGCAGTTACCTGCTGAAACATCCCCACAGATTTGGATCCTTATTGCCATGACAGCACCACACAGCTGCTCCAGATGCTGCAGGATGCTGGTCAGGGCTCTAACAGTGAAACTTTACTGAAAGTAAGAAACCTGAGAGGAAATAAACTTTGGACTTTAGTAAGCTGAGCTCTGAAGCTGTGATGGAGCTCAGTCGGTGTGAAGGCGGCTGCTGTGTAACAAATGTTTGTCTGAGGTGCTGCGACTGATCGTGGTCATGTTTATTTAAAGAAGTCGGTGATGAAGCAGGCTGTGCAGTCCGAGCTCTTCATCAGTTAACAGTCTGCAGAGCTGCTGCAGGGAGCTGACTGTCCTCCAGGTGGCACTAAGTGAACAAAGTCCAAAGAAATAAACTTGGACTGTTTTTTGAAGCCTAAATAAAATGTGAATAAACTTTATAGATACATTTGAAACCAGCTACTCTGTGACTTTACACACTCACACAGTAACAGAGCTGATTCCTGATTGGAGCAGCACAAAGTTAGTCTTCTTTTCTGGCTGTGGATTGGTTCGTCAGGATATCCCCCTTTACAGGTTTAAGAACAATCTCTGTTTTTACATTTTTTGACCTCCTTCTTGTGTCTAAAGGTGAAGCAGCACCAGCCTCCTCTGATCCTCATGTTGTAGCTCTGTGTGTCCAGCAGGGGGCAGAACACCTCCAAACTGTGCCAGCAGCTCTCACCGTGAGCTCAGACGTTTGTGGACACTCAGTTTGTTTGAACATAGTAAATAATCAGAGCTTCTCAGACTGTTTATGGGGACACCACCTGCCCGAGGGTGTACTGTGTCAGAGAGGTGGTGTATGGTGCTGGGTGTAGTCTCTCTGCTGGTTCACAGGTTTTACTTTTTTTTTTTTTTTGCCTGTCCCATTTGGTTCTTTAGCCATCAGAATTGTTGTCTGAAGACCAACAAGGATACCCAATGGATTTACTTTGCCAAATGGAACATCGTGGCATTACCATATTGGTCCATTTGGTCGATCTTTGTTTTTATTATTTATTATATTTTATTTTCAGATGTTACAGACGGGACAGACATGAGTGAGGGGATAGGAAAGGGAGAAAGAAAGAGGAAGGAAAGGAAAAACAGAAGGGGAGAGGGACAGTGAGAAAGGGGGGGAGAAAAAAAAATAAAAATCTCCTGGATCACCTGTTGAGAGAAGAATAGAAAACAAGCAAAAAAAACGAAAAAAAACAAAGCAACATACTAAACACAACAACATCGCATTAATCTAGCTAAGTGTAAACAGCAGTAAATACTAAATATTCAATGTTGTTGTGCAGCATGCAGGATAGATGTGCTTCGAAGTAGCAGCCAAGAAAGGTGTAATTTGGGTCTACGAGCAGTGAACACCCGTGTGCATACCTGTGTGGATCAGCGCGCTTGTATTCCAAAGGTTTCTCCATGTAACGATCTGCTAGGGAGTGTGGGGGGGGGCCACAGCCCCGTCCTCCAGGGTGTGAAGCGGGTATGGAGGAGATCAAAACTCCAGACATCCAGAGGCCCCCAGAACACAAGAGACCAAGGAAGACCAACAGAGGGGCAGCCGCGCCACTGTCCCAGTAAGAGCTGAGGAGAGTCCCAGATGAGGGTTCACTCAGCAGCCGCGGAGCAGAAGCCAGGGGGAGTTGCAGTGACGCGCCCATGAGCTCCGCCGGCCCCTAGCTGTGCCTGAGTGACCGAGCCCCAGGCCGAGAGGCCGGGGCACCCCACCTCCGAAGGGGCCCGAGCGAGCCCCAGGCTCCAGGCCCCGACAAGCGGCCGCCAAGGAGTGAGCCGGTGTGTACCCGGACGCCCACCCCCAGACACAAAGAACCACCAACGCACCGACACCTGAGGGAGTCCGCCACTGGCAGGGGAAGTGGTGGTGGGTGGAGATAGGCCTCCAAACCTTGGAGGGCCTGAGATGTCCCCAGAGAGGTGGCGTCTGATACCCAACCTGACATATAGACACAGACATACAGGCACACACAGACACAAACATCCATTCCCACCCTCATGCTCTCATATGCACTCACTCCACACTCAACCAACGTGGAGACAGACATAGAGACGCTGTACACACGATCACACTCCCCAAGCGTACTCTACAAACCGGGTCTAGGTACCCTTGCCCCTGGAGGGGGGAACTGCACCCAGACCCAGGTGGTGTTACCCTTTTCCCTGCGGTGGGGACAGGCAGACCACCCCGACTCCGTAGCAGCAGGGAGGCCCCACACTCCAGACCGCAGTCGGACGGCCAACTCCTCCTAGCCCTCCCGCTCCAGCAGGCCGCAGAGAATGGGGGTGGGAGAAGACTCCAAACCTCCCTCCACCCGCTCATTGTAGTGTTGATGCATGTGTGTTCTAAGGTGCAATTAAAACCCAGGAGGGCATGGAGCTACCTGCCAAGGAGCAGCAGGTAAGCGCATAGTCCCTCCTGATAGCCCTCAATGACTAAGTGTATTGAGAGGTGGGCAACGACGCCAGGGGTGAGGTGTACACCCTGATGGTAATTTGGACTCCGTGATTGTGCCCACCCCCAAGATCCTATATGTATGTGTAATGAGAGTGTGAATAATGTGAATGTCTAAGTTGTGGGATAAAATTGAGGCAGAGGCAGCCAGAAGGGGACAGAGGGGGGGGTAGCCTCCTCTGCACCCTGGTGACATACCCCTACTCCAAGGCCCTGCATGTGTGGGTGGTTGTGGTGGAGCGGGAAGAGGGAGGCAGCTGGAGATGGGGAGGGAAGGAAGGGAGGGGCAGGTAACCCCTCCCTGGGGCCAGCTCCCCCGCTGACCCCAGTAGGCACTCTCACACTCCGCGACCCGCCAGGGAAAGGGGGCCCAGGCCCATCCAGACCGGGGCCCAGTGCAGCAGCGCCTCCCGGCTCCACAGAGCCCGGGACAGTCCACCCAACCCCACCACAGAGAAAACTGCACCCACCCCACCATCCACTCATCTTCCAGACTACATAAGACAGTAAACGCCCAGGCTGAGATCTTCCTCCACCTCTCCTGTATCTCCCCCTCCTGCAGAGAGAGTTCCTGAAGAGAGGAAAGCTCCTGCAAGATGTGACCATCTCCCCCACCAGTTGAAGAGCCCCCCAGGTGGCTCGACGCACCGGCAGCACCCTGCTCCAGGGCTGGGCCCCCATGCACCCACCCGCCCACAACCCCGGCAACACACCAACCAGGACCCAAGCCCCCCAGGCCCGGCCCGGGCCCCAGCCCAGAGACGGAGCGCCCCCAGGACCTCACGCCCATCCCGGACCCACCCAGGGGCAGACAGGCTACCAGGTCAGTAACCCACGTCCGTCAGCACAGACCCTCCCCTAGCCCCGCTGCACGCAGCCACGAGGAAACAGTCACCTGAGAGCCAACAGAGCCCCCAACCGGACATGACCGCTACCCCGGGTTGAGCCCCCCAAGGAAGATGCCTCCGGGGAACCCCCCGACGCCCTAAGCCTGTCCCTACCCCCACACCAATCACAACAGTGAAGGCGGGACCAAACTATGACCCCCCACCCCCACTAGGTGATGGAGCTGATAAAACGAGCCCAGAGCAATTGATCTGATGTGGTGGCAGAGGCTGTGTCAAGACTAATGTAATCTAATAGATAATTTCTATATTGGTTAGAATTAAGATTATTTTTATTTTTCCAGTTCATGAGGACTGTTTTCTTGGCTATGCATAGGGCAGTGAAAATCATATGTGCTATATTCTTTTCTGAAGTGACATTATCTAAGCTGCCCAACAAACACACTAAGGGGGAAGTTGGAATGTTACATTTCAGACACTTTGATAAGTCTTCACATATCTCGCGCCAAAACTTTTGCACTGGTGGACAGAACCAAAGAGCGTGGATGTAATTGTCTGGTGTATTGCCTTGACAGTGTGAGCAGTTGTTGGAAGATGTAAAGCCCATCTTGAACATCCGATGACCTGTATAGTGCACTCTATGTAGTATTTTGTATTGTATTAATTGCAGACTGGGATTTTTAATTAATTTAAAGGTTTTTAAGCAAATCTGAGACCAGAAGTTTTGGTCTAAGCTGACTGATAAATCTGCTTCCCACTTTGCAATAGGAAGGGATATTGATTCATCTAATTTAGAAAGTGTTCTGTATATTTTAGATAATAATTTGGGGGATTTAAGAGTAAGAAAATGTGCCGCACTTAGTGGTGTTTGTAATTCAACTTGACTGAGGTTAAATTTCTTTTTTACTATGGATTTAATTTGTTGATATTCTAAAAACCTTGTCTTGTTGATCCCATATTGTGCAACTAGTCTGTCAAATGGAATAAATTCTGTTCCCTCTAATATATGTTCTAAGTATTTAATTCCTTTACAACTCCATTCTGGGAAATTAATCATATTATTGTTTTGTAATATGTCAGGGTTATTCCAGATAGGTGTACGTTTGCATGGGATTAAAGAAGACTCCATTATTTTTAGAAACTCCCACCATGCTGTCAGAGAAAAGCTGATGTTGATACTTTTAAAGCATTCATGTCTTTTGATGTTTGAGCTAATAAATGGTAGGTCTGAAATCTCTAGATCCTTGCATAGTGCCTGTTCAACATCTAGCCAGGGCTCAACTAAGAAGGTATGCTTTAACCATTCTGAGATGAACTGAAGCCTGTTGGCTAAGAAGTATTGGTGAAAATTAGGCAGATCTAATCCTCCTCTATCCTTGGTTCTTTGTAGCGTTTTTAAGCTGATACGCGGGGGTTTATCTTTCCAAAGGAATTTGGAAATATATGAATCCAGAGATCTGAACCAATCTTGTGATGGTTTGTTAGGGATCATCAAAAATAAGTAATTTATTTTTGGCAAGATCATCATTTTTATAGTGGCGACCCTTCCCATGAGTGATATGGGTAAAGATTTCCATCTAGTCAGATCGCCTTCTACTTTCTTTAGAAGTGGGATGTGGTTTAATTTAGTTAAGTCTGAAAGCTTAGGAGAGACATTAATACCTAAATATTTAATATTTCCGGATTGCAGTGGGGCAGAGGAAGAATTATGGAAGGAGCAGTTAATGGGGAGAACTGTAGATTTTGGCCAGTTAATTGAATAATCTGAAACTCTTGAAAACCAGTTTATTAAAGTAATTACCTCAGAGAGGTTGGTTTGTGTGTTTTGCAGAAAAAGCAACACATCATCCGCATAGAGACTGATTTTATGTTCTATGTTCTTACATTTTATGCCCTTAATTGTTGTAGCCTGTCTAAATGCTGCTGCTAGAGGTTCGATAAAAATTGCAAAAAGTGAAGGGGAGAGCTTCTGTCTCCCCTCAGGAGACAGAAGCTGGAGGATGTCTGGTCATTTGTTCTGATACGAGCTGTTGGGGAATTGTATAATATTCTTATCCAGTTTATGAAAGAGTTTCCAAAACCAAATTTGTGTAAAGTTGCGAATAAAAATTTCACAGTTTTTACTGAGGAGCTGTGTTCATGTCAGGAAGGTTTCGTCTGATCACTGTGGTGCAGTTTGGTTTACTCTGTTTCTGAGTGTTTGTAGGATCAGTCTCTGCAGGTCACCTGATACCTGGCAGTGAAGTGTTTATGAATCAGCTCCGTCAGATTTAATCCAACAGAATAACATGTAAAACACTCCAGGGCTTTTACTCTGAAACTTTCTCCAGAGCTGTCTGGAGTTTTCTTACATTAAAATATTCTGGGATTACCAGACTGTCCACATCATGTGTCCTACCAAAACTTTCATCCACAAATATACCCTGACATTAAACCCAAATAGATGTGAGAGCGAGTCATTAGTATCAGTACTGTGTGTGTGTGTGTGTGTGTGTGTGTGTGTGTGTGTGTGTGTGTGTGTGTGTGAGAGAGAGAGATATTCAGGTAACTTACTGGGTTACTGCACATGCTCACACCTTTTCAGCACAACAGGTGCAGTTTGGTGTTTTACTGCCTCCTGCTGGAACAATGATGGCAGCTCTCAAGACTTTATTGGTTATTGTCATTTCGTGTTACACAGCCTGAAACGAAATACTGTTCCTCAGCAGCCTCTACAGTGCAACAACCAATATATTTTAAAAAGAATAAATACAGTTTAAAGGGAATAAGTTTAAAAAAGAGCAGCAAAAAAGGCATAAATAGCTTAAAATCTAAGTTCTAAAAAAACCTCCAGTTTAACAACAGATGGAAATTAGCCTTTGGCTATAATCTGGCATGTTTACATTCATGTAATTTTTTTTTTTACATTTATATTCATTAACATGCACTGTCCTAAATAAATAAATAAATAAATAAATAAATAAATAAATAAATAAATAAATAAAAATAAATCAAATTATTATAAACTAAAAATATTTTTTACGTGATAAACGACTTCAGTGCTTCGTCCATGACCTCCTGAAGGTAAAGGGCCCAAAGAGCCAATCAGCAGCTCTGAAACAGGAAATATGACTCATGGAGAAGTTCACAACAGTTTCAGCTGCCAGTTGTACTCATCACCATGGAGACTGTCTCCATGGTGGAGGCAGAGTGACAGTGTTGTAGATGCTGCATTTTGAAGCCTCAGTGTTTATATTTTTGTTCACAGCCATGTAGACAGAGAGGCAGAGAGAGACAGTGCTGTCACTGAGCTACATGTGTCAGAGCTCAGATGAGGCCCACACATGTGTGTTATCTGCTGTTGCTACACACAGTTAAGATATGGAACATGTGAACATGAGACATATGAAGAGACTGAACAGATAAAATGTCCTTTATATCCATCAGTGACTTTTTATTCTTTTAAACTTGTTCTGCTTCTTTTTGACTCGAGTTAGTGTGACACTGATGGAGCTTCTTGCTGCAGTGTGTTTGGGTTTGGCTGATAACACTGGTCGTCAATGTTCCCTCTAATTTTTCACGTGTCTGAGCGAACACACAAACTCCCTGAGCGTCCCTTGGACCACTGTGAGCCACAGCAGACGTGTGCACTGTGGTCACACCAGCATCGAATACATCCAAGTTACATGTTTATTAAAATAATCAAACTACAACATTTACATTTATGTTAGACTACTTTTAATTAACTGCTTTAGCCCACTTACAATGAAAATTTAAAAAATCTTGTTCATGACCTGTGAAGCATGTCAACACTATTGGAAGTAAAAATAACTTGAACTCCAATTTTGAAAACCCAACTTTTAAAGCTCTGACTTGTATCATGAGTCTGAGTCTGGGAGAGAGTCTGTAACTCGCTGTCTGCAAAATACAGTAAATAAAGACCAATGTTGAGCAATTAATTATATAGTTACTTCTTCAAAAAAGTAACTGAGTTTGGCAAATAACAAAGTTTTTTGCAGCTATTTTTTTCAATGCAGCCAAAGCAGTTTTTTAAACAAACATTTTGTAACGTTGGGTTGTGTTACGTGGTGGAGAGGAGGCAGCAAAACACCTAGCAGGCTAGTCGGAAGAACACACACCCACGCTGGTATCGATAATCCACGGTGGTTCTTTAATACGCCTTCTTCAACAACCATATAAAAGCCCGGCTGAACGGCTGCGGCTCAACAACATAACGCCCAGCGTTCATACAACCCAAGCGTTGCAAACAAAACAAAAAAAAAGGTCTGGAGAAGAAAACATAAATCCGTCCCTCGTTAAGCACAAGCGTGCAGGCACGTGTCCTCATAATTCCAGAGAGAGAGAGACCAGTGGCACACACTGATGACACCATCAAACCTCGACTTGGGTGTCTTAAAGGGACACCACACCATAGTGGCTGTTACAATTTCAAACTATTTACAGAACAATCAGCTGTTCTGCATCAAGTCTGATGCCACACAAATTATTTGTGCCACTCCAAAACATAATTTCTGTCCACTATGAGATGAAGGAGAACAACAGCCTGATACCTGCAGGCCTGAGAGCAGCAGGTGTATCACTGCTGTAACACCTGTAACATTCAGCAGTCGCCTCATTGTTCTGACACACACAACAAAAATATTGACTACACTACACACTAACTACACACTAACTACACAAGATTTGCGCTAAACGTCTCAAATCTCTCACATCTCAAAACACCGCCGTCACTCCAAAACTTCCCCCCGTTTCTTAACAACTAGATGCCACGTTGTCATGTCAATTTTTGATTGGTCGACATGGTACTTTTTTCAACCAATAGGAAAGGGTGGAGTTTTTTGGGTTTTTGGTTTTGTTTTTGCTCACAGGCTTTCGAGCGCTTTCCTTATAAAATGCTGTTTTTACCGTTTCTTCCCGCAGTAAATATAAACAACGATAGTATTCAGGAAGAAAACCAAACATTGCAGATATTTTTATCATAACTCTGGTTTTACGTGGCCGATCAACACAAAATCAAAACTGGTATAAAGTCCACACTTTTCTGTCAATTGTTCGTCTGTCCTGCTCACATCTCCAATGGTTGTACACGTTGTCATTAACGTGGCTTCACTCCACATCAGCCGCTTTGCTAAAACACCAGTGTCGGCACATAAGGACGCTGTCATAGCCGGTCAGCGACGTTGATTAGCTGCGTATATACGAATGTGAATCGCTTCATTAGCTGGACTATGGGATAAGTTGGCATCGTTCTAATCCCATACAGGAGCAGCCAGTCACTTACTGACTAACACTGCAAAACAGAATTGTTAACGTATTAATTTTAATTTCAATTCAGGTTAGATTTTTTTTCTTTGTGCGCAGAGACCGTGCCAGCAGTGCGCAATTGTGCACGTGCGCAGCTTAGAGGGAACATTGCTGATGGGCCTTGTTGACCAGGCTGGAGGTGTTAATTGACAGATTCTCAGAGATGTGGGTCCCCAAGAACTTAAGCTGGAGACTCGTTCAACAGCTGTGCTATGTATGTAGGAATATCAGGGAAAATCCTCGTTTATGCACCGTTTTGTGTGTTAGAGCATTCTTCCAGTGAAGGAAATTAGGCTTGAGGTGAAGAGAAAGATGATGATGTCGAAACAACATAACAATACAACAAAAGTCACCTCAAGGCACTTTTTATTGTTAGGTAAAGCTGAGAGGCGAGATACACCCTGGACAGGTCTGCAGTCTGTCACAGGGCTAGCACAGGGAGATGGACAACCGTTCAAACTCACATCTACACCTATGGGAAATTTAGAATCATCAATTAAGGTAACCGGGATTGGACTCTCCCTTATTTGTGTTAAGCAAAATCCTACATTAGTACCAAGAGAGTGTTGGCCAATAGAAAGATGAAACCAAAAAAAACAATTAAGCAGCTGAGTGATGTGTTATCAGTAACACTGGGCCTGTGTGTGACAGACTCAGGGCTTGCTTTGCTGAGACTTGTCTTTAACATAGATTACCACATTATGTTTACACAGTATGTTTTACTTCCTGCAGGGTCTCCTTCACAATAAAAGCTGTTTTGCATCAATTTGGATTGCAACACCTTTATTTTGAAACCAGGAGAGGAAGTTTTATAGACATGACTGCTACCATGTGGCTACCTACCTGTGGAGGAAAGCAGTGAGCCTCTACAAAAGCCAGTGTCATACAGGCCAAGAACCAAACAGCCTTGATTGAAAATGACTCAGCCGTTATTTGATTTGATATACCTTTATTTGATTTGATATACCTTTATTAGTCCCACAAGGGGGAATTTCATTATTGACCCAGACGTCCAAGAAAGGCAACTTCCATCTGAGGAGGCTGGTTGTGATAGATGGCGAGCCAACCACTTTGAGGACGATCCACCCCAAAGAAGATACACACCCGCACACTCATACATTCCAATTACACTCAGAAGGACCTTTAAAGTTGCCGACTTAACTCTAAATTCTTAAAGGGCCCCAAAGAGTACTTTTATTTTGTTTAAGTGTGCACACTATTTTATTTTATACTTTTGCTGTACAAATTGGACAAATATCTGTTATACCTTGTAACAATACAAGCTGCCATCACCAGTGTGTGAATGTGTGTGCGTATGACTGGTTGTGTAAAGCGCTTTGGGGTCCTTAGGGACTAAAAAAGCGCTATATAAATACAGGCCATTTATCATTTTACAAGAGAGGATACTAAAAAGTTACCATTGTGTCCAGGTCATTATTGCTGCTCAATACTTTAGCTCCACACGAATTTGGTGTCTTGTGATACTGGCCAGGGCCTGATTACGGGCCCAAGTAGTTATTGTGGTGTAATTCACCTTTATACCTTAAAGTTGGTTACAGTCAGGTCATAAATCTGTCTTTTATGTCACTGACACAAGACAGATGCCAATTATCAGCGCCGGAGAAGACATCGTGAACATTTCCTGGCCATTCAGTGTAGATGTCAGTGAAACTGATGGGAAGACAAAGCTCAAGAAACGTGAACATTTTATTTGTACTGTATAATCTGTAGATTCTGACAGAAATCTGCAACTATCCTTTGAAGCACCGCTCCTCTAAAACAGCAATAAGGATAATTATTAAGCCATTCGTAAATAACACAGTAAATTTATAACTTGAAACAAAATTGGGAAACGTAAAGTCTGAAACAAGTCTTCATATTAGCCCTTTAAAGCCGGTCGGAGCGGGCACGCTCCGTTTTGCGTAGCTATTTTTAAATCTCGGTAGAACTGCAACCACGTAAGCTAGCGCAATATTTTTTTTTTGCATATGAAACCGGAGGAGTTGTACTTACATCTTATGCCATCAGCTTGTCCTAGGTCACAGTTTCCTTCCACATATAGCTTTGCAAAAACTGCATAAAAAGCACTTGCAGCAACAAAAACATAATATTCGGGAAACACACTTTGCCGATCCAATCAGCTGTTCATAACACTTCCTACATTGGACTAGATGTCAGCGTGAACTATCGCATATCCGCCATTACCTGCCCGAAACCGGAAGTGACGTCATTTTGGAAATGTAGTTTTTTACCATCAGGGCCTCATGAGCCTATACTGGTGTTTTTAAAAGTTATGTTTGACTTTATGACTTTCTGTGTCGTTTCTGGGCTGCTTAGAAGTCAAATTGCACTGCTGGAAATAGTTTATTTTGATGCATATGCTGCATTTCTGCAAATTTGCATTATAATATTTATTTTCGTTTTTCCTGCAGTATATAAAAATGGTGTATTTCAAAAATAAAACTATGAAGACACTCAAAATAAATTTCCTGTGGTGGGAAACTATTTTGTGCAAATTTTTTGTATTTACAGTTTTGAGGGTTAAGCCTCTTAAATTTCTCTAACTAGAAATATATGTTAAAAAAACAAAAGCGATTTTCAATTGTTTTGTTGTTTATTGCACTTTTTTGCAATTTATGTAATTACTATGCACTTAATGCATATATTGTCACTGGTGGAGTTGGCTGGTGAGCGACACCCAGCCTCTGGGGAGGCCCTAGAGGGAGCAATTGTCTCAGAGATGTCCAGCTCAAGAGAACCAGCAAAAGTTTGTATGAAGCGTGTTCCCTGCTTTTAATGCGGCGGTGAGGATGAAGACTGAATGAATGAGTGAGTAGGCTGCTGCGCTAGTGGGGACTGAACTGAGGGCAGCGTGGCTGCTGACTGAACTGAGGGCAGAAGAAACAGTCTTTGAAGCAGCGGCCATAGAAAAACCACTATCAGTTTAAGTGGAAACACAGAAAATGGCCCCAGAATAAATCGTCCTTGTTTCTGGCAACGCAGAAACAGTGTCCCTCTCACTCACCACTGCCGGTGGCTTACATGTCCCGACATCCGGCTGTGGGGTGCTACGCCGACGGCGTGAACGTCGCTTTCTTTTCGGAGACGGCTCCGACGGGCCGGGTAATCCCTCGTCCGGCGGTTCGGACGGCACGTACTCCGTGGAAGCGAGCGGGCGAGCGGTAGCGGCGGGGGGGTGAAGGTGGAGTTCGTGGAGGATGAAGTTTTGTACCAGCGGGTGCAGTGAGTCCAATAGCCAGGGATGATCGGAAATAAGCTGTTGTAGCCTGGCTTCCAGAATGTAGAGAAACGTTTCTCCCTCATGCTCTAACCACAGGTTGATTAATTTTGAAGCTGAGTCCGTTATGAAATTCCGAAGCTCCGTGGGTGGGGTGACTGCTGCTGGATCCATATCTGGCTGGTCCGTACTGTCACGGCGAGTGAGAAGAACCATGTGGAAGAAATGAAGGAGGGTCCAAATGCAGGCAGTCGTGAAGGTGTGAAGGTGGTTTATTGAATAAACAGCAAAGGAAGAATGGCAAACGAAGACAAACTAAACTATACTGGAAAACAACTGAACTCCAGCGCAGAAACCAGAACACGAACATGAAGGAGGCGAGCAGAGGCAGACGATGGTAGACAGCAGGGAACACATGGATGAAACATGGTGGATACACAGATGGACCAGCAACTACAATGACAGAGGACACGACTTAAATACACACAGAGAAACACAGGGGAATTATACACAGGTGGTGGACACAGCTGGGAATAATCAACAAGACGAGACAGAGGTAAAACTGAACACACTCACATGAGACGCAGACCTTCACAATAAAACAGGAAACGAGAACACCACACCAAGACGCACACCTGACACTGAGAGACAGACAGACAGAGAATGACACATGGAACCTGAACTAAACTAAACGTGAGATACAACCGAGAACAAATCCTTAAACATGAATAAACAGAAACATAGAATTCTAATCATCATCATCATCATTATAATAATAATACTCATAGCGCCCAAAACCAAACCAATCATTCAAAAATAAATAAAAATCGAAACTGACCCAGAACCATGACAGACATATTATTAAAATTTGGGCTATAATGGCTGTATTGATGTATAGCAACTTGAAATGCTCCCAAAAATGGCACTACAGCATGTAAAAATATAATATAAGCTCTGGCGGACTCGGTTCTATGGTAGGTCTTAAAGGCTTAAGGGCCATCAGTCAAACAATACTGTTTGGTCTGGGTCTAAGCATGTTGTGTGTGATGTCTTCTTTTGCTTTGAGGGCCGTGAACAGTTCACACTAGAGTGCGTTTGGTGTCACATTTTATTTGTAGTGTGAACAACCGGACAAAAAAAATCGGATTCGATCAAAAAACCGGGATTAAGCATTATGACCTGCAGTGTGACCGTAGCCTTAGACACCTTTATCCAAAACTCACTGAGTGTAGCAAATCAGTAATTAAACTCAGGTAACCCCTGAAGACTACTGCATTGCCACTGCAAGGTGACAAGTAAATTGGTCGACTGCTTGTCCAGTGAGAGCAGCAAACTCCAGGAAAGACCAATGAATGAATCAATGAGCACAGGAGACCAGTTCAATTATAGCAGAGAGAGGAACCACCAGTAATCAACCTGCAATGTAGTACCTAACACCAGTGCAACAGAACGAGGAAGAGATAATATACAGGGTGACACTGTGAGCTGATCGGCCACAGTAGCAAAATAGCAACAGTAACACTGATGCTGTCTATGTGGGCGTGTGTATGTATTGATTTAACTCTCATATAGATCTTCATGAAGACTGACATCTATGACTCTGACTTTAAATCTCACCCAAAAGCCAGAGGGGCCTCTGCCACTGCTGTGCCAGCAACATCCTGCAAAATGTGTGTTTTAGTAAAAAAAGACAGATATAAGGATCAAGATGAAGATGGGGCTGGTGTGGATGGTTTAGATGGCTGACTGATGCAGTTAAAATAGAAGATAATATCAAACTGTTATGGTCTGGAGTCTAGTGACTCCGTGGTTATGTTTGTGTTTATTAATAGTCACAATTTTAACTTGTTTCCTGGTTATTTGTTAACTATTTCCAGTGTTTAGGTGTTCTCTCTGCCTCCTGTGTTTCTTGTGTTGTTCTAGTGTCCCTGGTTTGATGTTTGTGCTTATTCTGCTTTTACTGTGTCTCCCTCCCATTTCCTCATTTTCCCTTAGTGTGTATTTATCATGTGTGTTTACCTCTGTTCTTCGTCTCCATCTGTGTTTCCTTCATGTTTCATGTCTCAGGCTCCATGTTCTTGCTTCAGGTTTTAGTTATGGTTTCTTCGTTCGATATGTTCTTTAGTTTAGCTTTTCCTTCGTGTTGTCAGTTCCCCGTTTACTTTGTAGTGTTGTGTCAAGCCGATAATAAACCCTCGCTTTTTTTAACATATGCCTTCACACCATTTTGTGTATGCTTGGGTCCTCATTCTCATCATGAGGTCATCTGAGAAAAATGGCATATATCACAACTGATCAGAAAATTGCATGCCTGTATTAGAAACATGTTTAGCAGGGAAGACAAGCAGGAAATAAGTCAGAGTGCCTGTTAGTGGTGTGATCACTGTGTGTTTCCTGATGTGCAGCAATACTGTTAAACCAGATGGGCATAACTACTCAAGCAGCTTTTCTTGCTCACTGAAAACTGCAGAAACAGAGGTGAGTCTTGCTGGTTGATCATCCTTAAATTGTTTGTACTTGTACATATTTCATGCTTAGCTTAAAAGATCACTTTTAGTACTACTGACACCCGGAATAGAAATACTCTACACAGCTGCATCAGCATTACAAGTGGCCTCTGCCAATGTGCAAAATCTAAGATCTAATAAACTAATATTTGGTATTTCGTGAGGAAATCACAGATGAGAAAAAGCGACTGGTTTCACTTTCCTCTTGTTGGCATGCTTTCTGCTGATCATAAATATTTGGATACAACTTTTGTTTACACTTCTGGGTGAAACACAAATGAAATGCCAGCATGAAACTTTGTCCAACATATGTGACTACTTAACACCTCCTTGCTCCGATTCCATATGTGAAAGTATCATCTGTATAGACACGCTTTATATATCATCACACAGACTGTGCAGCAATCCCATGTTACAAGCTCTTGTTAAGAAGAACATGTTGTAGACCTGGACATATGCAGACAGGATTATAACCAGTTATATGTTGTTATACATGATACCTTGTAATGCTCAGAGTAAAGAATTGTCTTGGTCCATGTTGAAATGATTGTTACGATTAGACTCGTGAGAGGAAGTGATTCATTTTTGCTTCCATAAATATAAACTGTACATGAAAGATGACATCACTAATGATTTCTATACTTGCATGTTAAGCTCTCAACTTTGCTTTTAATGCTGCAAGACTGTAGGGTGCATCATATAGAAAGCAACCTGAGACAACTGTTGTGAACTGAATTTAGTCAAACTGTCAGCAAACTCCCCCAGAAAGCTCCATGTATTAAAATTACTGTCTTAAAAAGAGATGCAGTAGAGTTCAAAAGAATATTTAAAATTAGTTTGACTTTCTCTCCGTGAATCGCTACCTTATCGTGTTGGAGGGGTTTGTGTGTCCCAGGGATCCCAGGGGCTATGTTGTCTGGGGGCTTTTGCCCCCTGGTAGGGTCTCCCATGGCAAATTGGTCCTGGGTGAGGGACCAGACAAAGAGCGATTCAGAAGACCCTTATGAAGAGAACATCGATGGAACAGTTTACCCTGCCCGGGATAGGGTTACCGGGGCCCCGCCCTAGAGCCAGACCCGGGGAGGGTGCCCGAGGGCGAGCGTCTGATGGCCGGGCCTTAGGACAGCCCGAAGAGGAGACATGGGCCCATCCTCCCGCGTGGGTAACGACAGCGAGACCTGGAGGGGCGTGATTGAACGGCCTCCCTGATCTGAACCCGAGCGGTGTTTTGTTATTGGACTTTGCAAATCACAGTTTGGCCATAACGAACACCTTGTTCGAACATAAGAGTGTCCATAAGTGGCACGTGGCACCAGGACGCTCTAGGCCGCAGGTCAATGATCGATTTTGTAATCGTATCACCAGACCTGCGACCATATGTTCTGGACACTCGGGTAAAGAGAGGGGCTGAGCTGTCAACTGATCACCACCTGGTGGTGAGTTGGATCAGGTGGCGTGGGAGGACGCTGGACGGACCCGGTGCACCTAAACACGTAGTGAGGGTGTGCTGGGAATGTCTAGCAGAGGCCCCAGTCCGCGAGATCTTCAACGCACACCTCCGGCAGAGCTTCAACAGCATTCCGAGGGAGACGGGGGACATCGCAAGGTGGTTGGTGCCTGCCGTGGTGGTAATCCCCGAACCAAATGATGGACACCAGAGGTGAAGGGAGCCACCAGGCTGAAGAAGGAGTCCTATTGGGCTTGGTTAGCCTGTGGGACTCCGGAGGCAGCCGACAGGTATTAACAGGCCAAGCGGAATGCGGCTCGGGCAGTGGCTGAAGCAAAAACTCGGATGTGGGAGGAGTTCGGAGAGGCCATGGAAAAAGACTTTCGGATTGCCTCGAGGAGATTCTGGCAAATCATCAGGCGTCTCAGGAGGGGAAAGCGGTGCTCTACCTGCACTGTGTATAGTGCTGGCGGAGCGCTGCTGATGTCGACTGAGAAAATTGTCAGGCGGTGGAAGGAATACTTCGAGGACCTCCTTAATCCCACTGACACGTCTTCCGAGGAGGAAGCAGAGTCTGGGGATGAGGGGAAAGACCCGCCAATTTCCAGGGCGAGGTCACTGAGGCAGTTAAACAACTCCTTGGTGGCAGAGCCCCTGGTGTTGATGAGGTCTGCTCCGAGTTCCTGAAGGCCCTGGACATTGTAGGGCTGTCCTGGTTGACAGGCCTCTACAATGTTGCGTGGAGATCAGGGGCAGTACCCCTGGACTGGCAGACCGGGGTGGTGGTCCCCATCTTTAAGAAGGGAGACCGGAGGGTGTGTTCCAACTACAGGGGGATCACACTCCTCAGCCAAAAGTCTATGCCAGGGTGCTGGAAAGGAGAGTTCGTCCGCTAGTCGAACCTCGGATACAGGAGGAACAATGCGGTTTTCGTCCTGGTCGTGGAACACTGGACCAGCTCTTTATCCTCTCGAGGATACTTGAGGGTGCATGGGAGTTTGCCCAACCAGTCTACATGTGTTTTGTGGACTTGGAGAAGGCATCCGACCGTGTCCTTCGAGGTGTCCTGTGGGAGGTGTTGCGGGAGAATGTGGTGTCTGGCCCATTGCTATGGGCCATTCAATCCCTATACAACCGTTGCAAGAGCTTAGTTTGCATAAGTCGGTGGGTGATGGGCTCCGCCAGGGCTGCCCTTTGTTACCGGTTCTGTTCATAATTTTTATGGACAGGATTTCTAGGTGCAGCCATGTGGCGGAGGGCTTTCACTTAGGTGGCCTCAGAATCACATCTCTGCTTTTTGCGGATGATGTGATTCTGTTGGCTTCATCGGGTGAGGGCCTCCAGCTCGCACTGGAACGCTTTGCAGCCGAGTGTGAAGCAGCGGGAATGAGGTCAGAAACTCCAAATCTGAGGCCATGGTTCTTAGCCGGAAAAGGGTGGAGTGCCCACTCCGGGTCAGGGATGAGTTCCTGCCCCAAGTGGAGGAGTTCAAGTATCTCGGGGTCTTGTTCGCGAGTGATGGGAGAAGGGAGCCAGAGATCGACAGACGGGTTGGTGCTGCGGCTGCAGTAATGCGGACGCTGCACCGGTCCGTCGTGGTGAAGAGGGAGCTGAGTGTAAAAGCGAAGCCCTCAAGTTACCGGTCGATCTACATCCCTACCCTCACCTATGGCCACGAGCTGTGGGTAGTGACTGAAAGAACGAGATCGCAGATACAAGCGGCAGAAATGAGCTTCCTCCGAAGGATGGCCGGCCTCTCCCTTAGAGATAGGGTGAGAAGTTCGGCCATCCGGGAGGGGCTCAGAGTAGAGCCGCTGCTCCTCCACATCGAAAGGAGTCAGCTGAGGTGGTTCGGGCATCTGACAAGGATGCCTCCTGGGCGCCTCCTGGGTGAGGTGTTCCGGGCATGTCCCACCGGGAGGAGGCCCTGGAGCAGACCCAGGACACGCTGGAGAGATTATATCTCTCGGCTGGCCTGGGAAAGCCTTGGTGTTCCCCCGGATAAGCTGGAGGAGGTGGCTGGGGAGAGGGAGATCTGGGCTCCTCTGCTTAGGCTGCTCCCCCCGCGACCCGGCCTCGGATAAAGCGGATAAAGATGGATGGATGGATAGTTTGACTTTGTTTTGTTTAACAATAAAATTAGACTATGATGGTAAAGCCATTCAAAGAGAGAATAAAGTGGATTTGTTTTTCAGCTGAAGAAGCATGGCTGACTCAACAAATGGGACTTCATCTTTCAACCAGACCTGTGATCCAGTTGTCCCATCACTCAACACTTTCTTTGTACTGGTCTACAGTCTGGTGTTTCTGGTAAGTTTCCAATCTTCAGTGCTGTGTTAGAAATTGCTTTAAGTTTCTCAAAGCACTGTATGTACCAAGGTTCTCATCTCCTCACCCTCTCTCTGTCTCTTCAGGTAGGTTTACTCCTCAATGGCTTCATCCTAAAGTTTTACATTGCTCAAGCTCAGCAGCAGGAGTCAAACAGTTTGATGGTCTACCTGAAGAACCTGACAGCTGCTGACTTCCTGCTCTGCCTCTCTCTGCCACTGCGCATCGCCCACTATGGTAGCAAGTCATTCATCATTCAAAAGGTCTACTGCAGCTTTGGAGCTTCTGCCTTCTACATGAACATGTATGCCAGCATCATATTCATGTGTTATATCGCTGCCAACAGGTAAAGAACCTTTACATATTTCCCACTACAGTTCATGACAGTGTTTATGGCTAAAACCCCTGCATTACTGATCAAGGTGTAGACATATCATTTTATATTTCCCACTCGGTCCTCAGCTTCCCCCACTCTCTCCGACAGAGTTTTTATGTCCTCCTTTATCTTATCGAGTTTGCCGCCCAGTTCCTGCTGTAGCGTGTTGTCTTCTCTCAGCCTTTCGTTATCTTGTTTCATTTCTAATTTTAATGAATCGATAGCTTTTAATAGCTCGCCAGCTGAGTCGCTAATTATACTGTCGGGGCTCATGCAAGCTTGTCCTGTTGCATTGTTAGTATTTATTTTTGCGGCTTTGTCCTGTCCCCTTGGCATTTTGGCCTCCTTTTGACTTATTCCTCACCAACTACGTTCGCCTTACTCAGTTGAGTTGTCTGTTAACGAGTTTTCGGTGTTTTCTATTCCTGATTGTAGGGAGCAGCCACCAAACACGTCCACTCACTGCGCCATGACACCCGGAAACAGTGTAGACATATCATTTTAACTTGATAATGACCTTTGCGAATGTGGTACCACTGTGACTGCTTCGTGAAGTTATCTACTGTCTCCTTTGTCTTCTCTCTTCAGGTATCTTAAAATCGTCCATCCTTCAGGAACTCATGTCCTGCAATCACTGCGAACTGCACACATCATCTCCATGGTCACTTGGGTTTGTCTCCTGGCTCCATCAGTTACTTATAGCATCCTCTTTTTCATCACCCAGAAACCCCTGACTTTTACCCCAAGCCGATGTTGGCCCCTCTTCAGTGCATCAATCAGCCTATTCTTCAAAATCCTCCACACCATCTGTGCCATCATCTTCCTCTTGGTCTTCATATCCCTGGTCTTCTTCTACCACGGCATCTCCCGCAGGGTGTTGCAGGCACAGCAGAGGCAGCTGGCCTCCTCCAATGCTGAGAAGCTGGTGAAGTCTCGCAGGAATATGTTGGTGCTGGTCAGCATTTTCTGTGTTTGTTTTGTGCCCTATAATCTGGTTCGTCTTCCTGTCACTTTTCTGTGGACCAGTTGCTCTGCGGGTCCACTATTGTTCTACTTGGAGGAGGTGGCCACCATGCTGTCAGTTTTCAACATCTGTCTGGACCCTCTTGTTTACTTTTTCCTCTGTAAGTCTTTTTGGGATCAGATGAGCCAGAGGATTGTATCAGTGGGCAACACCATCTAACAAGCAACCAAGAATAGCAAGAGCAGGAGCAAGACAGCAAGTGGACATTGTTATAGCAAAAAGTTAAATCAATGAGCTTTAAGGAAAAGTTTGACATTTTAGTTCAGTGAAACCAGTGTCATGGATCCCAAGTCCTCATGAACCACAGGAGTTTGTACTGAGCTCAGAGATCAATAGAAGGCTGATCTCAGCACAAACCCACTCCCACACAAACAACATCAGTGTTCATGTGTCAGCTTTTTTCTATTCAGTCTTTAGGGTGTTCTCATATCCTGCTGATGTAACACAAAATCAAAAATCATTTTTTGTCCTCATGGGACAGTTAATATCTGTATAAAACTCTTTAACTTCACTTTATCAGTTACATAGACAGGGCAACAGTAGCACATTAGAGCATCTATTTATATGTTTGTATGATGTGCACGTATAACCACAGCAGCTACTTCCTGCTCCTGCTACAGCAAGATTTCTCATCACAGAGCTAATAATAAAGTGTATATAGTGTTACAAAGTGTGTGTCTGTTTGGTACCTTGTGTTTTAATATCTGTTGTTATTTATGAACAGGAAAGATGATCACAGAGCTGCAGGAACCTGGTGACACTTACTAACATTTAGTTTTTTTAAATGATGATTCATGGGGCATCTGTGCTGTATTATCTCAGCCAGGGTTTTATTCACATAAATAAACAAAGCCAAACAAAATTAAAACTCATCTGAAAAATATCAGCTAAAATAAATACAGTGGCTGAAGCAGCCCAACACAGAAATGACCAGAAATCACACTGCATGTATCTAATAACCTGAGCTGGTGTATTTTAGTGTTGACATGTACTGATTTTTTCTGTGGATCATATTTAGGCTACTTTGTGGTATCACTCCACTAAATTCTCACGCTCTTTATCATCATACGAGCTGTAACGACATTTAGTGTGAGCTCAGGAAGTGGTTTGAAAATCTAAGACCTCGGAGCGTCATGAAGGAGGCCAGAGTTCTCAGCCTTCCTGTGGTTTGCAGCTTTTTTCTGATTGGCTGCTGTTTAAGTGAAGAGCTTTTCGAACTGCTGATTAAAAGTATTTTTAGATTTGGTCTGTAATATCTTTGGCCTTACACTTTAACACAAAACAAGACATATGCATTTGTTACCTTTTGAAAACAATAGTATGTGAGTGTGTGACCGATGCTTATGAAAATCCACATACCCACCCATTCATTGATTTGTTCCTCCAACATTGAACATGTCCATTAACCAGATGTGAGCTGAGGAGTCATAGGATGAGTTCTGAAGATAAATGGATCATCTCAGCTAAACTGGCAAAGTGGTTGTCTTGGTGTACTTCCTGCAACCTTCTGAGATCTCCGCTCATCTTCCCTCCTTATAAGATAAGATAAGATAAGATAAGATAAGATAAGATAAAATAAGATAAGATAAGATAAGATAAGATAAAACTTTATTAATCCCTCGGGTGGGTTCCTCTGGGAAATTCGGTTTCCAAAAGCACAGCACCGACAGAAGTTACAGAGTTACAGAATATTATATATATATATATACACACATATATAAATGCAGAGACATATATAAATAAAATATACGAAGGGGATAAATAGAATAAATAGGAATAAAAATAAAAATACAAGTGAATTGCACATTTCAAGTATTGAGGTCTATTGCACCCTTGACTATTAGCAAAAGTATTGCACAGTGAAGTGAAGAGGCACTACAGCTTAGTTGTTCCCCCTCCTTTGTCCTCCTGTCTCCCCTCCCTCTCCCCTCCAGAGAGGAGTTAAACAGTCTGATGGCGTGTGGGACAAAGGAGTTTTTAAGTCTGTTAGTTCTTGTCTTGGGGAGAAGCAACCTGTCACTGAACAGACTCTTCTGGTTGTTAATGGCCGTGTGCAGAGGATGCCCAGCATTGTTCATAATGTCCAGCAGTTTTTTTAGTGTCCTTCTCTCTGCCACTGTCACCAGAGTGTCCAGCTTCATGCCGACCACAGAGCTAGCCTTCCTGATCAGTTTCTCCAGCCTGGATGAGTCCTTCTTTGTTTCTTATTTACGAAACAGTCTGCACCACCTATAGAAACATAGAGAAAACCTGGACTGGAACACTGGTCTGACTCGAGTCAACACTCTACTGAGTAAAAGAGAAAAGAAGAAGAGAAATGGCTTGATGTTTTGCGTTAGGAGAACGTGGTTGGATGAGTTTAAGTGAAGAATTGGACAATAAATAGGATGAATAAATAAAGAAGTAAAATAAATAAATAAATAAAAAAGAATCAAGTCATATATGTCAGTAGCTGCCTGGTTAAGATAAGATGAGAGATAAGATAAGATGACCTTTATTAGTCCCACAGGTGGGGAATTTGTTTTGTTACAGCAAAAGTGCAAAGTTATGTAGCAGAAATTAGAAAACACTGGAATGCAATAAAATACAATAGAATAAAATAAAAAACTATATACAACAGAATAAAATAGAATAATATATACAATAGAATAAAATACAAATACAAATACTATATACAACTGAGTAAGAAAATACAAAAATACAACTTCGTCAGAAGAAGAATTGTACAAGAATTGCACATATAGCAGTCTTATTGCACGTGTGAGGGTTTGATCAGCTGCAAAAGTCTTTGTTGTGGAGTCTGACAGCAGTGGGGAGACCTGCAAAATCTCTCTGTCCCACACCGTGGGTGCTGCAGTCTCCCACTGAAGGAGCTGCTCAGTGCTGTCAGAGTCTCCTGCATGGGGTGGGAGATGTTGTCCAACAGGGATGACAGCTTAGCCACCATTCTCCTGTCACTCACCACCTCCACTGGGTCCAGAGGGCATCCTAGGACAGAGCTGGCCCTTCTGATCAGCCTGTTCAGTCTCTTCCTGTCCCCGGCAGAGATGCTGCCCCAGCAGACCACACCATAGAAGATGGCTGAGGCCACCACAGAGTCATAGAAGGTCTTCAGGAGTGGGCCCTCCACTCCAAACGACCTGAGTCTCCACAGCAGGTACAGCTCTGCCCTTTCCTGTAGAGGGCGTCTGAGTTATGAGTCCAGTCCAGTTTGTTGTTCAGATGAACACCAAGGTACCTGTAGCTGTCCACAGCCTAAATGTCCATACCTTGGATGTTCAGTGGTTGCAGTGGAGGATGTTTGTGCTTGCAGAAGTCTACCACCAGCTCCTTGGTTTTACTGGCGTTGATCTGGAGGTAGTTCAGCTGGCACCAGTCCACAAAGTCTTGAGTCAGTCCTCTGTACTCCTTGTCGTCCCCATCAGTGATGAGGCCGACTATTGCAGAGTCATCAGAGAACTTCTGCAGGACATAACCAGAACTTCTGGTTATGAGAAAAACAACTAATAAACCTAAACATTACATCAAAGTACCACGAGTGCAGCTCAGTGATGTTTCATTTTTAACACTAGGCCGATGTTTCATAGACAGACTGCTCTACCAAACTGCACACTTCCTGCTGGGTCTCTTTCACAAAAGTTTTAATTTGAAACTAAGGGAGGAAGCAGTTTTATTCATGGTACTGTGACATTGTGGGTCAGCTGATGTGATTTTTATTTTCTCATAAACTGGGGAAGTCAACATTTAGGACAGAACAAAATGGAGGAATTATTGAGTCCACTACAATATGTCCTTTCATCAATATAAAACTGTCCCCAAAACCCTTTTTATGAGTTTAAATGTGATCGATCTAATGCGTTTATTAACTTTTCTTCATTCTATCATTTGCATTGATTTAAACAAGGACCCAGGATATCATGTAAGGTGATCATGCTCTCTGAGAGAATAGTGGTTCAGGCACTCACCAGTCTTCAGCCTCCATCCTTTTGCTTAACATAGTCTTAGGTCATCGTAGTTCAGTGGCTCCCAAACTTTTTTTGCTAGGACCCCCTTTGTTTTACAAGAAAAATGTTTGTGCCCCCCCCCCCCTTAATCCACCCCCCCCCCCCCCCCCAAACACCTTCCCAGACGCCTTAATGCCCACTCACACCGTGGGCCATGTGAGTTAAGGAAATCACATAATAGGGTGAGCTCACCTAAAACCCTGGCTGATTGTGACCCACACCCGTTTTCACACCTCGGCTCATGTGATTAGGTAGAGGATCATCAGGGGGTCCTTTGTCCGTCTTTGGGGGGACATTGCCACAGGGTTTAAATCTGGGACTCTACACCATTTGACCCTAGAACTGACGCTATTCTTTCCAAGCTCCTTAGACTACGATGACCTGGATGACTGAGAACCTTCACAGACATATCTTGGCACTTGTGCAGGTGAAGCCAGGGAGGATATGCTTCATCATATTCTCTAGTCTTTGACTTGGAAGGAAGTCGGTTTGGAAACTTATTTGGCGACGTTTCATCGCTTTGCGTTTGTGTGGGAGCCCCGTCAAAAACCTGTCCATTATGCTAGCAGTGTCCAAGCATTCTTTTTTTTTTCTTTTCATACCGTGCCCCCCCCCTAACAGGCATCTCCGAAAACGTTAGAGCACTTATGGAAATATGTGATGTCTGATAAATCGAGCAGATATTTGAAGTTTACACAGCACCAATCTCGCATGAAAATATCTTAAAAGTTTATGTTGTGACCCAGAAAGAGTAATATTTCAAACTCCGCCACTCTGTGTTCCTCCGCCACTGCCTCGTTTGAGTTTTGGACGAAATGCATTTTGGGATATTGCATTTCGTCATTTCGAGCTGTTTGGAGACCAGAACAGCAAATCAGATTTTTTGCATCCAAGTCTGTGATTGGCTGGTTTTGTGGCACAAATATAACGGTGTAGAGAAAGAGTTGAGCATGCACGGGCAGAAATGTTGAGAGCGCGAGCAACACATTGCGAGCCATCACAAATACAAAAACTGAGCGAGAGGGGCTGTTGTGTGTGTGTGGATAATAGCAAACACTGAAATACATTTTTTGCATGCAGCAATGAAGTTTGTTCACTCAAATTCAGTTTTTCTTCGCTCAAAATAAATTCCTCCTCAAAATGCAACACTTGCACCTGCAAACTTTTTTTTATGTGCGCTCAATCTTTTTTTTACGTGCGTTCAGAATAGTGGCACAAAAATACCGCCATAGTTGAATGGCTGCTGCTTATCAAGCATGACAGACAGTGTTCATACAACCCGTAGCATTGCAAAGGGTTTCTGGAGGGGTAAAACATATAAAGTCCGTCTCTATTCGCATGCAAGCACGTTGCTCCCATAAATCACAGAGAGGGCAGTGGTGCACACTAGTGACATCATAAACGCTCGACTTATGTTACGTTAAAGAGACACCACACCATTGTGACTGTTACAAACTGTTGACAGTTTTAACAAGTTGTTTAAAAAAAATATACCTCATGGCAAATGAGAACACTCTAATACCCTGAACAGTAATAGCTATAACCTGCAGTGACATCCTTAAATGCTCTTTTGCACTGATGTCTGGACATCATACTTTCTTACCAGACTGACAGCCTGCCCAGAGTGATCCCAGAGTGATCCCTGCCTCTCTTCTTTTGCAAAACAAAAGCCAAACTGCGAGCCTGGTTGGATAAGTGGTGAAAAAATAAGAAATAAAAACTAAGAAAAAAATAAAATAAGAAAAGGTATGCAAGTGAGTAGATAGGACGTTAAATCCTCTGAATTTAACTAAGCAGCTCAAAGAAAGCTTAGAGTAACAGTTCAAAGAAAATGTCATATTTTTCGCATTTTTTCTCTCATGTGGCAAAATGTAAACTGCTGTTCAAAACATTTAGTGTTAAAATCATACATACAGAGCCATAGCCCTTAGACAACACTGAAATGAAAAACATTGAATAAAAAAGTAATGTGGAGTGGGTTAAACACCCGCTCATTTTGTCATTCTCATAGATGCCAATCTGAAAGTGTTGCTGAGCCTGCACCTGATGAACATGCCTGTTTCATAATCAGAGATGGTGAGAGCTGCTGTCCCCTAACTGTGCTTTCATAGTAAGATAGTAACTCATAGCACGGCGGTGAAAGCTGAGGCAGCAGAGCACCTGCTGCTCTTCCATCAGTTTACACTCACACAGCAGCAGTTTATTCACAGTGCACAGATGCAAACCACCAGAAACATGCTGCTGCCCTCGCTGCTCGCCCAGCTCCAGCCAGACTGAAATAAATGCATCTTTGACAATTGTCCACTGTGGCCACAAGATGGCAGAAATGTAAAAGCTGGATTAACATATTAATTGGCAGGTGATGAGCTTTATGACAGCAATGTCTGTGATGAAAGGAAACAGATCACTTTTCTTTGGTACATTTTTAATTTACTTCTAATTTTGATTTGACCTTTACTAATGAAACGCCACTCAGTGAAGGAACGCTAATAGGAAGCCCAGCCAAAAGGGAAGCCACTCCGCGATCAAGCAGCAGATGTGCTACCTATCTGTGGCTTCAATGGCTTCATTGGACTTACCTGGCTAAAAATACTGGTTTTGCTGTACCACCAATATCCTGCAGAAGGCTATAAAAGCAGACTAACAAGGAGGTGTTAATGCAGCTGGTGCAGCTGGTTTTGATGAGCAGGATGACTAAAACAGTTCAATATAACATCAAAGAGCAGCAAAGAAGGAATTTAGTACTAATCCCCAAGCCTTTAGAAAGAATATGCAGTACAGATAAATCAAAGATCCACACCCCCCAAAAGTTCAGATCAAATACAGATTTTCATGGAGGTGGAAATACTCTGTGCTTTGCTTTGCTTCCAGATTGCATGTGTTTAATTTTACATCTTGTTGAAGAGTTATTGCTATAAGTTATAAGTAAAAGTGCAGACACGTGACTGATCAGAAAAAGACGTGTTTGTTTCCTGTGGATACAAAGCTGTAAACACAAAGAGGAAATGGTTGCATGTTAGAAGTGTGATCACTGTGTGTTTCATGATCTGCAAGAATATCATTAGACTGAGAGGACATACAAACAGCTTTTCCTGCTCACTGAAAACTGCAGATACAGGTGAGTCTTGCTAGTTGCTCTGTGCACACAGGTGTTTCTTCCAAAAACTCCACGTACAGTTATTTGAACAGTTGAACTAAAAGCTCTGCTCATATGTTCTGAGGAAAGATATACAAAACTTTTTAACAGCTGAACTGCAGTATTATAAAAACGTGAATGCTACAGACATAAAATCTGAAACTGAACATTTGATACTTCAGACGATGATAATCATAGTTTCACATAAAAAATGTTCCTCATTTTCATTATCTGTGATAACACATAAATGTTCAACATTCACTGTTTTCTTTATTTCTTCCCCATCAAAATACTTGGATATGACTTAATGTAAAATACAAATGTTTCCTTGATTTTCAGTGTGAGGCATGAAGATCTGAACCAGTGTGAAACTTGGTGCATTATATGTGACAGCTTAACACCTTGCTCACATTCAGATATCATCATATTTGGCACACTTCCATGTTACAATCTCTTTGTAAAACAACATGAGGAAGTGAATCATTGGTCTTTGACTAACAGTAGACTCTATCGAGCCAGATACTTTGAAAGACTGATCTCAATGAAAAGGATTAATTTTTCAGCTTCAGGAACATGGTTGACCCAAAAAAACATGACTTTGTGGCGGACCACCAGGTGGCTCCACTCACACCCAAGTTGAAGGGAAGTGGTGGGGTGGAGATTTTGGCGCTTACTACAGTGGGGCAAAAAAGTATTTAGTCAGCCACCGATTGTGCAAGTTCCCCCACTTAAAATGATGACAGAGGTCAGTAATATGCACCAGAGGTACACTTCAACTGTGAGAGACAGAATGTGAAAAAAAAAAAATCCATGAATTCACATGGTAGGATTTGTAAAGAATTTATTCGTAAATCAGGGTGGAAAATAAGTATTTGGTCACCTCAAACAAGGAAAATCTCTGGCTCTCACAGACCTGTAACGTCTTCTGTAAGAAGCTTTTCTGTCCCCCACTCGTTACCTGTATGAATGGCACCTGTTTGAACTCATCATCTGTATAAAAGACACCTGTCCACAGCCTCAAACAGTCAGACTCCAAACTCCGCCATGGCCAAGACCAAAGAGCTTTCGAAGGACACCAGGAAAAGTATTGTAGACCTGCACCAGACTGGGAAGAGTGAATCTACAATAGGCAAACAGCTTGGTGTGAAAAAAATCAACTGTGGGAGCAATAGTGATGGGCAGATGAAGCCTCATGAAGCACTGAAGCTTTTCATCCAATTGGTACATCCCAGCACAAAGCTTCTTGAAGCTTCATTTGCTCTAGTAGGACACCTACTGGACGTAAAAATATTAGTTGGGATGAATTTGAAGAGTGTGGCCTTTTGCACACAGCCTGTAAATGTCAACAACAAAAGGAGTGTGTAAAACATCTATATTGTAGTGATGGCAGTATACTGTGTATATTTATACTGGCAGTATGGAAAATGATTATTTGGAAATGCTTAAAATGGAAATGATCATTTACTGTGAGGTGAGGTGTGGTTGGGGTGTGGACAGTGGTTGTGCTTTTGTAACGTTGAGGTATGGACAGCTACACACTGAGGCTTCAGTCCTGCCTGTTCACATTTTATTCTGTAAAAACTAAATTTTCACTGCTTTTATGGCCTTTTTAGTGGGGGAGAACATAGCTAGGATTTAATGATTTAACAAACCTTTTGAATCCTTTGTCCTCCACAATGCTAAATGGCTGGGAGTCCTCAATCACCATGCTAACCAGGTCTTCATCTATTTGAGATTGTTCTCCTGAGGAAAGACAATAAAGACAAAACACAAATATAAATACCACACACGTAACTTATAACAGTTGTATAATATTGTTATATCATTTAGTAACATTACTGCATGCTATATTATCATGGCATTTGATGGCTCACCTGGTCTTGCTCCACAATCGGTGTTCCCCTTATTCTCATGCAAAGCTCTGTAGTGCCTAAGCATGGATGAGGTGTTGTTATATCCCAGCTCCCTGGCAAATAGCAAACACCTCACTTTGTACAAAAGTAAAGACAGCTTAACATAAGTTTTATTGCACCATCAGTATTATGAAAATACATCTTCTGTAGAAATCTACATACCTTGTTGGGAGGAATAAGATCAAAATGTTCCCACACAGGGGAGGACATCCTCCTCTTCTTAGCTGGCTCCATTCTCTCCTGACTTTCTCTCCTCACTCTCATAAACCTCCAAACTCTCACTAACTGCAACTTTCCATCAAACACCCACATTTTGAATGAAGTCTGAGGGGTTTATATCGCTGTCATAGCTCGCGGCAAAGTTCGAACCACTTCATGAACCAGTCACGTGGTACAGCGAGGCTTCGGACGTCATCATTTTCAGCTCCTCCCATAAATGAAGCAAGCCTCGATATGCGCATCGCGGAAACGCCCCCTCCATTACTCGACACACGCTTCGAAGCCCCGATACAGAACGTCACATCACTAGGGAGCAATCATCAGAAAATGGAAGACATACAAGACCACTGATAATCTCCCTCGATCTGGGGCTCCACGCAAGATCTCATCCCGTGAGGTCACAATAATAATAATAATAATGGATTGGATTTATATAGCGCTTTTCAAGGCACCCAAAGCGCTTTACAATGCCACTATTCATTCACTCTCACATTCACACACTGGTGGAGGCAGCTACAGTTGTAGCCACAGCTGCCCTGGGGCAGACTGACAGAGGCGAGGCTGCCATATCGCGCCATCGGCCCCTCTGGCCAATGATCATGAGAACAGTGAGCAAAGATCCCAGAACCACACGGGGGGACCTGGTGAATGACCTGCAGAGAGCTGGGACCAAAGTAACAAAGGTCACCATCAGTAACACACTACAACGGCAGGGAATCAAATCCCGCAGTGCCAGACGTGTTCCGCTGCTGAAGCCAGTGCATGTCCAGGCCCGTCTGAAGTTTGCCAGAGAGCACATGGATGATACAGCAGAGGATTGGGAGAATGTCATGTGGTCAGATGAAACCAAAGTAGAACTTTTTGGTATAAACTCAACTCGTCGTGTTTGGAGGAAGAAGAATACTGAGTTGCATCCCAAGAACACCATACCTACTGTGAAGCATGGGGGTGGAAACATCATGCTATGGGGCTGTTTTTCTGCCAAGGGGACAGGACGACTGATCCGTGTTAAGGACAGAATGAATGGGGCCATGTATCGTGAGATTTTGAGCCAAAACCTCCTTCCATCAGTGAGAACTTTGAAGATGAAACGCGGCTGGGTCTTCCAACATGACAATGATCCAAAACACACCGCCCGGGCAACAAAGGAGTGGCTCCGTAAGAAGCATTTGAAAGTCCAGGAGTGGCCTAGCCAGTCTCCAGACCTCAACCCCATAGAAAATCTGTGGCGGGAGTTGAAAGTCCGTGTTGCTCGGCGACAGCCTCAAAACATCACTGCTCTCGAGAAGATCTGCATGGAGGAATGGGCCAAAATACCAGCTACTGTGTGTGCAAACCTGGTAAAGACCTATAGTAAACGTTTGACCTCTGTTATTGCCAACAAAGGTTATGTTACAAAGTATTGAGTTGTATTTTTGTTATTGACCAAATACTTATTTTCCACCCTGATTTACGAATAAATTCTTTACAAATCCTACCATGTGGATTCATGGATTTTTTTTGTTCACATTCTGTCTCTCACAGTTGAAGTGTACCTCTGGTGCAAATTACTGACCTCTGTCATCATTTTAGGTGGGGGAACTTGCACAATCGGTGGCTGACTAAATACTTTTTTGCCCCACTGTACATTGTAACAAATTTGTGACAAGAACCCAACAATCATATGACTCTCTATGAATGAGCAAGCAATTTGGCGATAGTAGGGGTTGGAAAACTAAATTTTATATATATATATATATATGAAGTTTTGAGAGTCAGTTAATAAAGTTGGAGTGAGACACTGAGACCTCTCCTGTCGTTATTACATACCTCCACATTGGTGACCCCTGTAGCGAACATGCTAAGGCTCGACGACGAAGCCAGTTCCGGCCTGGAAGCATCGACTGCCGCCGGACTTTCACCTCTGCCGATGGCTGCGTTTGCTGTGGCGCTTAAATTGCCGGATTTTTGGTTTCACGATCCTCCTTCATGGTTCGTGCACGTAGAAGCTCAGTTTGCTCTTCGTGGAGTTTCAGCCGACGATACTAAATACCACCATGTGGTGGCCTCACTTGACCCGCTGTCAACCCGCCACATGATGACTCTCCTCAAACACACCAGCATTCATCTACAGGCAGTCCAATCATTGTTTATCTCATAATACCAGGTGAAACAGTCACAGCTATTTCCTCTGAAGGAAGTTGCAACTCTTTTTCACCAGTGGTTGGAGATGGGAGTTTTAATCTGCCGAAAATCAGTAACTGTTACAATATCGGACAGGATTCAACTTTGTTGCCATTACACATGTATAAATGCAGGGTCATGAAATACAGTTTGCATCTAATCAGAAGTGCAAGAGTAGTAAGTGCAATAACACAAATGTACAGATGATCTGTATAGCATATAGATGTATAGATCAATTTTACTGTACAGATGGGCAGATATACAGATGCACCATGAACAATTATACAGATTTTCTAAACAGATCTGCTACATATAGACCAATGTCCGGTGTGAGTTAAACAGATCTACAGAGTCCTATGAATGTACGCACCATAACAGAGACTATGCCAGTGTCCTAAACTATAACAGTAATCACTGTGAGCATATGGTGAATGTTGATGTAACCCAGATCATTGTTGAGTATGGGATTTCTGATTATTTGGTAGTCACTGAACGCACCACTGTGCTGTGCGCATAGCCACTCTCTAGTCCAGCTACAGAGTTTTTCCTTCCGTTCGTCCGATGAGGCGCATGCTGCTCTCGTGCCCACTGCGAGCTGGAAATTCGGGTACAGTAGACATTTGAGTTGCTGTAAATAGTTTTAAAAACCTTTATATGTGAAGCTAATGTTTTAATATGTTGTTAGAAAAAGGAGTCTTGTAGCGGTTCCGAACGTGAAGCTGAGCTGAATCCGACAGCCATTCGCCATTACATGAACCCCTCTGGTGAGTTAGCTTGCAGCTCATGTTCGTATGAAATGTTTTGTGCCTTATTATTAAACTGCAGCGAGGTATCAAATCTACCGCTGTCATGTTTGTTAAGAAAGAGGCTAAATATTGTATAACGTGTGTTATTGGCTGACTGTTAGCAAGCTAGCCGTTAAGTGAGCCTGGCTAATGTCCTAAAATGGCGGCCGACACGAGGTCAGTTACAGAGTTATTATGTTGTGCCTAAGAGAACAGCATTAATAAGCATTGTTAACAGCATTTATGTTCTGTTCTATTTTTATTTTGACAAACCTGTATTATTATAATGGTAAGTCTGTTAAATAAGGCGTTAGTGACATGGACACTGAGTCAGTGGTACTGAGACTTATGAACATTTTAGTTAATTCTTCTGCACACTTGTGTGTAGGCTGGTTTGTTTGCCCTTTTGGTGCCCTGAATCCTACTGGATGAACGGCCTTGTGGAAGTCCTCATCTGATGACTCTGCTGAACCGTCCTGGCTAGTAGATGGTCGTTGCTGCGGGTGGATGCTTCTGCTTGCTGCTATTATTGGATGCTACACCGTTCCAACAGAGCGGTAGGAACAATTCAAAGGGCCCCAACGATGCACTTTACTTCTCCCTGAGCTCAGGTGATTTTCTTTTGGCCAAAGGACCTTGAAGGATACATATTTGATTTTATTTTATTTTTTTCTTGTGACACTGAGTGGAAAGACACTACAAAAAAGGGTTAATTATTTAAAATTGTGTCTAATAAATGTGTTTATGTTAAGTGAGTGTGGTGTCCATTGTGTGCTGGAAGCCTTATTGTTCCTGTGGTGGAGCAGCTACTACCAATCTCCTTTACGAAACTAGCCTCTGACGGGATATAGATACTGTATTTGGGACACATTTGAATTCTTGTGACCTATTTCTAGAGAAACTGTGATTCTGGGCTTAGACCTCGGGGTGAAATTGATGACACTGACATCTAGTGAACTGCCCAAGGTCAACAGTCCTGATTTCCACGCATTAAAGGTTTGGCGTAAGTACAGATTGCGTTACATTGAGAATGAATTACAGTCATGATCATGGTCACTGCAAGGGATAGGGGGGTGTGGATGGAAAGGTTCAGCGGGAGATTGAGTTCAGTGGGGTGACAGCTGTGGGTAATAAGCTGTTCCTAAACCAGCTGGTTTTAATCTGCAGGGTCCTGTAGCGTCTTCTGGAGGGGAGGAGCTGGAAAAGTTTATTGTCAGGATGAGAGGAGTCCCTGAGAATGATGCATGCTCGTGTATACCTCTCTTCTTGTGGACATCCTCAATAACAGGAAGTGGTGTCCCTGTGATGTTTTGGGCGTTGTTGGCCGCTGCAGTGCCTTGCGGTCAGCAACAGAGCAGTTCCCATACCAGACTGTGACACAGCTGGTCAGAATGCTCTCTGTCGCACACCAGTAGAAGTTTGCCAGTACGTCAGTAGACAGGTGGTTCTGCTACAATGTCTTCAAGAAAAAGAGGCACTGATGGTTGACAGATACAATTATTTCATGGTGAGACCTGAAGGAGTCAACTGTGCCAAAAGGAATTAATTAAATACACCATTAAATAATTAATTAAATGTGTCAATAATTAATTAATTGTCGTAAATATTTATGTAATTAATTATTTCCAATTTTAATAAATTGACACATTTACTTAATTATTTAAGTTTATTTATGGATTTAATTAATTCATTATGGCAGTCCTGGCCCTGCGGCCGTCTTCAAGAATTCATTTTATCTGTCAGCCTCACCCATCAGGTGACCAAGTCAGGGGGCGGGGTTCACACTAATCGAGTCATAACCATTGCTTTTGCCTGGTGGCCGTTGTTTACTCCCAGTGGAAATGCTCCCCCCCCCCCTCTTTCCTCCTTGTATAAAAAGATGTTAAATGTTAGTTTCAATTCAAAATTAATGTTTAACAAAGATTAACACAAATGAACACCAGATAACAAAGAAAACGAATGGTTATGTCACGGACCCAGCTCTGGAGGACTCGGGGTCCGTGAGCAGTTTTGACTGTTGATGTTGTTGTTATTATTGTTATTATTATTATTATTTTGGTGATGTGTGTGTTTTTCTGCACTGTGCTGTGTTAGTCTGTGTCCCACTCATATGTATAGGCAGGGTATGGGTGTGTGTGGCTGGAGGATGGAGCTCAGCCACCTGCAGACCTGAGGGGTGTGGCCCTGCGGAAGGACTGGCCACACCTGAAGTTCATGCCACACCTGTTGGTGATCAGGGCTCGTCGGGGGAGCTACTTAGGAGAGAGTTGGAGCTCCCACCGGCGCGGGATCATTGAGTTATCTTACCAAGTCAGTGTGTGTTAGCTTAGGTCTGTGCTGTGCGTATATGCCCGCCGAGGGTTAGTGTTGACGGCTGCGTCTCTGGTTTCCCTGCAGGAGGAGGAGTGGTCCGGAGAGGCAGCACGCACGGGGGTGCGGAAACACAACAGCGGGGAGCACGAGCACAGATATCGGAGGGAAGCACGCACACGGGGTTCGAGGGAGCAACGGGGAGTTATTGTATTTACAGCCTTTTCACTGTAAATAAAGAGCACTGTTTGCATCGCAGAGTCTGCGTTTTGGGTCCTCCTTTCCCCACATCCCCACGGTCTGCCAGCCAGACCATGACAGGTTAAGCCTAACATGCTCAAGTGAAACATTAAACTTTACTAAAACTATGCAGTTATGAAATGTGACTTTAACCTCAGCCAAACCAATTCGCTCAATTGTAAATAAAACAGCAAAGTAAATATGACCCAACAAACAAAACCTGATTGAATTATGTCCTGTGTTTAATCACTGAGAGCTAAAACTCAGCGGAGGTTTTAAAGCTGTGTGCCAGTGACCGATATCAGCCGCTGATAAAGTTGGTCCGTGGTTCGAGTACTCTAGTTTTCTCAGTGTCCGTCACCTCCTTTTAAAACTCATTTGTCATCTTTAACACAGGTCAGTCACTCTGAATGAAACACAAGCTCCAGCAGCTCTGCGCTCAGGAAACAAACTACAATTACTTATCTTGTGCAGAATATTGTGCCGAAATTACATTATATCGAGCTGCAGCCGCCCACGTTAAACTGTGACTATCACCAGGTAACGTGGGCGTCTTTCCTGGATTAGCAGCAGGTGTTAAACAGCTGACAGGTGAGGAGGATGTATGCAGATAAACTGAGGGTCTGTCGAGCTGATCGCTGGTATCGTGAGCAAAATGTCGGCTCGTTATTTAAGTTACAGAAACACAGAGACACAAGACCAGGCAGAAAGAGACAACCGTCACGTGAAAATGAGAATCTGCGGATGCAACATGTGGAACACACAATTCTAACCGGTTAACGTAAAAAACAGTTGGAACATTGGAGCTGTGAGCTCAGTACAGTCAGCTGACTGTTATCGGAGCTAGCAACATCTGGGAAAACATCAGAGGACTTTGGCAAACATGATCTATGTTGACAACCTGATCAGATATGTAAAGATTACACCACTACACATTATTAAAGTATAGTTTGTGACAGAAAAACAGCCCCCGTTCTCACCCCCGTTCTCTGCGACCTGCTGGAGCGGGGGGGCTAGGAGGAGTTGGCCGTCCGACTGCGGTCTGGAGTGTGGGGCCTCCCTGCTGCTACGGAGTCGGGGCGGTCTGCCTCTCCCCACCGCAGGGAAAAGGGTAACACCACCTGGGTCTGGGTGCAGTTCCCCCCTCCAGGGGCAAGGGTACCTAGACCCGGTTAGTAGAGTACGCTTGGGGAGTGTGATCGTGCGTACAGGGTCTCTTTATGTCTGTCTCCACGTTGGTTGAGTGTGGAGTAAGTGCATATGAGAGCATGAGGGTGGGAATGGATGTTTGTGTCTGTGTGTGCCTGTATGTCTGTGTCTATATGTCAGGTTGGGTGTCAGACGCCACCTCTCTGGGGACATCTCAGGCCCTCCAAGGTTTGGAGGCCTATCTCCCCCCACCACCACTTCCCCTGCCAGTGGCGGACTCCCTCAGGTGTCGGTGCGTTGGTGGTTCTTTGTGTGTGGGGGTGGGCGTCCGGGTACACACCGGCTCACTCCTTGGCGGCCGCTTATCGGGGCCTGGAACCTGGGGCTCGCTCGGGCCACTTCGGAGGTGGGGTGCCCCCGGCCTCTTGGCCTGGGGCTCGGTCACTCAGGCACAGCTGGCTGCCGGCGGAGCTCACGGGCGCGTCACTGCAACTCCCCCTGGCTTCTGCTCCGCGGCTGCTGAGTGAGCCCTCATCTGGGACTCTCCTCAGCTCTTACTGGGACAGTGGCGCGGCTGCCCCTCTGTTAGTCTTCCTTGGTCTCTTGTGTTCTGGGGGCCTCTGGATGTCTGGAGTTTTGATCTCCTCCATACCTGCTTCATACCCTGGAGGACGGGGCTGTGGCTCCCCACACTCCCTAGCAGATCGTTACATGGAGAAACCTTTGGAATGCAAGCATGCTGATCCACACAGGTATGCACACAGGTGTACACACGGGTATTCACAGACGCGGACTACAGCTTTCTTGGCTGCTGCCTCAAAGCACATTGTGCGCTGTCTATCTTGCGTGCTGCACAATATCGTTTATTATTTAGTATCTACTGATATCTACTGCTAGCTAGTTTATTGTGATGCTGCCGTTTTTTTTAAATTATATTGCTCTTTGTTGTTTGCTTTCTCTTCTGTTTTTTTTCTCCATACAGGTGACCCAGGTGTTTTGTTTTTTTTTGTTTGTTTGTTTTTTCTTTCTTCCCCCCCTTCTCACTGTCTCTTCTCCCCTTTGGTTTTCTTTCTCTCCCTCTCTTTCTTTCATTCTTTCTCCCTGTCCTATCCCCCAGTAATGTCTGTCCCGTTTGTAGCAACTGAAAATAAAATAAATTCATAATTATAATAAAGGTCAATCAAATGGACCAATATGGCAAGGCCATGATGATCCACTTGGTAAAATAAATCCGCTTGGCATCTTTCTTGGCCTTAAGATAACAATTCTGATGGCTAAAGATCCAAACGGGACACAAAAAGAAAAAAAAAAAAAAAACAGGGTATTTTAAAACTTTATTTACAGTTTAGAGTAGGGCTGGGCGATATGGCCTAAAATTCATATCGCGATATAATTTGAAGCACGTGCGGTAACGATATATATCGCGATATATTCTTTTGTTCTGTATGACGTATTTTCCACACTATAAGGCACACTTAAAATCCTTTAATTTTCTCAAAAATCGAGAGTTTGCCTTATGTATGAATTCTGGTTGTGCTTACTGACCTCGAACTGATTTTGGCTGCAGAAATGTGATAAAAAATGTTTTAGTACAACTTTGGTAAGCCGCACTGCTTGATGGATTGTCAGAGCATTACGGCTGCCGTAGTGAGGAGCTTCGCAGAGTAATCTGGGTCCAAAACTCTGTCTGATTCAGGTCCCAAAGTCAAACAACACTAAAAAATGGTCTAAATTCCTTAATCTTTAATAAAATCATCAGCGTTGCTGCTTTACCAGGTGTAACAATTAAGTTTAACATCCAGGCATCCATGAAAACAGAAGTTATTAAATTTAACGGAGTTAGAAGTTAACAGGAAGTTAGCTCGCTAGTTTCCACCTAAACATTTCATACCATGTTCTGACTGAGAGATTTTTGAAACTAATTAAAACGTACGTACAGCTCTGCTACCACTTCCAGCGTAAACAAAGACAGAAAACCAAACAGCAGTGGCATTTGAAGGGTTACTGAAGTTGGGCTACCCGGTATATAATGTTGTGCTACGTGATTGCTAGCGACACAGCTATGTTAGCATAACATTAGCACAGTGAAGCTGGAGGATAAACGCCAACTTTTTTTCCACTCAATAAAAGTTAACGTGAGGAATTCTGGTGGTCAGGGACAAATGCAATCGCATAGCAGGATGCTATGCACGGGCCAAACTTCAGTCAGGAGAACAACTGAGATTATTCATCCACAATACGAGGTTAGTTATTAATATACTGCAACAACATGGGAATAGAGCAGCTGCAAGAGAATTCAACATTAATGAATCAAAAAATATTTTATATCAGCAGCAATTTTCTTCAAACTGCTGCATCACAGCTTCCATGCTCTGACCTGCATGTGAAATGAGATAAAAGCTCTTTATTAGTAACTTTTACAACTTCTGGCAGGTTAATGTCTGAACTTTGGAGTGAAACACCTTCGTTACAAGAAATAACACCACTGTCTGTAACAAAGTGAATCCACCTTCTACTGCATGACTTTTTTTAATTTTGGGGGAAAAAAATATTTCTCCCTATTTTGGGGGAGCTTTAGGATCCCTAATAATATATCAATCATAAAATTTGACACCCTGCCCCCCCCCCCAAACAGATATTGGTTTGTTGCTTCAAGGCAACACTGTGCAACAAGGGTAGTAAAATGCCAAGTTATTCTATAATAAGTTGTATTAGTACAACAAGGATGAGCAAATAAATAAACAACAAATAAACAATGTAAACATTTCACAAAACAATAAAACACCAAAATACATCCAACATTTGACCCTAACCCCATGCACACACACACACGCACACACACACACGTGTTTCCATCACTTTTGGGGACATTACATTAACTTACATTAATTTCCTTGAGACTTATCCTGACTCTACCCATCACAAGTCCCTGCCTGAACCTAACCCTGACTCAAGCCTTCACCCTAAAATTGAATGATTTACCTTGCAATTTGTCCCCATAAAGTAGGCGAGACCTCACCTGGTTTGCCAGAGGTGGCCCACACATGGGCCAGCACAAGGCCAGTTTCAGACACCCTGGTTGTCCTGTGCTGGCCCATGTGTGGATTACCTCTGGCAAACCTGATCTGGGCCACCAAAGGGCCATTATTCATTGCGGTATGTGGGCCATCTGTAGGTGGTGTGCAGCCACGGGCCAGTTGTAGACACACTGCTGGCCCTGTGCTGGCCCAGAACGGTTTCAGCTCTGGCCCCAGATGTCAGCATAATGTGTACCTTAATCAAGCCATGCCATAACAACATGTGCCAGAACATGCAAAACAGTGCAAAATTAACATGCCGAAACTCTGTTCAGACAGTGAATGGACTGATTCACTGTCTGAATCAGTCCACCCCCCCCCCCCCCCCCCCCCACCCCCCCCCTCAAAATCAAAGTCATCATTTTATTGGAAAGAGATGTGCCTGGTAGCACTGTTTGGAATAAAAAACGTTTTTTTTTTTGAAGGGCCACCGTAAGGCATGAAAACGTGGATTGTTGCCTGAGGGTAACGCTATGCAGTAGAGGGTTAACACCACCTGTGTGTGTGTGACTGCATTACACTCGCACTGCTGGGAACCTGAACAAGAACCAGAACAAAGTCTAAAATAGAAGCTGACAAACAGCTGAACCACCGAGTGACACTTTATTTTATAAACTTCACAACAGGCAGGATTGAAACACACCTTAGTTAAAAGTGAAACAGCAACATTTTCTCCTCCCCTCACGTCACTCAAATGTGACAAACCAGGAAACAGGAAGTTCTTCGTCCTCAGTAAAGAGAGACGCACAGACGATCAGACTGAGCTCAGACCAAACTAGCAGCTTCCTCTGAGTGAGTCCAGCTACAGGAGAGAAAAGTGGAAAACTCCAACACGCTCCACACACTGAATGTGAGTTTGAGCAAAAACACGACTCAAAGGAAGTTTCAGTGAAGGTGGTAGAGGAGGGAGGTGAGCCAGGACTGACTGTACTTCCTGTCTGCTGTTTTCAGCTTCACTCACAGACTCAATGGCTTCCAGATCAGAGGAGGATCTCTGCTGTCCGGTCTGTCAGGAGGTCTTCAGAGATCCTGTTCTTCTGTCATGTAGCCACAGCTTCTGTAAAGACTGTCTGAAGAGATGGTGGAGAGAGAGACCAACACACGAGTGTCCAGTTTGTAAGACAAGATCTTCAAAGGAAGAACCACCTTTAAATCTGGCTTTAAAGAACCTGTGTGAGTCGTTCTTACAGGAGAGAGATCAGAGAGCTTCAGAGGCTCTTTGCAGTCTGCACTCTGAGAAACTCAAACTCTTCTGTCTGGACCATCAGCAGCCAGTGTGTCTCGTCTGCAGAGACTCAGAAAAACACACCAACCACAGATTCAGACCCATCGATGAAGCTGCACAACAACACAAGAAGGAACTTCAGGAAACTCTGGAGCCCTTAAAGAAGAAGTTAAAGGTTTGTGAAGAAGTTCAAGTGAAGTTTGATCAAACAGCAGAACACATTAAGGTCCAGGCCCGACACACAGAGAGGCAGATTAAGGAGCAGTTTAAGAAGCTTCACCAGTTTCTAGCAGAGGAAGAGGAGGCCAGGCTGGCTGCACTGAGGGAGGAAGAGGAGCAGAAGAGTGGGATGATGAAGGAGAAGATGGAGGCTCTGAGCAGAGAGATAGCAGCTCTTTCAGACACAGTCAGAGCCACAGAGGAGGAGCTGAGAGCTGAAGACGTCTCATTCCTGCACAACTACAAGGCTGCAGTGGAAAGAGTCCAGCGCTGCCCCCTGCTGGATGATCCACAGCTGCCCTCAGGAGCTCTGATAGACCAGGCCAAACACCTGGGCAACCTGACCTTCAACATCTGGAACAACATGAAGGACATGGTCTCCTACACTCCTCTCATTCTGGACCCAAACACTGCTCATCCAAAACTCATCCTGTCTGAAGATCTGACCAGTATTAGACGAGGAGGAGAGAAGCAGCAGCTTCCTGATAATCCAGAGAGATTTGATTGCATCTACTCTGTCCTGGGCTCTGAGGGCTTTAACTCAGGGACTCACAGCTGGGATGTTGAAGTTGGAGACAGTACATGGTGGACACTGGGTGTGTTTGCAGAGTCTGTGCAGAGGAAGGGAGTCAAACTGTCTGGATTATGGAGAATATTTTTCTATGAAGGTAAATACTACACACGCTCACCATCAGCAGATTCTGATCTCTCAGTTCAGAAGAAGCTCCAGAGGATCAGAGTGAATCTGGACTGGAACAGAGGAAAGCTGTCGTTCTCTGATCCTGATACTAACACACACATACACACCTTCACACACACTTTCACTCACAGGATGTTTCCATATATTAACACTTATGGTAAAGTGAAGGTGTGTCCGTTGAAGGTGTCAGTGTCAGTGCAGCAGATGAGTTGAGGATGATGATGTTTCTAATGTTGTTTCCTGTCAGTGAGTTGAAGCTGTTAAACTGCAGCTGTCCTCCTGCTGCCTCGTTGTTCCAAAGCTCTTTGTTTCTCTTTTAGTTCTCACTGTTTCTTTCTGTTTCTGCTGTCCACCTTTTCACATGGAAAATCATTTCACTGTTTCTCACTGAATGACTCCCCAAACTAGATTTGAAATTCTATCAAGTTTCTAATCATTACAAGTGATTCATGTTTCTATTTGATGTGTAAATGGAGATGATTTAGTTTGCTGGGATATGGACTGACATGTGTTGAATGGGAGGAGCAGTTTGTTGTTGTCTTCTTGTCTGTTTATGACAACAATAAATATGTTGTTGAAACAATGATTCATGTTTAACTCCATATATGAAATGTTTCTGATCTTTGAATTCTGTTTGATTAAAGACTTTCTTCATGACACAAATGAGATTTCAGTGTATTAATAGAACTAAATAAGCTCAGAGTTGAAAGGCTGGAGTATTATGTACGTGCTTCACTGTCAGGATCTTCAGGGGGATTCAAAGGGAAACATCAAACTGCTGTAATGAGATAAACTAGTTGGGCTGAACACACTTATCTGTAGTTTGTCTCCATCCAGGATCATCAGAATATAATGAACATGTGTGAAGAGCCACAAAATGCTGCTGCCCTCTCAGCATGATGAGCTCCAGCCTTTGTTAGCAGGACAACAGGAAACATGAGACAACTTTCAGAGACAGTAACCAACTGTGGCCACAAGATGGCAGCAGCTGGTCTGAGATCCTTTATTGGACAGAAGGACTCTGCTCTGTGACGTCATCAGAGAGACGGCCTTCACTCTGATAGATCTGACGTCATGTCTGCACTGCGATGATGAAAGCTGATAAACACATTGTTATTGATCCATGAAATCACCTCTGTCCTCTCAAGTGTAGCTGTTTACAGAGCTGAAGAAGTCCTTCATCATCAAAACAGACAAACATGTATTTCCTGTATTAAGTGACGTCATCCTCACTCTGACCTCTTACATACATTCTGTTCAGTTTTCCTGCTGTAAGAAATAAACTGTGTGAAAATAGAAATGCAGGGAAACATCCATTAATCACAGCTGAGCCGTTTGTTTCTGACTCACATTCAATGAGGCTTCAGGTGTAAATACCTCAGAAGTGTTTGTGAGTTCAGTAGAAGCAGACCCAGTCGACCATCATGGCCTCCACAGCACTACACAATGCAACAGAAAGGCCTTCATCATCTGCTGAACCACCTCTGAACCACGACGCTCTCCCTGCATCTAAAAGCTGTTAGTCAGGATGAGATGCTGCTGTGATCGCTCACAATTTACCTGTGAGACCTTTGTAAATATTGTCTTTGTTTCTGGAGGAAACACCTTTAGTCTGTTTGTATTTGGAGTGCAGATCTGGGCGTCCATCACTGTAACCTGCACACGTTTAGTTATTGAGTGTAGTTGATGTTTGGCAGCATTTTATAAGTGACAGTTAATGAACGGTGAAGGAACAGAGGACGCCTGACCATCCTACCTGTGTCAGTAAGAAGACTTTCATCACAACTTCACAACTTAACACAACTGAAACCTGAATTCAGTGTTGCATAGTTTACTAACAGTGTGTGCTGACACTGAAGTTAGCAGTTTGTTTCCTAAGAGCTGCTGGGACAAACCACAGTGACCGGCTACAGAGTTTAGTTAAGGTGGTTCTAACATGTGACCTGTTGAATCATTTACAGGGATTTATTTTTCATTTAAAGCATCATTTGTGAAGTTTTTATGAAGTTTAGTTCTTTTATGTTCTTTGTGTAACGTTTAGATTTTCTTCTCTTGTGTTTTAACTCTTCAGGTTTCCTGTAACAGAGATGTAAACCACCGTTTTCTGATGGTGCTGCACTGGGACATAAACACGTCCACTTTATTAGGCACACCTTGCTGGCTGCAGGTTATAACCCCTGCTGGAAACATCCCCACAGATTTGGATCCTTATTGCCATGACAGCACCACACAGCTGCTCCAGATGCTGCAGGATGCTGGTCAGGGCTCTAACAGTGAAACAGTGAGAGGAAATAAACTTTGACTTTAGTAAGCTGAGCTCTGAAGCTGTGATGGAGGTCAGTCGGTGTGAAGGCGGCTGCTGTGTAACAAACGTTTGTCTGAGGTGCTGCGACTGATCGTGGTCATGTTTATTTAAAGAAGTCGGTGATGAAGCAGGCTGTGCAGTCCGAGCTCTTCATCAGTTAACAGTCCTCCAGAGCTGCTGCAGGGAGCTGACTGTCCTCCAGGTGGCGCTAAGTGAACAAAGTCCAAAGAAGTAAACTTGGAATGTTTTTTAAATAAAATGTAAATAAACTTTATAGATACATTTGAAACCAGCTACTCTGTGACTTTACACACTCACACAGTAACAGAGCTGATTCCTGATTGGAGCAGCACAGAGTTAGTCTTCTTCTCTGGCTGTGGATTGGTTCGTCAGGATTTCCTCCTTTACAGGTTTAAGAACAATCTCTGTTTCTACATTTTTTGACCTCCTTCTTGTGTCTAAAGGTGAAGCAGCACCAGCCTCCTCTGATCCTCATGTTGTAGCTCTGTGTGTCCAGCAGGGGGCAGAACACCTCCAAACTGTGCCAGCAGCTCTCACTGTGAGCTCAGACGTTTGTGGACACTCAGTTTGTTTGAACATAGTAAATAATCAGAGCTTCTCAGACTGTTTATGGGGACACCACCTGCTCGAGGGTGTACTGTGTCAGAGAGGTGGTGTATGGTGCTGGGTGTAGTCTCTCTGCTGGTTCACAGTTTTTACTGAGGAGCTGTGTTCATGTCAGGAAGGTTTCGTCTGATCACTGTGGTGCAGTTTGGTTTACTCTGTTTCTGAGTGTTTGTAGGATCAGTCTCTGCAGGTCACCTGATACCTGGCAGTGAAGTGTTTATGAATCAGCTCCGTCAGATTTAATCCAACAGAATAACATGTAAAACACTCCAGGGCTTTTACTCTGAAACTTTCTCCAGAGCTGTCTGGAGTTTTCTTACATTAAAATATTCTGGGATTACCAGACTGTCCACATCATGTGTCCTACCAAAACTTTCATCCACAAATATACCCTGACATTAAACCCAAATAGATGTGAGAGCGAGTCATTAGTATCAGTACTGTGTGTGTGTGTGTGTGTGTGTGTGTGTGTGAGTGAGAGAGAGAGAGATATTCAGGTAACTTACTGGGTTACTGCACATGCTCACACCTTTTCAGCACAACAGGTGCAGTTTGGAGGATGCAGCAGGAGGCAGTAAAACACCAAACTGCCTCCTGCTGGAACAATGATGGCAGCTCTCAAGACTTTCTTGGTTATTGTCATTTCATGTTACACAGCCTGAAACGAAATACTGTTCCTCACCAGCCTCTACAGTGCAATAACCAATATATTTTAAAAAGAATAAATACAGTTTAAAGGGAATAAGTTTAAAAAAGAGCAGCAAAAAAGCCATAAATAGCTTAAAATCTAAGTTCTAAAAAAACCTCCAGTTTTTATTAATATTTTATTATTTATCAAATTATTATAAACTAAAAATATTTTTTACGAGATAAACGACTTCAGTGCTTCGTCCATGACCTCCTGAAGGTAAAGGGCCCAAAGAGCCAATCAGCAGCTCTGAAACAGGAAATATGACTCATGGAGAAGTTCACAACAGTTTCAGCTGCCAGTTGTACTCATCACCATGGAGATCAGTCTCTATGGTGGAGGCAGAGTGACAACAGCAGTGCGCAATTGCGCACGTGCGCAGCTTAGAGGGAACATTGCTGATGGGCCTTCTTGACCAGGCTGGAGGTGTTAATTGACAGATTCTCAGAGATGTGGTTCCCCAAGAACTTAAGCTGGAGACTCGTTCAACAGCTGTGCTATTTATGTAGGAATATCAGGGAAAATCCTCATGTTTATGCACCGTTTTGTGTGTTAGAGCATTCTTCCAGTGAAGGAGTTTAGGCTTGAGGTGAAGAGAAAGATGATGATGTCGAAACAACATAACAATACAACAACAGTCACCTCAAGGCACTTTTTATTGTTAGGTAAAGCTGAGAGGCGAGTTACACCCTGGACAGGTCTGCAGTCTGTCACAGGGCTAGCACAGGGAGATGGACAACCGTTCACACTCACTTCTACACTTATGGGAAATTTAGAATCATCAATTAAGGCAGTGGTTCCCAAACTTTTTTTGCTGGGCCCCCCTTTGTTTTACAAGAAAATGTTCGCACGCACGAACACATCCTCCAACCACACACACCCATATTTTGCTCCATTGCGGTTTATTTCACACCTCAAACATTTAGTAAACAATTAAGCAAATACAAGTAATCTGCAATAAATTACAGGTAGTAAGAAAATAAACTACTAACTCTTTTATGCTACGTCCACACCTACACGGGTACTTTTGAAAACGCAGCTGTTTCGTCCACGTAAACGGCGTTTAAATTCACCGAAAACTGAGATTTTTTTAAAACTCCTTTTTTGCGTTTAAGTGTGGACGAGGAATACAGAGTTCGTCACGCAACGTCAAAGGTATGTGGCTATTTTCACGTCACGCTGTGCGCCACGTTATTGTTTACATGAGATGAATTGCAGATAGAGACAAAATACTGTTAATCTGACTATCTGCAGGTTTTACACGCTTACATATAAACATGCAGTTACTGTCCCTCCATTTACAAAGGCAGAGGCATCACGGTGTGATTATTTTACCTGTAGTTGTTTTTTTCCTATGTAATAATATTAAACATTGCTATCAATACATTTTTCAACAAATGCCTCTCTGTGCAAAATTGGTTGAAAAACATAAACAGCTGTGGGATCCTGTTTGTCTGTGATTTGAACCAAGGGAACAAATCGTGGCAGGATCAGCCTGATGTTATTTGTATCCTGCTGTAACTTTACTGTATAAAGAGCAAACATCTCCAAAATATCAGGAGTAGTTAGTCATTACAACAAGTGTTTGTGAACTAAAAATCAAGAATGTGGGATCCTGTTTGTCCATGATTTAAACAGCCCAGCGCTGCTCCAGACGAAGGGAAAACCAATTCTGCAGGGAGACCTACCTCGGCACTTGTGCAGGTGAAGCCAAAGGGAAGATTTGCTTCACCATATTTTCTAGTCTTTGGCTTAGAATGAAGTTGGTTTGGAAACATATTCAGCGATGCTTCATCTCCTGATTTGCGTTTGTGGAGGCGCCCCGTGCTAGCAGTGTCCAAGCGTTGTTTTTTTTGTTTGTTTTTTCCTTTTCATGCCGCACCCCCCCCTGCAATGGCTCTGCGCCCCCCCTAGGGGGCGGGCCCCACACTTTGGGAAGGTCTGAATTAAGGTAACCGGGATTGGACTCTCCCTTATTTGTGTTAAGCAAAATCCTACATTAGTACCAAGAGAGTGTTGGCCAATAGAAAGATGAAACCAAAAAAAAAAAAAACAATTAAGCAGATCAGTGATGTGTTATCAGTAACACTGGGCCTGTGTGTGACAGACTGAACTTCCACCTTAAAGACAAGTCTTGCTTTGCTGAGACTTGTCTTTAACATAGATTACCACATTATGTTTACACAGTATGTTTTACTTCCTGCAGGGTCTCCTTCACAATAAAAGCTGTTTTGCATCAATTTGGATTGCAACACCTTTATTTTGAAACCAGGAGAAACCAGGAGAGGAAGTTTTACAGACATGATTTTGTTATTGTTGCACTGGGGAAATTCACGGCAGCAAAATGTATTAGGAAAATAAAAATGCTCAAATAAGTAAATTTGAAAAATTAGGAGGAGACATGGGCGTGCCCTTCTGTGGGACCACCACCTGCAGGTCCCCTGGGGTGCAATGTGTGTGTCAAGCCGGCGTACAAAGACCGAGTCACTGGTGGTCAAATCTCCGGCTATCATGCAAGGATAGTTTTGACAATCTACAACAATTAGTATTAAAATATTAAAAAGATAGTGTTCATCCTCATTGTGTGGGTTAGAATGTTTCAGTAATAACTGAATTTTAATTTTATTTACATTTTGTTTAAAACAATTATATATTATAACTCTCTGTGGGCGATCGTGGCTCAAGAGTTGGGAGTTCGCCTTGTAATCGGTAGGTTTGCTTGATGTACACCTAACAGGATGTGACTGGGTTCCAGGATGACATCTTCACCCACTGAAGAAGATGAGGATGATGTCATGGCTGGCGTCAACACTGACCATAACTTCTAATATAAATTTTCTGTTTCCTGATCTGTTTTCTTTAACAATTTCTGGTTTGGGTTTAATGCTTTCCTTTAACATTTTTTCAATGTTTTATCAATAAAAAAAGCTCATCTTATAGTATGTTTCATTTAAGATAAAGCAGTATTTGTCCTAATAATAGAAATAATCAGCGTTTAAGGCAGGTTTTTATTTGTAGACTGTTGTGAATTTTAACTGCCCTGTTAACTCTGTATGGGTTTGAGGCTGTAGGTCATAATGTACAGAACCACTTACAGTGATATGCTGCCCCCTGCTGACCGCTTCCTGTCAGTACTCAGATTATCCATCTCTGAGGAGAGGCTGTGGAGCTACATCAGGGAACTGAAGCCCTGTGATGTTAAAGATGGAGATTGATTAAAATACTGCCAGACTTTATTTACATGTGGATGTGACAGTGAATAATCACTCTGTTTTAGCCCAATGATGGACTGAGAGCCACCCACTTTAAAAACTGCAAGCACTGACCAAAGTGCTGAGTAAAATCTACCCTTCTCACGTTGTGGGCTGGAAAAGGTCCAAACCAGACCACGAGCATGTTTGGATAAATGTTTATGAAAAAATAAGACTAAGGACAAACCCGTGAGGGGCTCCAGTTCTTATCTCTGATGATCCGGTGTGGATTATTGTATTTACTATCTGAAAGCCCCCTGAAAGCTGTTGTATTCACTCATCTGCTGTCACACACGACCTTGAGTAAAATCCCATTCTTAGTCTATAGGGTTTAAGAGGACATCGACCCTTCGCCACCAAAACAGCTTCAACTCTTCTTGGAAGGCTTTCCATGAGATGTAGGAGCAGATTTATTGGAATTTTTCTTATGTAGTCCTGGTCCCTTGGGTCCATTCTGTATTCCTGGTTCACTCATGTTCAGTTTACTTCCTATTAACATGCTGATTGGTTTATTTGGAATTTTATTATATTATTATTTGTAGTCTGTTCATATTTTGGTCATCTTCTGAGTTTTGAATTATTGAGGGGTGTTTTTTTGTGATCCCTACCTGTCCCTCCAGTCTGTCCTCTCTGTGTTCCCTACGGAAATGAGTTGTGTCTCCATGCTTGCTAACTTTTCTGTCTCTGTGTCAATCTGTGTTTCTGTCTCTCTGCCCTTACTTCATGTGTGTTTTTAAGTCTTCAGTTTTCCTTTGTACCTTGCCACGTTGTCGTCATACATCCACTGTGTGTTTGGCGTTTTCCTGCTTTGCTCCCTGGCTTGTATTCCTCAGTATCTGATATGGTTTCCGAAAGAGACTCAGGCGCAGGCCAGGGTATTCCTTTAAGCGAAGAACAGTGCGTTTATTCACAGTGAACACAATCACCAAGTGGCTATATACAATGTGCAGGGGAAACGGGTCCGGGTCGCCAGGGTCTGTGGGAAACAGGGTTAGGGGAAAAGGTGCTCCAAACTTTCTGTACAAAAGCTCCTCCTCAGTCACTCCTCTCAGAATCCGGTTCCAAAAACGATCTAAACACAAAAGGTCGGGTTAGCGGGATAATAACAAAGGGCTTTCAAGATACAGGTTGGCAGATACACAAGTTTGACTGACACTGATAGCTCAACGATCCAGCGAAGACTAGTGCAGACTCGTCATCTTAAGTAGTGCAGTAATCAGCTGGGATCAGCGGCCGGTGCGGTGATGAGAGCAGGTGCGGGACCAGCAGCGGGAGCCCGCAATGAGCGTCGCCGCGGCGAGAGAGAGAGAGAGAGCAAACAAACCACAAACATATTGCCTAATAGAGGGTCGACCAGCGGGGCACAGGGACCATGACAGTATCTGCTTAAGTTATTTGTTTTCTGTGATCTGTAAGTCCAACAATAAACTCAACTCAGTCCTGATCAGAGTCCTGCAAACAGGGTCACCAACTGTGCCTGCCACACAGTGCTTCATGACACTGAGCTGAGCCATGTCTTTATGGACCTTGCTTTCATGTAGTCATGTTGGAACAGGAAGAGGCCATCCCGAAGCTGTTTCCACAAAGTTGGGAGCATGAAGGTGTCCAAATGTTTAAGAGTTCATTTCACTGGAACTAAGGGGCCGAGCTCATGTCCTGAAAAACAAACCCAAACCAAACACCCCCACCCCTCACCAAACTTTACACTTATACAATACACGCAATACATTGAAACAAGTGCGGTTCCCCTGGCAACCATCAAACCCAGAATTAACCATCAGATTGCATCACTGCGTATGGCTGCCAGCCTGGATGCTTGTACCAGTAATGATTAGGCATACTGTAATTATATTCTATGTCATTGTGATTTACATGTGAAGCTTTAAATCAAAGCTTAATAAATACTTATCATCAATATAAACTTACAATATTAAACCTTGAGGCAACTGTTGTTTTTATGTGGCGCTATAAAAATTGAATAAAAAGTCAGACTACATCAGAGGTGTAAGCATCACAGCAGATGTCGTTGTGTCAAAGTAACTCAGGATGAAACACAGAAGAACATTAAGGAGATTTTCCTGGCCTGACTTTTTATTGCAGATAACCTTAAAAATATTCTCTAGTAGATCAAAAACTGACGAAAACCATGAATTAACATGTGAACATTACCTGATGCTGTTGAAGTGAAGCAGAGCAAAGTTATAGAGGTTTTATTAGAGACACAGCTAAGAGTTTTGCAATTTAAAAAGTTTCAATCTCTTCAGTATTGAACTGGAGAAATGAGACTTTCTTGTCAGAGGTCATTTTTGAGAAAACAACAGTAGACTGCAATCGAATAATGCAGAAAACAGAGATTCGAGATGTGAAACTGTTCTTGAAGAACACAGAGAGAGAGAGAGAGAGAGAGAGAGAGAGCTGTGCAGGAAGTGTGATTTTATTGTGGTGGAAGCAAAGCAGCAAAAGTCAGAGGGAATTACAATGTTTCTTACATGTGACGTGTAGTTTTTGCTGCTGGTTCAGTGAATTTTGGTTGGAGAGAGACAAAACCTGCAGCATCAGAGTCTGTGTTATGTTGGCTTTTGGCACTGATGGTGTGTCCACGTATGTATGTCGGGCAAATGATCCACGCTTTGTATTTACGTCTTTGTGTAGAATCTGTTTACCTTCCTACATTTGCTGTTTTAGCTGTTTGGTGGTTGTTGAAATAGTTTTGTAAGCTTTAACCTGAGATTTTGGCCTTTCTGAGAAAATACATTTATATTTAAGAATCAATTTAGTATTTAATGACTTGATATCATGTTATTCAAGCTAAAAACCCTCCCCTACTAATAAGTCATCAAAATTGCAACACACATAGCTCTGACCTTCTCGTGACCTCATGTAACCACATCTAACAGGGCTTAAAAACATCACTGTTAGAGCAAAGTTAAGTATGGTGTTAACCACAGGATCCACTGCTTTCTCTCACCAAGGCTTGAGTATTTTTCATCCTGAGCGTATCTTCAAGTTTCTAGTGTTTTGCATTAGTGTTTGTAATGATGATACAACAAATAGTAAATGGTCTGTATCTGTATAGCGCTTTACTGGTCCCTAAGGACCCCAAAGCACTTTACACATCCAGTCATCCACCCATTCACACACACATTCACACACAAGGTGTGCTTTAGACAAAGCCCACACAGAAGTAATTCACTACAGTATGTCTGGTTTAAAAAAGCAAACATGGCAATATCACATAGACCAGGCATTCATACCAAGACCTCAGGAACCTTTTAGTTTTGTAAACAGTTCACACCACACTAAACACATTACCACAGGAACCAAAGAGCCAGTGTAGTCTGCAGAAGAGGTGAGAAAAACAATCACTCACACATTTTAAGTCCAATATTTCTGTCAAACATTCTTGGGGATATTGTGTGATACTGGTATCGAACCAATATCACACAACTACAACAAACGGGTCTCGGCCTTTAAGATGTACAGAAACATCCCAGAAACATTTATGTAAAAGTGGCAGATGCTGATAAATCCTATGTGTCTCTATACTTGATGCATTGCTCATAGATGTCGATTTCAAGTGAATTCAAGTTAGACTTCAGTCTTATAACACAGAAAGTGTGTGTTTCCTGTTTCTGCTTGTGACCTCGAACAGTACATCCTCAGTCATAACCACAGTTAGTCAGACAAACACCAGTGGAAATAAAACCCCTTATAAAGTGGAAGTGATTCTGCTTCTTGAACAGAGGCACCAATATTAATTTTAATAGCATTAGCATACTTAATATTGTTTGAGTGAAGTGTGCTGCAAAAAATAACCTAAAGTGATTTTCTAAGATTAAACATTAAACTTTTTAATATGTATCAACTTAACTGTAAAGTAGCAAATAAGGTGAATGTCATTACATAAAATGCTTTGTTTGGTCTTGTTAAGAGCTTCTGGGGATGCCCTTGATGGTTGAGCTGATATTGCTGTCTCAGTCAATGCATCAAGCACAGGTGGTAATGACCAGGTTGATTGACTTATCAACAAACTGAAAAAAAAAGAGAGGAATCAATAAGTTAAGATACCATATTCTTTACATACTGTGGTAAATACTTGTCACGGTTTTGCAGCAATGGTGCAAACCTGTGGCTATTTTCAGGAAGCAGATGCGTGAGAAAAGTATTACTGAACAGTAATGACACCAGTAGCATTTTGTCCAGACGGCCACAAGAAGGAAAGTCAGTCCAGACTTGTAGGCACAGAGAAAGTTTGGATTTATTTAACTGTTTAATGTAACTTCTTTCTGTCTGTGTTTTCTGTATTCATTTAACCTTTAGGTTTCATTTGCCGTAAACCAAGTGAGAAAGTATGTGGAATGGACATAACTGCCAAGACATCTTCACTGAGGTAGAGCATTTGTTATGAAGGGAGAAATCCATCCATCCATCCAGCCAAGAGGTCTCTTTAGCCCACGGCCTCCTCTTGGTAGGACATGCCCAGAATACCTTACCCAGGAGGTGCCTGGTAAGGATCCTAATCAGATTTCTGAACCACCTGAACCAACTAGGAGGATGATTGGCAGCTCTACACTGAATCCTTCTGATATGAATGAACTCTTCACTCTGTTCCTGGCTCATTCAAATATCTGACGTCACAGGAAGCAACCCTCTGATCCACTGGGAAACACCCAGAGTGCAGGCAGCAAGCCTACAAGAATACCCACCACGTTCTGCTGTATAAATGACATTTTAACCAGGGAAACTATGAGTATGACTCATGTCTCACTTCTTAAGTGGACATTACAGGAACAGCAGCTTTTGGCAGTTCAGTGTTGTCTTCATGACGCTTGATACTAAGCTGTTTAGAAGATGGGTGGATTCACAGAGCAACTTCAAATAGACTTTGCGACTTGGAGTAACGAGCTCTCGCCCTATGTTCCAGGAAGGAGCAAACTTTTACCAGGTAGGTAAGAAAGATGTGCTGAAACCTATCAGCTACAACTGGCAGATTATTATATTCATATTATATTGATCCCCACTTTATTCCTTATATAAAAGCATTCGATGGCTTCTAATGAACAGCTGGCTGTTTCATGTCTCAGTTCCTGCTTGCATTTATCTTTTGATTTTTTCAAAGTTTGGTGTCAGAACAAGAGGATCTGAATCCTGTTTCATTTCTCCCCCTGTTTACAAACACATTAACATAATTTGCTATACCAGATAAAGGATTTCTTCTTAAATGCCTTGAAAAAGTGTTTTTTATGTTCTTTTTGGCTTGAACTCACATCCTCCTCCCCCTCACCACCGTGTGGTTTCTTTAACAGGATGTTGTCGCCACTTTTGCTACAAAACGGTCAGTGAAACTGCAGCGTGCAGACGCTATGAAGGCAATTCTGCTTCTCCTCTGTAAGTACAGAACAAAAATTAACAACCAAAACTTCTTGTCACACAATACTGCAAAAGTACTGTAGATTAAAATGCACAGAGGTGTGTTTGAGTTCTTTGTTGATGTATAACTCGTTATAACGTATAACGTTGTTTTTGCTGCACACAGTTCTGTGACAGACTGAATGGCTGTATTATGAAAGTTTAAAGTTATCAGATGTCTTAAAGTTAACAGTTGCAAATGAAAGTTAGTGATTTCATGTTTGTGTCGTATGACTGAGAGTTTTTAGGAACACTTACACACTGTGTGGTTTGACTTTGACTTTCATATCAGTGTTGAGCACCTGCCGGACGTCAGCCCAGAGTCGTGGTAAGATTCAAGCCTGTTTATGTCTGTGTGTGTGTGTCTGTCTGTGTGTCTGCATGTGTGTGTCTGTGTGTGTGTGTGTGTGTGTGTGTGTGTCTGTGTGTCTGTGTGTGTCTGTGTGTCTGTGTGTGTCTGTGTGTGTGTGTCTGTGTGTCTGTGTGTGTCTGTGTGTGTGTGTCTGTGTGTGTGTGTGTGTCTGTGTGTCTGTGTGTGTCTGTGTGTCTGTGTGTGTCTGTGTATCTGTGTGTGTCTGTGTGTCTGTGTATCTGTGTGTGTCTGTGTGTCTGTGTGTCTGTGTGTGTCTGTGTATCTGTGTGTCTCCGTGTGTGTGTGTGTCTGTGTATCTGTGTGTGTGTCTCCGTGTGTGTGTGTGTCTGTGTGTGTCTGTGTATCTGTGTGTGTGTGTGTCTGTGTGTGTTTGTGTATCTGTGTGTGTGTGTGTCTGTGTGTGTGTGTGTCTATGTGTGTCTGTGTATCTGTGTGTGTCTGTGTGTCTGTGTATCTGTGCATGTGTGTATCTGTGTGTGTCTATGTGTGTCTGTGTATCTGTGTGTCTGTGTGTCTCCGTGTGTGTGTGTGTCTGTGTGTCTGTGTGTCTGTGTATCTGTGTGTCTCCGTGTGTGTGTGTGTCTGTGTATCTGTGTGTGTGTCTCGTGGGTTTTTCTGGTCTGTGTGTGTCTGTGTATCTGTGTGTGTGTGTGTCTGTGTGTGTTTGTGTATCTGTGTGTGTGTGTGTCTGTGTGTGTGTGTGTCTATGTGTGTCTGTGTATCTGTGTGTGTTGTCTGTTTGGGTCGGTGTATCTGTGCATGCTGGTATCTGGGGTGTTGTCTATGTGTGTCTGTGTATCTGTGTGTCTGTGTGTCTCCGTGTGTGTGTGTGTCTGTGTGTGTCTGTGTATCTGTGTGTGTGTGTGTCTGTGTGTGTGTGTGTCTATGTGTGTCTGTGTATCTGTGTGTGTCTGTGTGTCTGTGTATCTGTGCATGTGTGTGTCTGTGTGTGTCTGCATGTGTGTGTGTGTGTGTCTGTGTGTGTCTGCATGTGTGTTGACTGAAAGCACTGAGATGTTATTATAAACATTTTCTTCTCTAATCTAAAACTCTTCAAACTGAACCTCACCAACTGTTTCCTGCCTGCAGAATCAGGCTTTTCTTCCCAATGACACCAACACAGGCTCCTAAAGCTAAATGCTAAAGCCCAATGTTTTCATTGCATTTTCTGCTACTTTATGATTCATATTTACACATTGGAAATAACAGTCAATCATTTAAAAACAACCACCATCATCACCCAAGAAAACTAAATAAGTCAGTTGCCTCACTGATGAAGGTCCCTTAGCTCCCCTAGCTGTTACAGTATCTTTTACCAAATCAAGCATTCTTATCGTAGCCTTAGCTCAACGCAGACGCATGTTTGCCCCTTGGTAACCAGAGATCTGTAAGACAACATGTCACCCAGCAGATAAATGTCCGATCAGAACAAATAGCTGCCTTACTTTACTGTTTATTACTGCTGTGGGGCAACATAACACATGAGTTCTGTTAATCACATTTCTTCTGTGTGTGTGTGAAGTGAAGCACACCATCATCAGATCTCTCAGACTCATTATGGTAACGACAGCAATTGCAAAGCTCAGTTGTTACACTGTTTCACTAAGTTGGTAACTCTCTGGGTTTTTGATTAATTCAGTGAGTGCATTTATTCACTTTGGCTAACATCTGGTCTCAAATAATAGCCCCTCAGAAACAGCACTGAGCTGAAAAATCAGAATTTGAGCATTTTTATTCAGCAAATGTTCAGAAAGCCCAAAAGAACCACATGCTTATCTTATTTAGGCCATTGCATGGGAAGGAAACAGGAAGTCAGTCGACTTAGGAGGCACGGCTCTCATTGGTGCAGGTTCAACAGAGAAAGGCGCGTTTTCTTTAGGCCAAAGTTTGCATGAGTTTACATGACACCAGAGTTTGTAGTGGAGGAAGCTTTCTCAGCACGGGGTCGACTGTTCAACTACTGTTCATACGTAGGATGGTAACAATGTAAAGTGCCTTAAAAACCACACATTTACTACACTCACCGACTGTTTGTGGATCTGAGTGGATTATGTAGAGATGTTGCTGGTGATGTGTTTTTCTCTCCAGGTATGATGGTACATTTCTCACTGATTTTTTTACCAGATCCCAGCTCGTTTTGTTTGTTATTTTGGCCTTTGTTCACCCCAGAGTCAAAGCTTTCAGTTTGGTATCAATAAAATCACCTTAACTTATAAATTTGTTTCTGGGTATAACTTTGGGGACCACGGCAGGGTCAGCTTCCTTTTAAACACTTATGCTGTGCTGTCTCTCTCAGCCTCTTTGAAGGTCACTCCCAACTGGTCCCAGTTTTTCGAGTACGAGCACATCAGTCTGAGCTGTGAGCGGATCGCCTCCGGTGAATGGACAGTGTGGAGATCCCCAGCGAAAAAAGGGTCAGTTTACTGCTTAAATAACTAAAATCACAAAACTGGCATGTTAAAGGTAGAGCACTCTTTATGTTTCACTCAGCTAATTCATCTTTTTAGTTGCTGTTGCTGTTGTGCAGGAAGAAAATCATTTCTAAGTCAACCCAAGATGTTTTCAGTGTCTAAACCTGATAGGTTAATTCACTGAAAATGACTCTAACTGCAGACTGAAAGCAAATAAAAGGATATGTTAAAGAAAAGCAATCAGCAAAATAAAGAGCAAATTCCAGCGGTCTCATAACAAACTGCTGACAAACTGATATTTGACTGGTGATTCAGAGCACCAAAGTACTTTATGAGTGACAGTGAGAGTCAGCAGGCATCTGGCAAAATGCCTGGTTTGAGAATTTTTTGCATAATTTACAACTTTGGACTGTAAAATGTATCCAGTATAGTACTGAATTAGATAATTAGTTTATTCATTAGTTGTCTAAAAATGAAGTTGAGATTCAGGTTAACACAAACGATTTTTCTCAGGTTGAAAGTGTCTGACTGCACATCAGGCTGGGGTATTCAAACTTCCTCTACCTGTGAAATTAAGAGAGTCACACATTCAGACTCCGGGGTTTACTGGTGCCAGTCCACACACGGTCACAGCAGCAACGCCATCAGCATCACTGTCAATGGTAAGATTCATTAAACTGCATTTCAGCATGCCTGAAGGAGAAGCTACATAACTCCTGCTTCCTGTTTCAGGACAGTGGAGCTACTAAAACCGCAAACTTGCTATGAAATTTAATGTGACTCATTCATGTGTGAATCAGCTCTTCTCTCTCCAATAGACTTTTGCAACATTTGCAACTTTACACGTCAGTGTTTTACAGGGAACTAGTTGTGATAAAGGGAAGCACATCAATATAAACCAAAAAGGTTTAGTTCAGTTAAATGGACTCATTTTTATACACAACTTGCTTCATTCATTCGGGCCGATCGTGGCTCAAGAGTTGGGTGTTCCTCTTGTAATCTTAAGGTTGCCGGTTCGAGCCCCGGCTCGGACAGTCTGGTCATGGTGTCCTTGGGCAAGACGCTTCACCTGCCGCCTACTGGTGATGGCCAGAGGGGCCGATGGCGCGATATGGCAGCCTCGCTTCTGTCAGTCTGCCCCAGGGCAGCTGTGGCTACAACTGTAGCTGCCTCCACCAGTGTGTGAATGTGAGAGTGAATGAATAGTGGAATTGTTAAGTGCTTTGACGGGTCCCGAAAAGCGTTATATAAATGCAATCCATTATTATTATTATTATTATTCTCCCATTAACACAAGCACTATTGACTAACTTGATATTTGGCATTGAGACTGGTGCAGTCAGGGATTGAACCACCAGCCTTTTGGTTGGTGGTCTGGCTCAGGGCTGCAGCTCCAAACAAGCCACACTTTTGCAGTCTAACATTTAACATTCAAGTCAAAGTCTGTGAGCTGTAGCTCTTTGATGTGCTTCTGATCAGCAGCGACCTGCTCTACTTTCTGTGCCACAGCCAACCAGAGCTAATGTTGCATGTTATGTCAGTAAGCTCACTGCATGTGGAAAAAATGATCTATAATGCTGCACATTTCTTGGTGTATGGGGCTGTTCATGATCTGTTTTAGAAATGGATGCCTGATTGACCTCTATGAGGCTGGTAGCTAACCTGTGCAGTGTTAGGTTACCTAAACTGGGACGCTCAAATAAAATCATTTTTAAAAGCAGCTAAATTACTTTTTAACAATACCAAAAATGATCCCACTCGGCCTGTTGAATATCAGTTGTGTATGTGGACGCAACACCCCCAGTCCTTCTCTGTAAACCACAGTGACCTAATTTCTTTCCTGCAGAGATTCAGAGATAGCTGATTTTGTTAGCATAATTGTTCTAGGGCAGTCACCTCTTCCCTGTAGGCTGTCTCCTCACCTGAAATCACACAACAACATATTTCATTTTTCTGGAGGTTTAGAGAACCCAGTGATCCTGCTGAGTCCTGCTGCCCCTGTGGTGGAGGGAGAGAACGTCACTCTGCTCTGTAGAACAAAGAATCCCTCCAACCTCCCTGCTAATTTCTTTAAAGATGATCACCCCATCAAAAGTGAAACTGCAAACCACACGACCATCTACCAAGCATCTAAAGCTGATCAAGGTTCCTACAAATGTCACATAAGTGGTCATGGGGAATCACCATCCAGCTGGCTGCTGATACAAGGTAAGGAACAAAGTTATTTCACTAAATAACAGTTCTCCTGCTGTCTGCTTAAGCTGCTTCCTGTGACGTGACCCAGATAAGTGAACGAAATAGATGAATGGATGCAGACAGCTGTATAAAGACATAGTGAGGGTAAAGATGACTGAAGAAGAAACATTCAGTGCATCCTGGGACTCCCCCAGCAGCCTACACCTAAATGCAGCTTAACTAAGGGAGGATTCAGGGTAAGAGTGGACATGCAGCCAAAGTCCACAAAAGTCATAAAGCCAAAGTAACTTGTGTTTTGCCCACATACACCGATGGTGATCTCACAATCTAAACAGATTAACTGGCATTCATCAGGATTCATTCAGTTCAAGTATGAACAGGACGGCTGTGAGTGTGCTGAAGGAACATCCTAAAAATCTCTTCTTTACTCTTGGATTTGGTTACCTGACATCATGTATTTATTAGGATTTGTGTTAATTAGAAAATCTTGTTGTAAAACAAATTGTGTTACCAGTCTCAGTGAGATTCGTAGATTTGTAGCACTGCAATACATCATCCAACACGTTGCTTTATATGTAATAATGTGTGCCAGTCGGACTGGGGTTTGTAAAGGTTTAAATATATATGATTTTAAAATGCATATTATATTAATATTAATTGGAAGGCACTGCATGAATGGAATTCTGATTGGGGCTCAGCAACATAATAAATACATTAATTGAATTTTGTTGCATATTTTTTTTTAGTGTAAAAAAGATTCAACACGTGTATCATAGAAACAAAGTGAATAAGCAAAACAGAAGACGTCTCAAAACAACAGGAAATGTGAAAACATTGAATACAGCGCAACATATTTTAACTCACTGAGTCTTGTTCTGTCCCCAGATCATTCTGACCTTCCCACTCTCACACCGTCTCCCAACTCAGCTCAGATGTTTGAGTATAAGGACTTGAATCTGAGCTGCGGCATTCAAGGATGGACAGTCAAGAGATTCAGCACCTTTGATAAACAAGTGTCCGGATGTGAAGTAGTCTGGGGAAAAGCTACTTCCTATGGTTGCATCCTCCACAAAATCAAGGGGCTCGACAGTGCTGTTTACTGGTGCGAGTCTCCTACACACCAGCGGAGCAACTCGGTCAACATCACAGTTTATGGTAGGAGCGGGTTAAAAATCAAATTTGAAACAGAAGCCCTCAAAATGTATACGAATGATTGGAAAACTAAACACATAATAGTCATGCTTGTAAAACACGTGTCAAAGTTGTTATAACAAAAATGGTTAAATGAACACTTTTTGTTTTACACACAAACAGTGGAGCAGTACAGCTTCACAGCTGAGCTCAGTGGATGGATGCTTTACTATGAACAACCATAGTCGAGCTAAACAAAAAAAAACATGCATTTCTATTTCACTGATGCTAGTATTGTTTTCTTTTAGTTAACAGAATCCATGATTAATCACAAAGCTGTAGTGCTGCACACTAAAGCGGATAAAGTAATGGTGGAGACAAAGTGCACCATGTTTAATTTCTAAGGTTTAACATACCAGGAAATAAGAAAAAGTAATTAACACATAACTTAATGCACCATATCAGGACAAAACCTAATTGGAAAAGCAGGCTGTGAAAACCTAAATACACCTCACAATGCTGCTGCTTGTAGGATCACAGTTACTAGCAGCAAAATAATAGTTTCCAACTTCATGAGAATAGGTTGGCCAACTCTTCTTTACAGCATTGTTTCAGTTTATTAATGTGCACAGCTCTCTATCTTAAGATCCCACAGGGTTGCAGTCGGGTTCACTCCTGGACTTTGCATAAGCCATTGATACATTTGATCACAGAAGATGTCGTTCTCAAAATCCTGTAACTAAGTTTAAGGATGTAAATTCTCCACTGTTATCTTCTCCAATGACATACGCCAACACAATGTAAAACAGCTACCTAGACTCCCACAAGACTGATTATCTTGTTAGTGTTACATTAAACAGCTTTCATTGAAAAAGCTGGCCTCAAATCAGAAGTGCATGAGTGCCTGGTATAACTCACAAAAGTGTGCCTTAAAGCAGATAACCTGCAAGCTGTAGAGAAAAAGGCAGCTCACTATTCTAGATCTTCATTTAGACTGGAAGAAGAGTTTGCTGCTCTATAATAAAAAGACGTCTTAGTATTTGTCACTGAAAACAACCCCAGGTTTCCTCAGGTGACCACAATATTTTAATACACAGAGAAGAACATGCAATAGAAATTAAAGGTACTGCACTGCAGTGCTCTGAATCATGCCATATCTATCTAATAAACTCTGTTTTCATGTAGATTGATATCTCTCTTCACACACAAAGGTTTATTATGAAGTTCCACAGGGTTTAGTGGTGGAATCAATTATATTTTTCCCAAATATATTTTTCCTATCATTAGAAGACATACCATACATTGCATTTCACTTTGGTGCAGATAATACCCAGCTTTATCTATCCATGATGACACACACTGATTAGCTAAACTGCAGGAATTTCTTAAGGACCTGGATGAGCTGTAATTCCTTGCTTCTTAATTCAGATGAAACTAAGATTATTGTCATTTGCACTAAAAATGTTGGAAACATTGTATCTAACCAAAATGCTTACTCTGAGTGGGATTACCTTGGCCTCCAGTAACACTGCGAGGAGTCATTTTTGACCAGGATCTGTCCTTCCATGTACATATTAAACAAATGTACAGGGAAAGTGCTGCATATCCACAAAAAACGTCCATGCAAAAAACTAGTTCAGTCATTTATTACTCAGAATCTGCACTGTTGTAATTCATTATTATCAGGATGTTCAGATGATCCACAATGACAGTGACTACTGTTGTAAATTGCTGCAATAAAAATGAAACTGAATTGAACTGCATCTTGTAGAAGTACTCACACTTGCTGATGATCAAATAATCAAGTGCATTTAGTAGCACCTGCCCAGAATACTTCCTCACCCACTGTTTCTCTATTCTGGCTTAATTTGTTTATATGTCATGTCATGTAGTTCCTCTGAGGTTTTATTTACTTAATTTTAAGAACTTTAAGGAATCAGAATATTTTATGTCCTGATACTTGAAACCTTAGTAACTAAGGAAGGTTTACTTTCTTTATTTACAATGATTGTATCTGCCTCTCATCAGACAGTGCTAGATAAATAAAGCTGAATAGCATGTTCTGCTACATGGCATGTACTCGTGTATTCAAACATTTTGTTTTTATCTTTCAGAACGAGAATATACTCCAGTAATCCTGCAGAGTCCCGTCCTCCCCGTGATGAAGGGAGCTAACGTTACTCTGCTCTGTGAATCAAAGAACAGTCAATCCGACATCCCAGCAACTTTCTATAAAAATGAATCTATTATTGGGACTGGGCCTAGAAGTCACATGATCATCTATAACGTCACAAAGTCTCATGAGGGCATGTACAAGTGTAACATGAGTGTGGGAGTGTCTCCATCCAGCTGGCTGTTCATCATAGGTAAGGACTGAAAATCCAAGGAATGACATGACTGGTGACTTTGGTCTTTTTTCTTTGATGTGTATTAGACACTGTTCATCTGTGGTTTAGAGAGAAGATAAAAAGAGCTTTTTTCCAGCAAGATCTTTGATTGTTTGTTTCTAGATCCTGAAGATCCTGATGCCCCCACCTCAGATCCTCACAAAAACCTGTCTTCTCTGGGAATACTGCGCTACATCTTGGTGTACTTCCCATATGTAATTTCCACATTCCTCATGGCTTCTATATATCGCATGTCTGCAGGTAACACTCATCATTATGTTCAAATATCACCCGTCCATCTCGTAGCGTTGGATCTATAATCTTTACCAGAATAGAAAAACACTGGTTACTGAACATGAATATGAGTTACTATGTAAAAATCAGAGAATAACCAAAGTTATTGCCGTTTTGATGGAGGAAATCAAAATGCCTGAGCCACATTTAATTATAGTTCACACAAAAGTTGATAAGAAAAGCAGGGAATTGGCAGACGAACTGGCCAACATCTACAGAGACATGTTTTCAGGGCTCTTAATCTACCAGTTTCCTAGAAATCTGGGATGATGTGTAGAACAGCATCAAAAACAGAAATTCATCATTAGCGCATAAGTGCACCTATATTTATTCTGTTTTTCACATCAAAAGTATTTGTATTTGAACAAGGATAGCAAAAGACTAAGACATCTCATTGTGGTTCAATTTTCACTACTAATCGGGTTATTTAGGGACATGATGGATATATTAGATGATCTCATAGAGGCTTTGTGTTTCAGAAGCAACCCTTGGTAACCTCCAGTCTCTGTGTGTTTATTCTCAAACCAGTTGCTGAGTGGTTGTGAGGTGAGATCAGTCACATAAAGGGTGCTGCATCAAAAGCCTTCTTGTGATTGCTTTGGACACTTGTAGATTGCAGTGGTTGCCCAGATGCATGGAAGATGCAGACTTTGCCTTAAAAGTAAAAGTTACGCATCATCTGGTTTCTGTGACACTTTTACTACAGCTTGGCAAGTATTTGGCATTTATTTGCAGAAAAGTTAGTGTCTTCCTTTCAAATTATAGGCAACTTTTGCAATGTGCTAGTGACCAAATTAAATACAAGGAGGTCCTCAATGTATAGCTTTTTACAACCAGCTTCATGTTATGGACGGCCAGCAACTTCTAGCAACCACTCATTGGGTCACAGAATACACATTATTCCAGAGGGGTCAGTGACTGGATTAATGGGACCAATGGGCTAATGACTCAAAATCAATATACATAAGGGAATAAATGAAAGCTTAAATTTAAAAGCCATGATCTTCAGGCCCTCAGGCAGCGCTGCAGTAACGTCTTGATATTCACATGTCCCGGGTCAGGTTTGGAAGTTGTTTTAGCCACATGTTAGTTTTAGTCACTACAATCTGCAATTCAAATAAAGTCTAATACAGTTTGGCGGTCCAGTTTTTCTGTCTTAACCCTTTCCATCCCACTTTCTGTTGGCTCCAAATTATTTAAGATGGAGACAAATAAAAGCTCAAATCTATCGTCAGACAAGAATAAGTTAACATCTACAGTCGATGTCAAATTAAGTTCAAATTAAGAATGTATTATTCAAAAGAAAAATGACTTGAATATTCTTTATATTTACAGTTTGTTTCATCACTGTTATCATTTCTTACTTTGCGCCTAACAGGAAGGAGCTCACATGTTTCCATAACGATGCCTCCACCCACCGAGGAAGATGAGGACCAGTCGTATGATGATGTCATGGCTGACGTCACCACTGAGCATAATTTCTAACTTAAACTCTTTGTCATGTTTTGAAGTCCTGGTTTTACATGAATTTTGTTGCATGTTGTTTTTAATTTTTGTATCAATAAAGTTTTACTGTTTTTTTTGTAAATTCATTGCTGTGTGTTTTCTTTAGTTTACATCTTCGACCTCTTAACATGAAAAATGAAGCGGTGCTTTCCTGGCAACAAACGTCATCAGGGTTAGAGGTGAGATTTTATTTATAGGATCTATTTTTAGGGCAAAGGGAGAATTTAACTGTTAGTTTCAAACTTTACTGGGTTGAAGAAGTATATTCAGAATGAATAGAATCGTGATGTTATGCTGCCACCTGCTGATGGCTTCTTGTCACTGCATCTCTGAGAGGCGACTGTGGAGCTACAGCAGGAAACTGACTCTGAGATATTAAAGATGGAGCTTTATTAAAACACCACCAGACTTTATTTCTGACTTCAATCATACTCAGTGCTTAAAACTGATGATGCATATACATGTATATTTTAGTTAGTTGTTATTTAGTTGTGTGAAGGGAACCTGCAAAGTGCGGTGTATATGACAATAAACTTCTTGAATCTTGAATATTTTTTTTAATGTAATGCTTACACCCCACGAAACAGGCCGTCTGTATTTTCAGTCTGATGACTGACAGCCTGCACAGAAGGAACCCTGATCCTCTCACCAGAGAGAGGCCAAACTGAGTGCAATCATGGTTGGCTGAAACAAATCACAGAATGCATGAAAGCTATTGGAAAAGGTACTAAATCAGCTCAATTTAACTGAGCAAGTGAACGAAAGTTTAAAGTAACATAAAAAGAAAATCAAATATTTTCCACAACATTTCTTTTGCTGGCCACCTTTTCAGTCCCCAGAGAAACTGCGATATCGGCCAGTCTCTGGTGCAGCCGCTCCACTGCTGGCTGCTCATTTGACCTCCAGAGATGCTCATGTGTCCTTCTCCATGTCCAGGCTGATGCTCTAAAGTGTCTTCAGGCCTCGCTCAGCCTCGTGGTCGACCCTCTGAAGTGGTTAGACCCCTGCACATGGCCTTCCTTTCTCCTTTCGTTGTCTCCTGTGCTATGCAAACCTCTCACACCTTAGTTTATTCTGGCTTTTATATCTTGCTTATCTTTGGACTTCAGCACTAAATGGTCACTTGAGTTTTCATCTGCCTCCTTTTTCTACATTTGGGTTAACAACTTTCTAGATTTAGTATTTCTAGTAATTCATAGCATCTGTAGTTATGCAGTGAAATGGGTAACACAGCAAAAGAGTTTGTAAATGTAAATGAGCAAAAACACGCAGCCATTAGCTGTGTTTTCACTTCTATTATGAAAATAAAAAATGGTGCCAAAAGGTAAAAAACTAAAATCTTGAAAATAAGTTCTTCTTGCTACGAGAAAATATTGAAATGAAAACAGGTTTTGACACTCACTTGAATTCAGATTTCACACATTTAACACTTCTTACTTTGTTGTAAGACTTGGGCCACAGACTGGTTGAGTTTATTCATGCCTACAGATCAGTGATTGTGCTAATAGCTGGCAGCTAGCATGGAGTTGATGAGGAGGAGAAACTTGTTGTGGGCAGCACACATGGGAGAATTTCAACCCCAGGTTTGACCACGAGAACAGTAGAAGCATTCAGCCATCCAAAAAACATCTATCCAGCAAGAGACGCAGCTGCAAGATGTAACCTAGATTTGCTTCTGAGTAAAATATCATGAGCAGAAATGATGCTTGCCAGTGAAACTACAGCAGGAGGAATCTGCCAGTTCTGCAGTAGTTAGAGCTACAGTAACAAAATATGCACAAATGCTGTCTATTTAAGATCATGTTTGTGTTGAGTTCAGCCTCATGTTGATCTCTGATATCATACTCATTTTCCTGAATGCTTGGGATCGATTAAAGCTCTTTCTCTCACTGATATCATTTGACTCGAAAGGCCTCACCTCCTGCAGGAGGTGCTGTAGTAGAAGAAGAAAACCAGCCTACAGCTGGATGGTGAAGCTGGTGTTGATTGTTTTGATGAGCAAGTCGACATTAGAGAGAGATCTGAGATAACGTCAACGGGCACTAAAAAGTGCCTTCAAAACAAAATTCCCCTTCAGTGTACGGAAATAATGTGCAGTACAGATAAGCAAATGATGCATGTTGTGGTTGCTTAAGAGCAAAGTCAGACTTTGAGGGGAAAAAAACTCAAATCAAACTGAATTATAAAGGTGGAAAACCTGTGAAGTCTTATCAGAAAGTGACAGTGTGATATGACCATCTGAGAAAAAAGTCCTGACATTTGAAGAATACAATATACCGGCAGCCTGTGCATCATAAATGATGAGAAAGCATATCTGTTCCTGCGTAGGAAATTTGTAGCCCAGTTTAGCATAAAATACAAAGAGGAAATAAATATGAGGGTAGTAGTGCGGTCTCTGTGAGTTTCCTGATTTGCAACAATATCATTAAACTCAGAGGACTCAGCGAATCAAGCAGCTTTCCTGCTCGCTGAAACGGCAGAAACACAGGTGAGTCTTATTTACGCTCAAAACTTTTGTGCTTAAGTTCTAATTTCATGCTTAAGTTGAACGATGATTTGTAGCAGCTTCTGGGCAGTAGAAACACACAGCTGCCTCAGCACCACAGTTGGCTCCTGCCAGTGTTCAGGGTGCAGATCTATTGATGTCATTACAAATTGGTTATTGTTGTTGTTATAGACAAAGACTTAGCGTGTACTGGTGCCAAATGCACTGATAATCAGCCTCACACTCTTTTATGGCTTCGTTATGAACAATCTGTTCACTACCATTCAAATGTTTGGACACCTTCTCATTTAATGCTTTTTCATCTTTTGTCCTGGAAATTGTTTTTAATGCAGTTATGTAGTAAACAAAAAAGTGCGAATCAACTCAAAACACGTTTTACATTTTAGATTCTTGAAAGCAGCCACCCTTTGCTTTGTTGACAGTGCGGGTTTCAATTATCACTTTTAGCTTGAATATCAAAATATAAATGTATTTTGCCAGAAACACCAGAATCTCAGGTTAAAGCTTTCATTTGAACAACCATCAAACAGCTAAAACAGCAAATGACAGCAGGTAAACAGATTCCAAATAAAGACGTAAACACAAAGCTCACCGACGGCACGCATACAGACATGCCGCTGGGGCTGAAAGCCAACATCTTACAGGTTCTGATTCTGCACATTTTGTCACTCTCCAACCAAAATTCACTGAAACAGCAGAAGAAGAAGATCAAAACTACACGCCAAATTTTATAAACATTTACATAACATTTACATTCACAGCATAAACAGTTCCCTCTTACCATAAAAATCACACTTTCTGCACAGCTACTACTTCACGACCAGTTTCCCATATCTATATCTAAGAAATGTAAGCTTTTTAAAACCCTTAGCTGTGTCTCTAATCAAACCTCTGTAACTTTTCTCTGCTTCAGTTCAGCAGCATCACTTACTGTTCATATGTTGATTAATGTTTCCCTCAGTTTTTGCTCTACTCCAGAATATTTTTAAGGTATTTGCTATAAAAAACCAGGCCAGGAAAATTTCCTTCATGTTTTTCTGTGTTTTAGCCTCACTTACACTGACAAAAAGGCATCTGCTGTGATGTTTACACCTGTGATGAAGTCTCATGAGTGTTAGTACTGATAAATGATCAGAATTATAATATTTCTTACTGTTTGAGGCAAAATTTCCCTAATTTAAATTGAAACAAATTAAAAACAAATCGATTACAGAAATCAGTGACGATACCCAGCCCTCCTGCAAACCCTTGACCTTCTCTCGGTGAGATTCATGTTGTAGACACCTGCCGTGGCCTTCACTTCACATTCCTTGTCAGGCTTGTCAAACTTGTCAGTTTGCATGTTCTCCCCGTGTTTGCCTGGGTTCTCTCCGGGTACTCCGGCTTCCTCCCACCAGTCCAAAGACATGCAGTTAGTGGGGATAGGTTAATTGATTAATCCAAATTGCCCATAGGTGTGAATGTGGGAGTGAATGTGAGTGTAAATGGTTGTCTGTCTCTGTGTGTGGGGCCCCTGTGACGACTTGCAGGCGACTTTCCAGGGTGTACCCGCCTCTCGCCCTATGACAGCTGGGATAGGCTCCAGCGCCCCCTGCGACCCTGAAAAGGACAAGCGGAAGTGAATGAATGGATGTTATCATTGTGTCACTTATCCACTTCACAGGTTTTTATGTTAATTGGAATGAATCAGGGATGTTCAGACTTCATAGCACGTTGTTTTTTCAGATGTTTCATCTGATGCTTTCAGTGAAAATCTTCAATGTAAATAGTCATGAAAATAAATAAAAACCATTAAATAAGAAAGGATCTGTCTACCAGACGACCCAAGCTTGAAGGATAGACCACCCGCAGGGGCAAGAGGGGATTTATTATTATTATATACTCAGCCTTGGAAAGAGCAAAGCTGACTGACAACCTTGGCCAACCACTTGAAGAAGTATACTAGAGATATTAAAGGCAGAAGAATAAACCAGCACTACTCCACGGAGCCATCTGAGGTGTACTCTGAGTGGCAGGGGAACAAAATGAGAACAGTGCCACTGAAGCTGGAGACAGAGCAATAGTGGAAGAGCAACCATGGCGGCAATGCTCAGAAAGGGTCATCAGTATGAGCTGAAAGTTGGACATCAACAGGCCCATGATTCACGTCCACTGGCTGAAGAAACTGACTCCACTCCATTAGTGACTAGCAGCACACACACACACACACACACACACACACACACAATCAACCCAGCTGATAGTCAATGAGTCACTTCCAGAAGGGAGCAGTCCCATTTAACTACTGAAGAACAACCGGCCTCTGTACCACATGGATTCTCCTGATGTCGTAGTGGCTGAGTTAACCAGGCACATGGCTCAGTGCACGAGTGGTGCACCAAAAGACATTGGCAGGAATACCAGAGGAGAAACACGAGAAAATATTTGACAGTGTCATCTGCTTATGTATGCATTTATATATCACCAACATACTGTGCAACAATCTGACGTTACAAGCAAGTTACATTAAGGATTTTACCTGGTTAAATGTTAGTTTAGCTGACAGCTTTCATCTGTGTACTGAGATGTATGGGCATCCAACTTTGGATCAGCTGATCAGCTTTTCAAGTTGCTATTCAAAAAGCCCAATAATGGGGAAATACAATAATAAAGCCTCAAAGTAACAAAAGCATGAACCTTGATCGGATTAAAGAAGGCACTGCTTAAGTAGTTACCTGGTTAATTGCAAGTTAAAGTTATTCTGATCATATTCTGAATGATTTGCCATTGTGACTGGGGCCCAGTTAAACAATGACTACGTAGTAAGAGAGTTTTGAGATGTTTAGACGAAATATAGTTCCTATGCAATATCACTACACAAGATGGAGCATGTCATTAACACAGTGAGTGATGTGATTTAGAAAGGAAATAAGCATAATGATATTAGAAATGGATTAAAACACAATACTAATAATAATGTGTTAGAATAATAGGTCGGTTAAGACTGAGCAGTGGATTTCTATGACTGCTCCTTCTTGAACTCAATAAATTGGATTTATTTTTCAGCTCCAGAAACATGGCTGACACAATAAATGTGACTTCATCTTCCAACCAGACCTGCGATGCTGTTAACACTTCAGCCTATCCTTTCTTTATGCTGGTCTACAGTCTAGTGTTCCTGGTAAGTTTCAAATCATCAGATCACTGTTAAAAATGTGTTAAAGGTTCTCAGTGCATGTGCTGAAGTCCTGTCCTCTCCATACTTTCTGTGTTTCTTTAGGTGGGGTTAATCCTCAATGGCTTCATCATGAAGTTTCACTTTTGTGGAGCACAGCAGCGGGCATCGAGCAGCTTGAAGATCTACCTGAAAAACCTGACAGCTGCTGACTTCCTGCTCTGCCTCTTTCTGCCACTCCGCATCACCCACTATGCCAGCAGCTCTGTCATCATTCGGCAGCTCTACTGTAGTTTTGGAGCTTGTGCCATCTTCATCAACATGTACGCCAGCATCATATTCATGGGCTACATCGCTGCCAACAGGTAAACTTCATGATGAAGATTAGAGGAACCTTTTACCTTTTACTCTAACTGCATTTCATGGTAATGCTGTTTACGCCTCACAGCTTGACTAAAGCGCTGACAAGAATTTTGACTTTATTAATGATTTCTGCTGATTTGAAACTAATAATTAATGAATAGTGACTGATTCATCCACTCAACCCCCTTATCTTTTCTCTTCAGGTATCTAAAGATCGTCCGACCTTCAGGAACTCACATCCTGCAGACAGCAAAAACTGCCCACATCATTTCCATCATTACCTGGGTCTTTCTCCTGGTTCCGACTGTGACATACACCATCCTGTTTTTCATCACCCAGACCCCTGTGATCTCTAACCCCAGCTGCTGTGATCCCTTCTTTAGTGAATCAATCAAGCTGTTCTTCACAATCGTCCACACTTTGTCTCCCATCATCTTCCTCGTGGTCTTCATATCCCTGGTCTTCTTCTACTACAGCACCTCCCGCAGGGTGTTGCGGGCACAGCAGAGGCAGCTGGCCTCCTCTGGCTCCGAGAAGCTTGTCAAGCCTCGCAGGAACATGTTAGTGCTCGTCAGCATCTTCTGTGTTTGTTTTGTCCCCTATCACCTGGCTCGTCTTCCCTATAGTCTTCTGTGGAGCAATGACTCTGTAGGCTCAGTCTTGAACTATGTAATGGAGGTGACCACCATGGTGGCAGTTTTCAATGTCTGCCTGGACCCTGTTGTTTACTTTTTCCTCTGTAAGTCTTTCCGGGCAAAGGTTAGAAAGGTGTCCAGGACAACCAACAACCAACAAGCAACTGAGGAGAGTGAGAGTACCAAAGAGCCACTGGACAGTGTTCCAGCAATGAAGTAACCCAGTGAGTTGTAAGGAAAAGCTCAACATTTTATAAAATAGAGAGATTTGCATTTGGTTTGAGAGTCAGATTACACCAGTGAAACCAGTGTCATGGATCCCTAATCCTTGTCAGTTTAATGACTCTCTGCTAAGCACATGAATCAATACAGTGCTTAACACAAACATAAAGACAGAATCAGTGTTTGTGTTGCTTTCAGCTATTAGCACAGTGGCTGATTTAGCATGAATAAATTGAACCAGTCTGGGTTCACATGGATATAACACTTGGCATCTGATGAACATTTACAGAGGACAGAGATGACTCCCTTTGGGGAGAGTGTGATGGTATGATGACAGTTATGAAGTGAGGGTTAAAGCCATGCACACACTGGAAGTGATTCCCCTCATCGCACATGGCTCTGAAAATGGTTGTTGGTCACTTGTGGACATTGCAGGCTATGGTTGCCTGGGTAACGCTTTAATGTATTTATTACCAGGTTGTATATCAATCAGTGGTTCCCCATGTTCTCATTGGTAGTTGCTTCAATCTCTTACCTGGGCCCAGAAAAATGTCGTTCGCTTCATTTTGCCAGAGTGTATTTTTGTTGTAGTCATTTAAAGTTGCAGAATGTCATTCACTTTCTATGTCTCAGGTTGCCAAATTCCTGTGAATTTGATGTATGTATGAAGCTTAAATCTGTAAGAAAACCTGCATCAGAATGAGGCTTAATGAAAAAACGAGTACTGTGTCAAATAAAGCAGCATCTTAACACCAGTGAACTCGTTTTGGTTTCTTTTCTGAATCTTGTCAACAGTTTTTCAGGTCTTCGCTGTGTTCCCTCTGTCTGTCCATGATGTCATAGTGTCTGCTCGTGGGTCTGTCTGTTAAGTTCAGTGTCCAGTCTGGATCTCTGTGTCTGTATTTCCTGTTTTACTTAGAAGGTCCATTTCTGATGTGTATAACTGTGTCCCAAAACGTCGGCTGTATCCTTTGGAGGCTGTCACAGCCAGGCGACGAAGGCTGTCCCAATTCGGCGATTCCATCAAATGCAGACGACAAATGAGTCCTCCATTTCCCCAAATTTGAAGGATGGGTCGGGTGTGTCCTTTGTGGCCCACCATATCCCAGAATTCATAGTGCGGCCCAACCAATTTCAGTTCCCAACAATGGCAGCCGCTACTAAGTTTTAAAATTACTCTTATTAATCTTTCTGGGTCACAAAATAAACTTTTAACATTTCTCAGGTGAGAAAGTAGCTGTGTAAACTTCAAATATCTGCTTTGTTTATCGAGACATTGCATATGTGCAAAAGTGCGCCGATGTTTTTGGAGACGTCTGTTACCCACCCACTCAACCGGGGGATTCAATGGTCACTCCAGCCGGCGAGAGCAGCGGACCCCCGTCTTTTCAGACCCCCGCTCTTTCGCTACTCAGGTTAAACATGATATATAAGTCACTCGGATAACTTAAAAATGTAATTGTTTGGATTTTTTGTAATTAGCTTCCTTTAAGTTGCTTCAGTGATGCAGTTTTTCAAAACTTTTTTATGAAACTAGCACCTCTGTGGTTGTCCAGTTTCCTCTTTCTGATAAAACCTGTTTTACTGCATGCCTGTCGTGTTTAATAACCCACATAGTCACCCACATGTGCACAATGCAAATTATGCGGTTTCAGCATGTTTTGAAGCAGCTCAGCAGTCTGTCTAACCCACATGAGTCACCATTCTCGTCATCAGAAGTCTTTATTTTTCTTAAAACACTTAAAACATCATCATCTTTATTTATACAGCACTTAAAAAAAAAACCAAAGCTGTCACGAAGTACTGTACATTTAAAGTAAATAATAAAAATACACAGGTGTACAAAATGAATTGTTAAGTGATGATGAGAAAGTTGCACACATTCATCATGGAGGTGGATTCATGGTAATCTGTTCTTTTTACAAGGTGGAATGATTGCACAGCATGCAGGCTCAAAAGTACACATATGGGGTCAATTATAAACATGTATGGGATGCTGTGTAAGACATAAATAAAGCTAAAATACAAAGGTTTGGACACTGTTTTGCATGTTTCGGAGGGGGGCTATGTGTTTAACAAGTGCATAACGAGTGGTGCTGTAACAGCAGGATCATTCACACACACTGTTCTCCTGATTTGGAGGTTCTGGCAGTCTCGTGCAGACCTTTTTACATCCCGAGGGAGTTTACAGTAGTTATTGTGATAGCTGTTTATATACCGCCGGATGCTAACGTTAGCACGGCTCTCAGCCTCTTGCTCAACACCATAAACAAACAACAGCTTGCCCACCCTGATGGGGTTTTTATTGCCGCCTGCGACTTTAACAAAGCGTGCCTAAAGACTGTGCTTCCTAAATTTGTCCAGTTTGTGGACTTTGCTACGAGAGGAGAACACACTTTGGACCATGTCTATTCAAACATCAGGCATGCTTTCAGAGCGACACCCCTCCCCCACCTGGCTGGATCTGACCACCTCTGCATGTCCCTCACCCCCACCTAGACCCCCCTGCTGAGAAAAACAAAGCCCCAGACAAAGACAATAAAAACCTGGCCTGAAGGAGCCCTCTCTCAACTGCAGGACTGCTTCTCAACAACTGTATGGGATTTATTCTCCAGCCACAACCTCAAGGAGTACACGGACACTGTACTCTCGTACATCAGGAACTGTGTTGACAATGTCACCGTCAACAAAAGGGTCAGGGTGTTTCCAAATCAAAAACCCTGGATGAATAGCGAAGTGCAATCCCTCCTAAAAAGCCGCAACACTGCCTTCAAGTCAGGGGACAGGGCTGCGTATAGGGCGGCCAGGGCAGACCTGAGTAGAGGCATCAGGAAAGCTAAGGCTGCCTATAGGAGGAGGATTGAAGATCACTTTGCTGACAACCACCCCAGAAAAATGTGGCAGGGGATCAATCACATTACCAACTACAGAAGCAATAACCAGGCGACATCTAGGACTGATGCCTCGCTGGCTGAGGATCTAAACCGTTTCTTCGCCCGCTTTGAGACGACCAGGCCCTCAGCTGCCACACCACTTCCACCCGGCCCCAGCACTGGCACACTAACACTTAGGGAGCATCAAGTGAGGTGTGTTCTAAGGTCAGTGAATCCCAGGAAGGCGGCAGGTCCTGATGGAATACATGGAAAGGTTCTCAGAGCATGTGCTGACGAACTGACCGGAGTCTTCACTAAAATCTTCAACCTTTCCTTGTCATCAAACACCGTCCCGCCCTGCCTCAAAACCTCCACCATCATCCCCATCGCCAAGAAGACAGCTGTGGCCAGCCCAAATGACTACAGGCCTGTTGCACTTACGCCTGTAGTGATGAAGTGCTTTGAGAGACTGGTCTGTCAGCACATCAGGGCCGGTCTGCCTCCCACTCTGGACCCCCACCAATTTGCCTACAGGACAAATCGATCCACCGAGGACGCTATCACCATAGCGCTCCACACTGCGCTGAGTCACCTGGAGCACCGAGGAAGCTATGTGAGAATGCTCTTCCTGGACTTCAGCTCAGCATTCAATCATATCATCCCGGAGATCCTGGTCCAGAAACTGTCTCACCTGGGACTCTCCACCCCCATCTGCCTCTGGATCAAGGACTTCCTGACAAACAGACCACAGTCTGTCAGACTCGGCCCCCACCTGTCCAGCACCATCACACTCAGCACCGGGTCTCCACAAGGATGTGTTTTGAGCCCCCTCCTGTTTACGCTCTACACATCCGACTGCTCCCCTACCCATCTCTCAAACACCATCATAAAGTTCGCGGATGACACCACAGTGGTTGGACTCATCTCAAGGGGGGATGAGTCGGACTACAGAGATGAGGTCAACAGACTGACTGAGTGGTGTTCAGTTAACAACCTCCAACTGAACACCACGAAAACTAAAGACCTTATCTTGGACTTTAGGAAGGGCAGAGCAGACCCGGCCCCACTTTACATCCACGGGAACTGTGTGGAGAGGGTACACTCCATGAGGTTTCTGGGCGTGCAGATCTCTGATGACCTCTCCTGGACTGCAAATACTACAGCGGTGGTTAAAAAGGCCCAGCAGCGTCTCCACTTTCTGAGAGTGCTCAGGAGGAACAACCTGGAGGAGAGGCTGCTGGTGACATTTTACAGAGCCACCATAGAGAGCATCCTAACGTACGGCATAACATCATGGTATGCAGGGTGCTCAGCTGTGGACAGGAAAGTACTGCAGAGGGTCATCAACACAGCCCAGAAGATCACTGGCTGCTCTCTGCCCAGCCTGGAGGTCACTGCAAACTCTCGGTACCTCAGCAGAGCTGGCAATATCATCAAGGACCACTCTCACCCCAGCAACCAACTGTTTGAACTATTACCATCAGGCCGACGGTACAGGTCACATAAAACCAGGACAAACAGATTCAGGGATAGCTTCTTTCCCAGAGCTATCACCGTAGTAAATAAGCACAAAAACAATTGAACCTGCTTAGCTATACCATACCGTCACTGCCATTATATTATGCTGCTATTCATACTGTCATTATATTAATGCTGCTATCCTGTATATATCGTACTTACTATTGTTTGAGTACTTGCGATTATTTTATTGTACTTTTTATATTTTACATTTATATTTATTATTGAAACTTGCACCAAGGGAGTGGCACTCCAATTTCGTTGTACTCTGTACAATGACAATAAAGGCTATTCTATTCTATTCTATTCTATTCTATTCTATCTATTCTATGTTTCCCTACTGTAGGGGTCTGTACAGAGCTCTGAGAGGGTACAAGATGACAACTTTGGAATTCTACAAGAAACAGTCGATCATATTTGTTTGTCAAAGCTGAATTCAGGGCAAACTACGCTAAATTAGCATTTTTAGCTAACAGCTACAATAAGCATAAAAGTTACTGTACGGCTATCATTTGTCAACATGACGCTTGTTCTTTTACATGTAATACATTTATTAACAACCTGAGAGTTTATCCGCTGGTCATTCGACATGACGAATGACTTCTGAAGTCTTAATTCAGCTCAAGATGCTGTAGATTCCCGTCAGTAACACTTTCAGTCCGCTAGTAAAACGTAGTTCTATTAATCTGCGCTTGATTACTTTTGAACCGGAACCGGATGTAAGTCCCAAAAAACAGAATTTTGGAACTGAAACTGAATTGTAGAACTGAAACTGAATGGTGAGAAGTGAATCTGAAATTATTCAAGAGCTAGATTTTTAAAGGATAAAATACAGTTTCAAAGCAAATGAATTCATTTTCAAACTAAAAAATTCAATTTCAGTTTAGTGATGATCATTTTCAAACCAATAAATTGAATTTCAAATTAGGCTAATTCATATTCTGTTTTTAAAAGCATTTATTTAAGTTACAATTCAGATTCAATCTGAGCAATTCAAATTCAAATTGAACTTATTCAAATTCAGTTTCTGATGGCACAGATTTCTGCCCATATGAAAGGGCATAGCCTAACATATAAAACAGGAACAGACCGCTATGTAATTCATTTATTTCAACAAAGTAACTTTATTCTGAACATCACCTTTTTAAACGGTAACTGTAATGGACTACAGTTACTAAAATTTTGTTTTAAATATGTAATGCTGGTACATGCACTCTGTTACTCCCCAACACTGTCTGTGTACAATGTATAGTGCTCTAGCATGGTCCGTGGTAGTGATGTGCAAAAACACAGTGACTTCCAAACCCTTTTCTCAGTGATGATTCAGCTCTCATAACTCTCCTCCTCTCTCCTCTCAGTTCCAAGTTCCACTTAATACTTAATACTCCAGGGCTGACTGAGGCCCTCTGTTAAATAGTCAAGGCAAGAAGATTAGTGGCAGGTTTGACGTCTCCAGCACGGGAACGCTCCCAAGAGCGCGTGACCTTGATAAACATAAACAACACATACAGAGGGAAATGAGAGGGAGAGGAAGTGAGAACACCACACCAACGCAAGTCGACCGGTGAAGATCATCAGACCTTGACAGTTTCCATTTTGCATCATAGTCTAAACTTTGTGGTGACACCTCACGGACTAAATAATGAGTGATTTAGAAAAATTAACATCTACAAAAGTGACCAAAGAAAAAACAAGGAGGATTTTGGTGAAACACCTTCAGTACAAGTGACTTTAACCAGCATTAGCCAAAGAACAACCAGCAAGTTTCATGTTGCCATGTTTTTTATCCATGGCAACATGATGTTGCCAGGGGATCACCAACTGCTTTCTATGCTTAAGTAACTGTGGTGCAGCTGAAGTCATGTTTCCGATATCATTATTTTAACTATAACTGTGACTCTATTATTTTACAAACTTCAGCAACGTGTCTCATTACTGTCACACACAGGCATTAAAAACAGAAATATTATGTTCACTGTCATTAGTTCAAAATGAAAATATATTGTTCAAAAAGACAATTACTGAATTTTAACATTTGATATGTTCGCTTTGTGCTATGCTCCAGGACTTGATGACTCAATTTTCTTTTATTTATATTTAATTTGAGACAATTATTTACTGTACAGCTAACAGAGAGGAACTCATGTGTTTCCAGGACGATGAAGCCACTCACCCAGAAAGATGAGGAAAAACTGTGCGATATAGCTGACGTCACTACTGAGCATCATTTCTGGAACTGCCATATGTTGTTTCCTGATGTCTTTGTTTTTTTCTAACACAATAATTCCAGGTTTCAGTTCATGGCTTTGCTTTTGTTCCGGTTTGTTTGTGTTTTTCAGTTTGCCTATCGATAAAGTTTTTTTTTTCAAGTTTATTAGTATTAAAGTTGGCATTGCAGGATAACATGTAGATTTTCATTTTCAGATTCTCTCTTACACTAAAAAGTCGTCTTATCCCTCAATTGCAGCGGTGTGAAACATAAATCTGGTCCACTGGAAGGCACAAAATTTGGATTTTTAATTGTATTTTCATATGTATTACAGCTTTTCCTACTAAAGGTCATTCATACTACACCATGATAATGAAGTACAATACTACATAAACAATTAAATAACCAAGAAATGTTTTTCAATATCTAGTATAAAAAATAAAATAAGACATTTCTTGTAAACTGACAAAGATATTCTTTAAAAAAAATACAGGTCAATCAATGAATACATGAATGTAAATTTGACATATTCATATTCATATTTCACGGCACGGTGGTTAGCACTGTTGCCGCACAGCTAGAAGGTCCTGAGTTCAATTCCACCATCAGGCCGGGGTCTTTCTGTGTGGAGTTCGCATGTTCTCCCCGTGTTTGCGTGGGTTCCCTCTGGGTACTCCGGCTTCCACCCACCATCCAAAGACATGCACCTTGTGGGGATAGGTTATTTTATTAATCTAAATTACCACAGGAGTGAATATGAGTGTGAATGGTTGTCTGTTGCTGTGTGTTAGTCCTGCGACAGACTGGCGACCTGTCCAGGGTGTACCCCGCCTCTCGCCCTATGACAGCTGGGATAGGCTCCAGCGCCCCCCGCGACCCTGAAAGGGATAAGCGGAAGTGAATGGATGGATGTTCATTTTTCATTGTTTCACTGGTTCATCCCACTTCAAATCAATATGGGCTTTATGTGGCCCACGATGTAAAATGGGTTCCTAGTCTAATGAGTTGTGGCTGTGAGGATGTCCAAATCCATGGGCTGCATCCTCCTGAGGATGGATTTGTAGGCCGATTACATCACAGCGACGCAACGAAGGCTGTCCAAATTCGTAGACTCCTCTGAATGCAGTCGACAAATGCGTCCTCTTTTTCCCTGAATTTGAAGGATGGGTCGGGTCTGTCATTAGTTGCCCAACCTATCTCAGAATTCATAGCGCGGTTCCAATTCCAGTTTCCAACAATGGCGGCCGCTACTAAGTTTTTAATATCACTCTTATTATTCTTTCTGGGTCAAAAAAAAACTTTTAACATATTTGCAGGCGAGGATGTAGCTGTGTAAACATTAAATATCTGCTCGATTTATCAAGATATCACATATTTACAAAAGTGCTCTGACGTTTTCGGAGATGTCTGTTATCCACCAGCTCGATAGCTATCCGAGAGCTCGAGGAGCAGAGAACAGGAAACTCCCGACACATCATTTTCAGTTCACCGCAAGGAGCAGACGGCCGAGTTTATTAAACTCCACCGAGACAGCAGTGACACAAATCCAAAGGCTACACCGTCCAATTTCACAGGGGTTTCCTTTCAGCCTACCCGACCTTTTGAGGACCCGGCCCACGTAGACCGTGAAGGCCGGGTCCTCAGGAGGATGCAGCCCATGAATTTGGACATGACTTATATACACACAATTTGTAGAACCACTTATTGAGATGGGCAGCTGGCTGCTTTCTGTCTCTGTCAAGGCTGTCCATATCTGAGAGGAGACCGTGGAGCTACAGTAGGAAACCATTTGATATTAAAGACAGAGCTTTATCAAAATACCACCATCCATGTGTGTAGTGAACTGTTCAGATGGGTTACTGGAACAATAAACAAGTTTAAGTATAAATTTTCATAAGATAGAAAGAAAATGATGTTGCAGTCATTTAAAAGAAAAGTTTGTTGTGGAAAAACTGTTTGTTATTCTATAAAAAAGCTCTCGGCAAAGTTAGGAAAATTGGAACAGCCCCACTCATCTTTCCAACACTGTAGCCAGGCTGCAAAGACCCAGAGTTCAGTTCACTGAGTAGTCCCTTAACTGTAACTAGCAATTAATTTATGAATTATCTATCCATCCATCCCTCCTTATCAGGGTCAGATCAGAACTGGACACTATCCCAGGTACCATAATAATACATAATTCTTTAGGTTTTAGAGAACAAGACTGTGAGACTTTCTGCAGGTTCGAGTTAGACGAGATTAGACAAGGACCTAATAAGGCAATCAGGAATGATAAGGAAGGAGATGGTGAACAATGTGTCCGCCTCTGCCAGGGCCAAAGCAACACGTCCAGTGACCAAAAGACAGATGAAAAGTGAAATTCACATTTTTCTATCTTTACTATCTTTACTCTTCTATCTTGTAGCACATTGCATTGGACCCATTTATCCTTCAGAGACTAAAATAAAATAAAAAATCAGAATATAATCCAAGTAAATAATATGATGACTGGTAAAAATAAAAAGATTACAGACAGTATTGTGGAGCCCACCATCTGTATCCCCAAAATGACCTGACTGTGGAATCTGTATCGTGAGGCCATGGGTCTTTCATCTAGTGTTTGCAAATATACACCCAGAAACAGGAACTTAGCCCAGACAGGCAGAACCTGGACTCATGGGCCAGAATGGAAACATACAGCAACACCCTTGACACTCAGCATGGACCATGACACTATTGATCTTGTTTTTAGAGTTTGTTCCTGTGTTGCTATGATTAGTGCCACTGTGCCATCTTTCAGCCCAGCTTTGTCCATCCACTGGTCCAGATTTCTAATATTAGATTAATATCAGCCACTTCTTCTAACTGTTGGTGCTAAATACCATGTTTTCATGTTTTCAATGATGGTTCCTCTTGCTCCTCTTTTTTCTCTGGCTTCGGCTGTCTGAGATAGTTACTAAGCAAATAATAAGTCGTAACTATCTTCCTGATGTATTCATGAATCTTTGTTGTTTCGTCCTGGAAAGGGGTTCAGACACTATCTAGTCTCTGTGTGCCTTCCTTCTGCTTAGTCTATGTAACACTCCCCTAGTAAGAGGGCAACAAACAGCTTATATATGGTCCTGAAAAAAAAGAGTAAATGATGAGATGGATGAAAGGTAGTGTGTTTTCCTCTCTCGCATCTGCTAAAGCTTTATTTATACACATTCACGTGTTCACAATAGGTTACAAAAACTTCTTAATCTCTTTGTGTCACATTACTAAAATCTGAGTAAACTAAAATAATATAAAAAAAATCTAAACAGTCATATCTGTTGCTTGTTACTCAAAGTTACACATGACACTCTTTTCCCCCACACATAGTTTAATAGAACAAACATTCGTACTGGTTCAGATACAAACTTGTATTGGAAATCTCCACATCAACATTTCAGAGTGACCAGAGTTGTTATTACACTAACTTTAGACAATTACAGTGGTAGAACATCAAACTGTCTCTGTGAACTCACTAATATAGAGGAGCTGTGGTGTACTGTTGTTACAAGAGAGTGCCTTCAGTTTAGAAGAAGCCAAAGACAAAAGGCTACTCCAGGATGGGGTGAGCTAAGCTAGCTCTGCTCTCTTAACCATAACACGTTTCAAAGAGAAAAAACAGACAAATACAGATCCCACCAAGACAAACTGTTGGTCGGGTTTTACCCTTATTTGGCATCTTAATCATGTGGACCACATGTGTTGCCTTATCATCTACTAAGCTGAAAAAAAAAACAGGTGGACTACAGGTAGTGTGTTTTCCTCCCTCGTTTCGTCCAGATCTGAAGACGAGCGGTAGCTCACACTAAACCGTATCACTAGGGTGGAGGTGCCCCCTTGTGGCGCAACTTGGGATTGCACAACATGTTGACTCTCCACCCAAAATCACCAAATTAAGGGCCTCCTTTAAGAAAAATACACCTGGAAACTTATACAATACACAAAAGGTAAATCACATAATAACGCTAACACACATTACGGTGTATCACATACGTTATATATATATTTTTTTGTCCCATCTTTTCTTAATGACCTTGTAGTACCATATCACCCTATTAGAGCACTTTGCTCTCGCACTGCAGGCCTACTTGTTGTTCCTAGAGTATTTAAAAGTAGAATGGGAGGCAGAGCCTTCAGTTTTCAGGCCCCTCTTCTGTGGAACCAGCTTCCAGTTTGGATTCAGGAGACAGACACTATCTCTACTTTTAAGATTAGGCTTCAAACTTTCCTTTCTGCTAAAGCATATAGTTAGGGCTGGACCAGGTGACCCTGAATCCTCCCTTAGTTATGCTGCAATAGACGTAGGCTGCCGGGGGATTCCCATGATGCATTGAGATTTTCCTTTCCAGTCACCTTTCTCACTCACTATGTATTAACAGACCTCTCTGCATTGAATCATATCTGTTATTAATCTCTGTCTCTCTTCCACAGCATGTCTTTTATCCTGTCTTCCTTCTCTCACCCCAACCGGTCGCTAGTGATGTTCGATTCGTGAACGAATCGTTCAATACTCGAGAATCACTTTACTGACTGGTGAATCATGATTCACAAGCCCAACTGACTCACTGACTCATCCCTGTTGCTGTTAGCAAACTAATTCCATTAGTAGAAATATATCTAGCTTATAATTAAAATTGTGGGGGGAAAAACAACAGCCAGTTTCATAACAAAAGCATTTCTGCTCTGAACTGGAAGAAAAACCCCTGAGTAGAAGCTCACATCAAGAAAATAGCTCCTCGGTTCACAGTAGCATCGCGCTGCTAACATGCTAAGAGCACATTTGAGCTACTCACCCCCTCCCTTCCTGTGCTGAATCGTAAGCATAAGCGAATCACTCAGGACTCGCTCACCCCCTCCCTCCTGTGCTGAATCAAAGAGCGAACGAATCACTCAGGACTCACTAACCCCCTCCCTCCTGTGCTGAATCATAGAGCGAGCGAACGAATCACTCACTCACTCCCTCCCTCCTGGCTCACAGCTGCTCCTTCTTCTTCTTCTTCTTGGTTGGCAACCAATGTTAAGGCGCATTACCGCCCCCTGGCTCACAGCGCAGTGGACATTTAGATGAGAAAATGTATATTTGACACACTTAAGGAAAATACTAATAAAATACAAATAAACAAAATAAATGTTTATTAAGCAATTTTGATAAGAAATTGCTTAATTTTAGAAATGTTTTTGCTCTTTTTTCTCTATAAAATAGTTGGGTTTTTTTTGGTTTTTTTTAAATCATTCATCTTAGCAGTGGGATTTACATGAAAAGGGAAACAAATTAAGTTTGAGTGAAAATGTAAAATTTTTGCACTCTCTGGTCAACTGACTCAGTGAATCAAATGACTCAAAACACCCGATTCACTTTGGTGAGTGACTCATTAACACTCGATTCAGTAAAAAGAATCAAATTTACCATCACTACCGGTCGCAGCAGATGGCCCCGCCCCTCCCTGAGCCTGGTTCTACCGGAGGTTTCTTCCTGTTAAAAGGGAGTTTTTCCTTCCCACTGCCGCCAAAGTGCTTGCTCATAGGGGGTCATATGATTGTTGGGTATCGATGAAGCGCCTTGAGGCGACTTTTGTTGTGATTTGGCGCTATATAAATAAAATTGAATTGAATTGAATTGATGAATTGATGAATATCACATTATTATTATTATTATTATTTTTGCCTGTCCCTCTTTTGCCATCAGAATTATTGTCTAAAGGCAAAGAAAGATCACATACGTTCTTAAAATGCAGATAAGGAGTTTTCTTGTCTCTCCCCTTTGCTCTCTCTCTCTCCCTCTCTATAGACAGTGACATGTTTTTTGTGTGTTTCTAAATCTGTTGCACTTTTATTGCAGTGAAGACAAACAGGAAGTAAGTGAGAGTGCAGGGTAGAAGTGTGATCGCGGTGTTTCCAGATTTAAAGCAGTACGATAAAAGAGCATATAAAAGCTCAAGCAGCTTTTCCTACTCATTGACAACTGCAGAAACATAGGTGAGTCCTGCTGGTTTTTCATCTTCCACTTTTTTCTTCTACTGATTTCATGTTTACCTTAAAATATGCATATATAAAAGATACTTTACCAGCTCTGACACGCTAGAAGAGAAACACTATGTTCCTTCAATACAGCGATCGCAGCATCACAGCTGGTTTCTGGCAGTGTTCAAGATGCACAACCTACAGCTCTATAACACTTTTTTATTAACTAAGAGCTCCTAACTAGCCTGCAAATCAACCTTACACTCATTTTTTGCATTTATTATGAACAATCTGTGAGTAACACAACATTATATTTAAAAGTGTTGTATATTCAGTTATGCAATATATTTGGTCATTTTCCATCTGCATACAGGGATTTCTTCTCTGCATTTATACATGACACACATACTGTGGCCCTTGTTAACGATTTTATCCAGTTGCTATTGCAGATGACAGCTTTAATCTATGTACTGAGGCGTATGATGACCCAATTTCGGCTTTTCAATCGGCTTTTAGAAAAGCCAGATAGTAAGGAAAGTAACAAATGTTGAAACATTGATCAGATTAGAGAAGGAAGTTAAACAGTTGATACTTGTTTAATGTGCAAGTTATGATAGGGGGCAGGGGCAGGGAGGAAGCAATTGCATGGGCACTGCTGAGCAAGAATAAAGTAGTTGTGGTAAACCAGTCATATGACCAATTTAAGGCAGCATAGTAATAAGATGCTATGTACCCATTTTTAAATTGTGGTGATAGGCCAGGTAAAACCAGAGTCATGATAAAAAAAAACAAAAAAAAACGCTGTGTTTTTTCCTGAATACTGTCGTCACATTTACTGTCTAAGGACAGCGCTAGAAAGCAGTCTCTGCTGATGACCCCCCGAAAGTTTAGAAAACAAAAAACACCATTTCCTATCGGTGGAAAAAGGTACAATGTTGACCTATCAAAAAATGATATGGAAACATGGTATTTGTTTTTTTAGGAAGAGGGGGACGTTTTAGGAGTGATGGTTGTGAGAGAACAAAAGAGAGAGAGTTTTAAGATGTGAGAGATTTGTGACATTTAGGCTACGTTCACACTGCAGGTCTTAATGCTCAATTCCGATTTTTTGATCAAATCCGATTTTTTTGTCTGCTCGTTCACACTATAAATAAAATGTGACAGCAAACGCGCTCTAGTGTGAACGCTCAAAGCGGCCCGCATGCGCAAAAGAAGACGCCACACACAACGCGCTCTGTTTAGACCCAGAGCAAACAGCATTGTTTGACTGATGGTCTTAATATAAAGACTTCGGACTTGTGTTATTTTGTTATTTACATAATAATGTAAATACATAATAATGTAAATAACCTAATAATTATCCTTATTGCTGTTTTAGAGGAGCGGTGCTTCAAAGGATAGTTGCAGATTTCTGTCAGAATCTGCAGAATATACAGTGCAAATAAAATGTTCACGTTTCTCCAACGTTGTCTTCCCAGCAGTTTCACCGGATGGCCAGGAAGCGTTCACGATGTCTTCTCCTGCGCTGATAATTGCCGTCTGTCTTGTGTCAGTGACGTAAAAGACGGATTTAATGCGACATGACCGTTCACACAGCAGTCGCTTTCTGAAACATCGGATATGTATCGGATTCAGTACCACATACGAAAGTGACCCAGATCGGATTTGAAAATATCGGATTTGTGCCGTTCACACTATCACACCATGATCGGATATGGGTCGCATAGGGTCAGAAAAATCGGATTTGATGCGCTTTCGCCTGCAGTGTGAACGTAGCCTTAGTGTGTTTAGACAGTGTAATTGTTCGTGTTCAGGTTACTTTCTACGTGCTCGTGTTTATCTGTGCCACCTTTCTGTCTCTGTGCATTATGTTCTAGTTCCACTGCATATGTCATTAGTCAGATTATGTTCAGCCCTGTACTCACCCTGCTGACAGTACCCCCCCCCCCGTCAAAGGCCGGCACTCGACCAACCAAAAAAGGGTGGACGGATGGGACCCAGGACGGGGGGACGGACTCCTAAACAAAGACAGTTCAGGTGGGCGGCCACGTGACCAGTGGCTGAGACAAGAAAGACAGTTCAGGTGGGCGGCCACGTGACCGGCGGTGATGCTGGAGTAGATATGGTGGGTGGCCGCGAGCATGACAGCGGCAGCCGCGAGGAAGACGGCGGCTGCCACTGAGCAGGTCCGGCGGTGATGGAGGAGCAGCTGCAGGTGACGGCTTGGGAGGTGCAGGTGCAGGTGCAGGTGCGGAAACCTCTGGCTGAGGAGCGAGAAAGCTCACAGCTGGCTCCGAATGCTGTGGCGGCAAGTCAGGGAGCAGAACAGGATGATACATGAGTGACTGGGCCAAAGACTGGGTAGGAGACTGGACTACAGGCTGAACTGACTGGACTACAAAAGACTGGACGACAGACTGGACTGGCTGGAAGACGGGCGATTGGGGGACAGGAGGAGACTGAACCAACTGGACAGGAAAGGCCGGTAGATTAACAGAGGTAGGGGAGGCTATTGGCTGAGGTTGGTGAGGCTAATGGCTGAGCTATAGACTGAATTAGTGAAGGGGATAAAGCTGCAGCTTGGGCTAGCGCATCAGGTGCTTGAGCGGGGAAGAGCTCAGCTAGCCTAACTAGAGATAGTGTGAGGGCATGAAAGGCTGGATCAGGAGGTGGATGGAGTGGTAAACTAGCAGGTGGACGGGCTAGTTCTTCGAAGCCTCTATACAGGTCTGGTTGGGTTCTGGCTGCCCTCAGCCTGGGTGCTGGGGCAGGCATGGAAGGTGGCTGGACGCCAGTCACCTTCCCACCCAATGAACACGAACAGCTGCAGGAGTGGACTGGGTCGCAGCTGCCCTCGTCCTGGGCAGCTGGTACAGGTGTGGGTGTAGTCTGACTGATAGGAGTGGAAATAATGACTGGGTGAGTGATACTGAAAGGTAGGTGCAGGAGGAGTTTTAAGAGTAGCCTGGGCTGATGAAAACTAAACAGGCTGACAGTTGGACGATGGAGCAGTCTCAGATAAAACAGTCCTAGAGTGAGCAGACCAAGGGCTTGAGTACACAGGGACCGTAATAGATTTATCAGAGAATGTTCTGTCCCTTTTGCCATCACCATTTACAGTCTTTAATTGAACAGTCTACGGGGGTGTTGAAGTGCGGATATTGTCCTTAATAAATCCCAGCTCAGAGGGAGCAGAGCAGAAAAATTCTTCCCAGTTCACATCATCCTCCAGGAGGGAAACTCCCCATGGATCGGAGATTAGTCTATTATTTGTTTTAAGTGAAGAATGAAATGAGGAGGGTGGAAAACAGTCACTGGAACTCAACACGGGGAGTCGCTCAAAACGGTCCATTTTATGGTGGCATATGCACTGCTTTCTCCGGGAAGAGGAAGCGGACGGTGTAAACAACTGAGCGTCTGATGCGGGAGCCTCCGTTGAACGGAGGTGGGAGGCGTAGCCGCTGTGCCGTGGCGATGCGGAGAGGCCAGTGAGTGAGGAGCCGAGCGAGGAGCCGAGCGAGGAGCCGAGCGAGGAGCCGAGCGAGGGAGTGAGCGGTCGAAACTTGATCAGTGACACCCACCCGGCGAATGCTCCGATGCAGGGGAGGCAGCAGGTTCGCCCAGAGCCAGATGAGTCCCTGCAAAGACGTGTTCTCTCTCCGCGAAAAGTCGCTGTTTTCCCCTAAGCTCCTCCGGCCACCGAAGGAGCGCTGCCTCCTGCCGTTCCTGCTTTGTTCATTCTCTCGATCCAATAAATCTTTTTCACTGCGAGTCCTGCATTTGGGTCGTCTCTTCTTTGCCGCCACACACGGCACTCCTGACAGAATGACGCAACCGGTGCCAAGAAGACACACTTTTGACCCAGCGGACTCTGACTTTTTCGAGCGGCAGGAGGCAGCGCTCTCCATGTGGGCAGAGAAGCTTCAGGGGAAACAGTGGCTATTTCTGGAGAGGGAGCAAATCTTCGACATGACTCGTCTGGCTCTGGGCGGCCCTCGAAGACGCCAGGGTCCTCCACCTGCTGCCTTACCTGCTTCGGAGCATTCGCCACGGAGAGTGGGTGTCACTTGCCAAGCTTTGGCCGCTCTCTCTCTCGCTGCTCCGCTCCTCGCTCGCCCGCCAATCACATCGCCCGCCTATCACAGGCCACTGCTCAAGACATTATCACTGCTAAACCTGGTAATTTCTCCCACTCAACCACCATTTCACCCATCAGTCAACCTTTTTCAACCTTTTCAGCACACTGAACTGTGTGCTGTTGGACTCAGGCCGTATTATTTACCCAGGGAATTCTCTCACGTCATCTTGGTGGCTGTTTATGTACCCCCCTCTGCTAACCCCACAGCTGCATGTGACACTATCCACTCTGCCATAGCTCGGTTACAGACTCAGCACCCGAGTGCCTTTATTGTGATCTCGGGTGACTTCAACCATGTTTCACTGGACAATACACTAACAACATTCAAACAATATGTGGACTGTCCCACCAGGGGAGAGAAAACTTTAGACTTGCTGTATGCTAACGTCAAGGATGCATACAGCTCCTCCTCCCTCCCCCCACTTGGTAGGTCAGATCATAACCTGATTCACCTCACCCCCCGCTATGTGCCAATTGTGAGGAGGGAACCTGTGACCACCAGGACTGTTAGGAGGTGGTCAGAGGAGGCCTTAGCAGAACTACAGGGCTGTTTCGAGGTGACCGACTGGGAAACACTCTGTGAGCCTCACGCCGAGGACATCAATGGGCTTACTGAGTGTATCACAGACTACATAACTTTCTGCACCGACTCCATTGTTCCAGCTCAGACTGTTCATTGTTACCCAAATAACAAGCCGTGGGTGACTAAGGACATCAAAGCCCTCCTCAACAACAAGAAGAGGGCTTTCAGAGGGGGCAACAAAGAGGAGGTGAGGAAGATCCAGGTGTTACTAAAGGACAAGATCAGAGAGGCTAAGGACAATTACAGGAGGAAGCTGGAGTGGAAACTCCAGCAGAACAGCATGAGAGAGGTGTGGAGGGGCATGAAGACCATCACTGGATTCAGGCCAACCAACAGCAGGGGAGCTGAGGGAGGTGAGAATAGAGCCAATGAGTTGAATCTGTTTTTCAATAGATTCGACACCACAGTGTCTGCTCCCACCCCCACAACCTCACCTGTAGTCAGCCTGGAATCCAGAGCCACACCACTGTGCCAGCCTCTCTCTTCACATGTTGCCTCCCTTGAGATTCCTGACACCCCTCCCCCACCCATCACCTTCACTCAATACCAGGTTGAGATGCAAATGAGGAGACTTCACTCAGGCAAGTCTGCTGGACCAGACGGAGTGAGTCCCCTCGTCCTCAAGACCTGTGCCCCCCAGCTGAGTGGAGTCTTTCATAAACTGTTTATGCTGAGTCTGAGTCTGCAGAGGGTCCCAGTGATGTGGAAGACATCATGCCTCGTCCCTGTACCAAAGACGCCACGTCCCAGTGGCCCCCAGGATTACAGGCCCGTGGCACTGACCTCCCACATCATGAAGACCCTGGAAAGGCTCATCCTGGACCAGCTGCGACCCATTGTAAGACCACATCTGGATCCCCTTCAGTTCGCTTATCAGCCTCGTCTCGGAACTGAGGACGCCATCATCTACCTGCTCAATCGTGTCTACACCCATCTGGACCAGCCGGTGAGCACTGTGAGGGTCATGTTTTTTGACTTTTCCAGTGCTTTCAACACCATCAGGCCGACCCTCCTGGGTGATAAGTTAGCAGCGATGCAGGTGGATGCTTCTCTGGTGTCCTGGATTGTTGATTACCTGACAGGAAGACCACAATATGTACGTCTCCCACAGTGTGTGTCTGACAAGGTGATCAGCAACACAGGGGCACCACAGGGGACTGTCCTCTCCCCCTTCCTCTTCACCCTCTACACCACAGACTTCGGCCACTGCACAGAGACCTGCCATCTTCAGAAGTTTTCTGATGACTCTGCGGTGGTTGGATGCATCAGCAGGGATGATGAGACAGAGTACCGGGCTGTGGTCGACTCCTTTGTCACGTGGTGTGAGCAGAATCATCTGCAGCTCAACGTGGCAAAGACCAAGGAACTGATCGTGGACTTCAGGAAGACCAGGAAACACTTGACCCCTGTTTCAATCCAGGGGGTCAGTGTTGACATCGTGGAGGACTATAAATACCTTGGAGTACACATTGACAATAAACTGGACTGGGCTAAAAACACCACAGCACTTTACAGGAAGGGCCAGAGTCGTCTCTATTTTTTGAGGCGACTGAGGTCCTTCAACATATGCCAGAAAATGCTGAGGATTTTCTATGAGTCTGTTGTGGCCAGTGCGATCCTCTATGCTGTTGCATGCTGGGGGAGCAGGCTGAGGGTCGCAGATGCCAACAGACTTAATAAACTAATCCGTAAGGCCAGTAATGTTGTGGGGATGGAGCTTGACACCCTCATGGTGGTGTCGGAGAGGCGGATGCTGTCCAAGATAAAGACAATGTTGGATAACACCTCCCACCCACTCCATGACATGCTGGTCAGTCACAGGAGCACGTTCAGTGAGAGACTGAGATTACCGAAAAGCACCACTGAACGACACAGGAAATCATTCCTGCCTGTGGCCATCTCCCTGTACAACGCATCCACTTAACACACTGTTTGCTGCTACAGCTACACATGTTTCTTTTCCAACTATTTATTTATGAGTGAAGTATGTATGTGTATATATGTATATATTGTACTATTCTTAGTTAGTGTATTGTCTGTCTTGTCTTAATGTTGGTTTAAAATGGAGCACTGTAACAAAAAATAATTTCCCCCAGGGATTAATAAAGTATTCTGATTCTGATTCTGATTCTGATTTTTCTGCTAGCAGGGCAGCTCAGAGACTGCCTTCCCTTCCATCTGTTTCACTTTCTCAGGTGAGGGCAGCTATTGCTCAGCCTGTCCCTGCAGCACCTCCTCGGGTGGCTAGGGACCAGCTAGCACTCACTCCTGTGCCAGCTCCCAGGACGAGGGCAACTGTGACCCAGTCTACCTCCACACCCATTCCTGTTTTTCAGGTAGGGGTGACTGGTGCCCAGCCACCTCCCGTGGCTTTCCCAGCACCCAGGGTGAGGGCAACCAGAATTCCACCTGACCCCCCTAGAGGCTCAGCTGAGACTCTCCAGCTAGTGCCCTCATGCTCTGGAGGCTCGGAACAGCTAGCCTGTCCACCTGCTAATCCAGCACCGCTTCCATCTCCTGATCCAGCCTTTCACGCCCTCCCACCTTCCCTGGTGCCTTCAGCCTGCCTTCAGCCAGAGGTTCCTGCACCTGCTGACCCCACTTGCCTTCAGCCAGAGGTTCCCGCAGCTGCTGGCCCCGCAGCTGCCGCTCCGTCACCGCTGGCTACATCACCGCCGGCTCCCACACCGTCGTCTGAAGCTGCCCCTCCGTCGCCTGCAGCTGCCCCCTGTCGCCATGCAACTGCTCCTCCGTCGGCTCAAACGCCATCGCCGGCAGCTGCTCCTCCGCCGGCTCCCACGCCATCCTCTGCAGCTCGTCGTCTGCAGCTCGTCGCCGGCCTGGTCGGCCTCCGGACCTGCTCAGTCGCCACCACTGCCTTCGGCATGGCCGGCTTCTGGACCTGCTCAGACGCCGCCACTTCCTTCTGTGTGGCATGCCTCTGGACCTGCTAAGTCGCCGCCACTGGCTTCCGTGTGGTGGGCCTCTCGATCTGCTTAGTTGCCTCAGCCACTGGCCGTGTGGCCACCTGTTGGATCTGTGTTTCCACAAGCCCCGCTGGTTTAGAAACTTATTCTCGTTAACGACAAAAACAAGATGAACATCTTTTACTTGCTAGCAAGGGAAGTCTTTGGTTAAGAACCAGCTCTTGGAGCTCACGCTCCTAACCTGCCTCTAGCCCAAAGTCCTTTAAAGAGCAGCTCGCTGGCAGCTATTTATTGACAAACTGTTACAATACACAATACAACACAAGCACCTACCACCGTAAACCCGCACAATGGTTCTAAGACAAGGCATTATGTGTGTGTATGTGTAAGCATCTGTATCCATGTGCAAGAACTTTCGGCCGTCAGGTACCGGCCTTTGAAAGGAGGGGCGGGGGGGGTCATCTCTTCCTCACCTCCACACATGACACTCCTGACATTAAGCCACGAAATTGATTTTTTAAATATAAAAACTATGACTTTGATTCTGAATTTATGGTTTTTGTCTGTGTTCAGATCAATTGTGTTAATGCAGTATGTCAAAATGGAAAAGAAAAAAAGTACATTCAGACATGTGAGATCGTGCTGAAAAGAAAGCCAAGTAGGCAAAGTAGTCAAAAACGGCCAATTAAACCCTGGACCCCAGAGGGTCAGTAAAAGTTTAAAGTACCACAATGGTTACTTTTCCTAGTAATTACTTTTTCAAAGTACCTTGCCCAACACTGGTCTTGAGAAACCGAGTATGGTGATTTAGATCTGAAAAAAAGAAGAATGAAGTAAAAAAACAATACTAATGATAAAGTGTTAGTATAATTGGTTATTAACACTGAGCAGTGGATTTCTATGACTGCTCCTTCTTGAACTCAATAAATTGGATTTATTTTTCAGCTCCAGAAACATGGCTGACACAATAAATGGGACTTCATCTTCCAACCAGACCTGCGATGCTGTTAACACTTCAGCCTATCCTTTCTTTATGCTGGTCTACAGTCTAGTGTTCCTGGTAAGTTTCAAATCATCAGATCACTGTTAAAAATGTGTTAAAGGTTCTCAGTGTATGTGCTGAAGTCCTGTCCTCTCCATCCTTTCTGTGTTTCTTTAGGTGGGGTTAATCCTCAATGGCTTCATCATGAAGTTTCACTTTTGTGGAGCACAGCAGCGGGCATCGAGCAGCTTGAAGATCTACCTGAAAAACCTGACAGCTGCTGACTTCCTGCTCTGCCTCTCTTTGCCACTCCGCATCACCCACTATGCCAGCAGCTCTGTCATCATGCGGCAGCTCTACTGTAGTTTTGGAGCTTGTGCCATCTTCATCAACATGTACGCCAGCATCATATTCATGGGCTACATCGCTGCCAACAGGTAAACTTCATGATGAAGATTAGAGGAACCTTTTACCTTTTACTCTAACTGCATTTCATGGTAATGCTGTTTACGCCTGACAGCTTGACTAAAGCGCTGACAAGAATTTTGACTTTATTAATGATTTCTGCTGATTTGAAACTAATAATTAATAAATAGTGCCTGAGTCATCTACTCAACCCCCTTATCTTCTCTCTTCAGGTATCTAAAGATCGTCCAACCTTTAGGAACTCACATCCTGCAGACAGCAAAAACTGCCCACATCATTTCCATCATTACCTGGGTTTTTCTCCTGGTTCCGACTGTGACATACACCATCCTGTTTTTCATCACCCAGACCCCAGTGACCTCTAACCCCAGCTGCTGTGATCCCTTCTTTAGTGAATCAATCAAGCTGTTCTTCACAATCGTCCACACTTTGTCTCCCATTATCTTCTTGTTGGTCTTCATATCCCTGGTCTTCTTCTACTACAGCACCTCCCGCAGGGTGTTGCAGGCCCAGCAGAGGCAGCTGGCCTCCTCTGGCTCAGAGAAGCTTGTGAAGTCTCGCAGGAACATGTTAGTGCTGGTCAGCATCTTCTGTGTTTGCTTTGTCCCCTATCACCTGGCTCGTCTTCCCTATAGTCTTCTGTGGAGCAATGACTCTGTAGGCTCAGTCTTGAACTATGTAATGGAGGTGACCACCATGGTGGCAGTTTTCAATGTCTGCCTGGACCCTGTTGTTTACTTTTTCCTCAGTAAGTCTTTCCGGGCAAAGATGAGGAAGGTGGCCATTGTGACCAATATCCGACAAGCAACTGAAGAGAGTGAGCTCAGCAAGGAGCATCTGGACATTAACAGTCTGCAAGAGACAGACACAACACTGTGAGCACAGAAGCAGGCATCAAGCAGCTTTCAACTCTGCCCTCAACAGTTCTCTACGTTTCATATACTGATATAATCTCAGCGATTTTAGTAAAGATTATTTACTTTTGTTACGTTAAAGAAAGAGGAATTTTCTGATCTTGGCCCATGAGAAGTCCATAACAAATAACTTGGTTATGAATGAATTTGTAAGAGTTTTTGGAAAGGAAAGCAAAAGACATCCCAGTGTACTTCAGACCCAGCAACACAATCAGACAGAAACTGGTTCATCCCGAACACAAAACTCCTAAACACAGACTTAACAATGTGGTGTGTGCTGTACAGTGTAGCAAGGAATGCCCAGGCCTCTACATCGGAGAGACCAAACAGCCACGTCACAAGCGCATGGCACAACATAGAAGAGCCACCTCCACAGGACAAGACTCAGCGGTCCATCTGCATCTAAAGGATGCCAATGTTCACATTTTGGACAGAGAGGACAGATGGTTAGAAAGAGGAGTGAAAGACGCCATTTTTGTCCACTGTGAGCGACCATCTTTGAGCAAAGACACCAGCTGTCTGCCATCTATAATCCAGCTTTGAGATCCCTTGCCAGACGCCTTAACGCCCACTCACATCCTTGGCCATCTGGCCTCAGGAAATCACATGATGGGGTGGGGCTAGGTTTCACAATGAGCTCACCCGAAACCCTGGTTGATTGTGACCTAAACCCGTTTTCACACTCTGGCTCATGTGATTACGTAGAAGATCCCTAGGGGGTCCCTAACCCTCTTGGGGACACTCGCATAGGGCTTAAAATCTGTGACTCTCCTCCAATTGCTCTTAGAACATCTTGCTTAACTGTAACTAGCAATGAATTTAAGAATATCTTTAATCCATTCATCCATCTTCTCCTGTATATATGTGTATTACATATATCAATAATGTGATTAGGTAGAGGATCTTTAGGGGGTCGATTGTCCCTCTCGGGGGAATACTCCCCAAATCTGGGACTCCCCACCATTTGACCTTAGAACTGAAGAAGCTTCTTGTATGAGAGGTGAAACGTCTTCAAACAACTTAAAGAAGTCCAGCCGCTTTTCTTTCCGAGGTCCTTAGACTACGATGAGCTGGATGACTGAGAACCTTCACAGACAAGCAGGAGACTGTTGTTGTACAGTGGATTGAAGAGAGAAAGGAGCAGTTCGGTTTCAATCAGAGTTCAGTTCCTTGCAAAACAAATAAGCTTAAAACAAGACAAAATCTGTTGTTTTCTACAAACAGTGTTGGGGAGTAATGGAATACATGTACCACCGTTACATATTTAAAATCCAAAATATGAGTAACGGTTTTCCTTTACAGGTACTGTTTAAAAAGGTAGTATTCAGAGTACAGTTGCTTACACAGAAGTCTGTTCCTGTTTTGTATGTTAGGCTATGCCCTCTCTATTTTAGGTAATTCCACGGTGATGGAAACCTAAACAAAACACGCATTAAGAGGCTCTAATGCCTGTGTCTCAATCTCGAGTCTCATAATGGCGTGAGGAAATATTTTTAAGAATAATTTAATATGAAGGCAAAGCGGAGTGTTACAGGTATAGCCCTAAAGAATGTAGCCTCGTGGGTAGGGATGGTATCGTTTAGGTTTTATCCGATACCGGTGCTAAAACAGTACTTTTGAAATGGTGCCGGTGCTTAAACGGTGCTCAAACTGGTGCTTAAAGAATGAAGAACACAAACTTTGTCCAAAAACCTCTCATGTTTAGCTGTTTTTTTTGTAAAAAGATAACAATGTTAGCCTTTTCTGCAGCTATAGGGCATATATGGTATGACTCTTGGCTGGAAGCAGTGCTTAAACAGTGGGAAAAAATCCAAAAACCTCTCATATTTAGCCGTTTTCCACTTTTTCTTTGGTCATTTTAGCCTTTTTGGCCAGGGTGAAGGAAGTATCTGCCATTAAACAAGAAGACAGCCGCATGTAACTACGACGGTGTTTGCTAGTTCACCTTACGTGCATTAATTTAATAACGTGGTTAGCCTACTCAACGTAAATTACACACGAACAACATTAAGCTACTCGCCCAGAGAAGAACGGCTGCTGCTGCATCATCATCCATCATCATTTCTGCTACACTGGCAGGGCTAGGGGCCAGGAGTCTCCTCTTTGGGTTTTTGGGGGATGTTGCAAACTCCGGGCCCGATAACAGGCACCACACCCGCAGTAGATGTGCACAGTGTGAGGTCTCGCAGCAAGCTATCAAATACGGTGCATTTCTCGGCTTTTAACAAAACGCTATATGTCTCAAGGTTTGTCGTCAGATTCAAGGTGTTACCTCCTTTGCATAGTATCACAGTATCAGCTTAAAGCACTTATTGCAGGCTGCTGAGTTTGTATCTTTTGCTGTGAAGTACAGCCAGACTTTTGACCGCTTCGCCTTGGGTATTTTTAATCTGTAGCTCTTCTCTAAAAGAACGTACGTACCTTGGCCCGCCTACTATCCTTGCAAAGGTAAAATTATTGGCTAGAATCCAAAGTGTATCACATCTCAGGAAAAAAGGCAACTACCGTTTATGTCAGACCGGTACACATCCCTACTCATTGGCAGTGTAGTCTGTGCCGCAGGGAGAATGGACTGCCATATCCGTTATGTGTCTGTGAGCGCGAGGGAGGGAGAAAAAGGAGAGTAGAAAAGTACGAGTTGTCATCGAGCAGAAACGGGAGCTGGAAGCATGTAAATATAATAATAACCACTGCAGCCAAAAAGAGTGCCTGACGAGCCCAGTTGTAAGTAAGCTATTAAGACTCGACTGTACACTGTGTTCGTGTTTTCCTCTGAAACAATAAGTTCAGTTGGAGCTTTCAACGCCTCTCTCTGTCTCTTGCTATACAGTTGACCCAGACAACAAAGTATGTCTGTAAGACATGGCAAATTGTTTTTTTTTTTTTACTATGCCAACCCTTTTAGGTTTGTTACGGCCCTGGCCGAAACTGGAGTCCTAGGGGTCTCTTGTTTCTGTCTGTGTCTTTAAGAGTCCACAGGTCCTTCCTCATTGGAGAGCTGGCGGCTGCTGATTGGTCCCCTGATCTTGTGACTGCTTTGAAAATCCCTCAGCAGCAGTTGACCTGTGGCAGCCACTGGCTGTGTCCCAATTCAGGGTCTGCATGCTTGAAGTACGCGCACTACGTACAGTGCGTACTATAAGTACGAGAAGTGCGGAAGTGAGAGGCTTGAGAAATGGGACGGTCTAGCCTTCGTAGTGCTGTTCAGGTTGCCTAGCAACCATGATACTAACCACGAGAAACGTTACATACAGCATTGTGTGACAGAAATGAAGGAGAAAAATGTTTTGTTGGTAATTCATTTTTGTCATGACATCACTTTGATTAGTTGAATATCTGAGGCTGAGACCACAGGGACTGTAAAACATGATTGTTGGGCTTCATTTCTGTGCTGAACAGTCATTTAAGATTAGTTAGTAAATAACAATTAGTTAATGTTGTTCATGAGACTAAAATCCTCTCACTGTGGTAATGTAAATATAATATGGCCAATATTATAGTATTGTCAGATTATTATGATATATATATAGATTATATCTATATATATATATTAGGGGTGCAACGATACACAAAATTCACGGTTCGGTTCGGTTTGATACTTTGGTGTCACGGTTCGATATTTTTTCGATACAAAAAAATGTTCATGCTTTTTTAATTTGTCATTTATTAAAATTATAAATATATATTTTAACTCAAACGTGCAGTTTTTAAATTTAATGTTGCTGAAACAACAAAGGGATAAAATAATAAATCTATCTGATGGAGAAATCACTCATCTTTGGAAAAGAGAGTTTATTACAGAGAAATGTCTCTTTCCAAAATAAAAGCTATACTATACGCTTCTTCTGGGCTATATTCTCAGCAGCATATTAAACATATCAGGTCCCCATAAGGAGAATCCTGTGCTAACGGCTGTCTAAATGACTCGGGTAAAGTTTGTAGCATGCGTGCTTGTTGTTTTTGTCTGCTTCCACTTGTCTTTGCACTAGGATGATGTCGGAGTAAATTCAATTCAATTCAATTCAATTTTATTTATATAGCGCAAAATCACAACAAAAGTCGCCTCAAGATGCTTCATAGATACAGTAAATGTGCAGTCATATTCATTTTGTTCCCACTAGTGCTGTCAGCGTTAATCTGAGATGCCGTTAACGCCACAACACGGCAAATCTCTGTTAACGAGCTACCGCGGATCGCCCTGAGCGTGGGGCTGGACGGCGTCAACACGTTAACGAGCAAACTGCACTAACGCAGTAGTTCCCACCCATGTAATTGAGCATTGCATGGCACATCCAACATACTGTTTTACTTTAGTCCATGACGCGCTTACCTTCAGGGTCATACGTCACATGAAAACCAAAATAGTTCCAAAGGCCAGATCTGAATGATACCGCTCCGACCTTCGGAGCGGTATAATATTTATTTTTGTTTTTCCTGCAGTATATAAAAATTGGTGTATTTCAAAAATAGAACTATGAAGACACTCAAAATAAATTTCCTGTGGTAAGGAAACTATTTTGTGCAACTTTTTTTGTATTTACAGTTTTGAGAGATAAGCCTCTTAAATTTCTCTAACTAGAAATATATGTTAAAAAAGCAAAAACGATTTTCAATTTTTTTGTAGTTTATTGCACTTTTTTGCAATTTATGTAATTACTATGCACTTAATGAATACATATTATTAAAATCTGGGCTATAACAGTTGTATTGATGGATAGCAACTTGAAATGCTCCCAAAAATGGCACCACACCATGTAAAAATATAATATAAGCTCTGGCGGACTTGGTTCTATGGTAGGTCTTAAAGGGTTAAGACTGCACTAAACTAGACAGAGATCTTGGATGTCATTCCTTTTATGTACTGGAGCCATCTACCCATTTGGGGGTCTCTGCCCTGAGTGCTCTTGGTTAACTATTGCCAGGTCATCCATCTGCATTTTGAAGTCCCACATGATCTCAGCCTTATCATTCTCCACCTTTGGGGTATCCAATTTTCACCTCTCTGGTCTGTGTCCAGATCCACCAGTTCTGCTGGAAGTGATGTGTGAATGCATGGTGAGATCTGTCTATACAGTCCACTGTCAGGCACAACTTCTATTAGAATTTGATGTAGTTTGAAAACACGGTCAATAAATAATTTAGCGGTGTCTGACACTGTGGGCAGTTTTTCTAGGGCTAGGAAGTGTCATTTGGTACTGCTTTTATTGTTCTATGAGAAAAGGCGGTTCAGCTCCCTCCAACCAGTGTCACCATTTGTCCAGCTCCAGCCTAACCTTGAGTAGTTCACAATCACCCCACATTCTAATTTTGTTCTTTGGGGGTTAACTGACAGGAGGATAATTCACAAGGTTGCAGCCTACCCAGTGTTTAGAGACTCAAAAAAAATCAGAATATAATTCAAGTGAACTAAAATCAAAATGTTCAAGAAGTAAATGGCCTGCATTTGTATAGAGCTTTTCTAGTCCCTAAGGACCCCAAAGCGCTTCACACTACATTCAGTCATTCACCCATTCACACACTGGCGATGGCAGCTACATTGTAGCCACAGATGCCCTGGGGCGCACTGACAGAGGCGAGGCTGCCGGACACAGGCGCCACCGGGCCCTCTGACCACCACCAGTAGGCAAACATGGGGTTAGTATCTTGCCCAAGGATATTTGGCATGCAGCCAGGAGGCAGCCTGGGATCGAACCACCGACTTTCTGATTAGTGGCTGACCTGCTCTGCCACCTGAGCTACAGCCACCCCTTAACACATCATTAAATAAGTGCTGGAAGACTGCAGGTGCAATTGTGATCCAAAAAGCCATCACAAGATCTTCAAAATGTCCTAACCATGTGTTAAACACAGCCTTACATTCATCCTCCTCCCTGATATGGACCAAGTGTAAAATGTTTCAGAGGTCAAACACTGGAGAGGCTCCAGAGCAGATCTAACGAGTGGCAAAGGATACTTACTCTTCAGGTTACAGTAGTCAGTGCATGGCCTACATGTTTTTTTCTTCTTCTTGGCTGCAAAGGGCAGGACACTGTGTTTTTTTCTGTGTTTTAAATATGTTGCACTATTTTGCAGTGAAGGCAAACAGGAAATAAGTTAGTGGGCAGTGTAGAAGTGTGATCACTGCTTGTTTCCTGATCTAAAGCAGTACTATAAAAGAACCCCTAACAGCTCAAGCAGTTATTCCTGCACACTGAAAACTGCAGAAATAAAGGTGAGTCTTGCTTGTTGTTCATCCTCAAGTTTTTTTTGTACTTTTAGTGATTTCATGCTTAACTAAAAATATGATTTAACCAGCTCCTGACACATGAGAAGAGAAACAGTGTATAATCCTTCTGTACTGCCATCTCAATGCCAACGTTGGCTTCTGACTGTGTTCCAAATGGGAAACCTGTAACACTATAACAAATTTGTCATTGACAAAGGCCCAAGTAATGCTAACTGACCTGAAAATCAACCTTACACTCATTTGTAGCATTCATTACGAACACACCATTGTACGTAGCGTTGTATATTCAATAATGTAATATATTCAGGAATTTCTTCTCTGCACGTGGATATTTCTTCATAAATTGTGCACCAATCCCATGTCACAAGTTCTTGATAAGGATTATATCCAGTTAAATGCTGGTATAGAAAACAGCTTATAATGTTCAGAGTAATGGGTCAGTTAAGAGTCAGTGTTGGATTGCATATGTAGGCTAAAGATGAGAGATGACGTCTAACAGTGGTTTCTGTACTTGCATGTTAAGCTTTCAACTTTGTCTTCAAAGCTGCAAGACTGTAGGGGAAAGCAACCTGGGACAACTGTACACTGAATAGAATTAAACTTTCAGTAAACTCCTCCAGAAAGTAGCATGTATAAAGAGAGCTTTACTGAATCTTAAAGGCAACATTTAAAACTTGACTTTGATTAACACTAAGAGACTATGAAAGAGGGATCTCTGAAGGCAGATTTATTTTTCAGCTTTGGGAAAAATGAGTGACTTAAAAAATATGACTTCAACTTTGAGCCAGACGTGTGATGTTGTCGCCACATCAGTCAAGTCTTTCTTTATGCTGGTCTACAGTCTGGTGTTTCTGGTATGTTTCAAATCTTCAGATTATGTTCTGTCAGAAATGTTATTAAAGATCGCTGTGCATGCACTAAACTCCTGCCTTCTTCATCTCTGTCCTTTCAGGTGGGTTTACCCCTCAATGGCTTCATCATGAAATTTTACTTTCGTCGTCAGCAGCAGACATTGAGCAGCTTGATGGTCTACATGAAAAACCTGACAGCTGCTGACTTCCTGCTTTGCCTCTCTCTGCCACTGCGAATCACTTTCTATGCCAGCAAGTCTACCATTGTTCAGCAGCTCTACTGCAGTTTTGGAGCTTCTGCCCTGCTCCTCAACATGTATGCCAGCATCCTGTTCATGGGACACATCGCTGTTAACAGGTAAGTACAATCCCCGTTTCCCTGATCCAAGCATAGACATCTCTTTGTAACTTTCCAAAAGTTGATCCTGTTCGTCTGGACGTAGCGTTTTGTCTCTGGAGACTGAAGAAGTCGCTTGGATGAGTCACAAACGTTTCTCCCACAAAACGCTACGTCCAGATGAACAGAATCAACTTTTGGAGATTTACTTACCTGGATGATTGCAGGCATTTTAACCATCTTTGTAACTCAGTTATGTCTTCTGCAGATTCTCTTCCACTGTGACTGATCAGTGAAATTGCATACTGCCTCTTTTCTCTCTTCAGGTATCTGAAGATTGTTCACCCTTCAGGAACTCACATTCTGCAGTCAGTGCGAGCTGCCCACATCATCTCCATGATCACCTGGGTTTGTCTCCTGGCTCCAGCAGTTATTTACACCATCTTGTTTTTCATCACCCAGAAGCCTCTGAACTCTATCCCCAGCTGCTGTGATCCATTCATTAGTGCATCAATTAGCCTGTTCTTCACAATCATCCACACTTTATCCACCATCATCTTCCTCGTGGTCTTCATATCCATGGTCTTCTTCTACTACAGCACCTCCCGCAGGGTGTTGCAGGCACAGCAGAGGCAGCTGGCCTCCTCTGGCTCTGAGAAGCTGGTGAAGTCTCGCAGGAACATGTTGGTGCTGGTCAGCATCTTCTGTGTTTGTTTCATCCCCTATCACCTGGTTCGGCTTCCCTCAACTTTTTTGACAGGCAATCGCTCTGTTGTTGCAGTCTTGAACTATATAATGGAGGCGACCACGATGGTGGCAGTTTTCAATATCTGTCTGGACCCTGTTGTTTACTTTTTCCTCAGTAAGACTTTTCGGTCCCAGGTGAGGATGGTGTCCGGGAGAGGCAACATTCAACAAGTGAAAGAGCAGGAAGGAGCAGCTGGACATTGCTACAGCAGTGAGTTAAGCCAGTAAGCTGTTGCTTTGATTCTGACAGCGTGTCATAGATCCAAGTCCTCGTGAACCACAGGAGCTTCTGCTAAGCTAAAAAATCAATACAAGCCTGAACTCAACACAACACATGGACAGCGTGAATGTCAGCAGTGTTTCATACAAAAAAATATGTGAAAACTGAATTTCTGTGTGTCTTAAAAGGCATTTGAGATATCAACCTTTCAGCATTGATTTGTGTTAAGATGTCTTAACTGCTGATGCTTATAAAGGAAAAAGATTTTCAACTGTTTTGCTACCCTACTGACTGATTTCACATTTTTGGTCTGAAGTATAGGAAATGCATTTAATGAAGACGTGTGAAGATGTATACAAATGTGACTCTTGAGTTGACACTTCCCTTTTGACTGGCGAAGCAACAATGTGACAAGCTGTACGGCACTATTTTGGTAAAACAGGACCTTGGTGTAAAGGCTCATATAGATGTAATTCATAAGTCATGTCCGTAAACTTAACAAAAAGCAACGATTCGCTTCTGATCCTGTTTGAATTACGGAGAATTCAGAGAAGAAAAGAAATTCACATTTGTACACGCAGTTCTTATTTTGTAAACTCCTTAAGGATGCATGTTTTACAATCATTTCACCTTGAAAGTGGAAGAGTTCAAAGAAATCATTAAAAACCTAAATTACCACGACATTCTTGTATAAAACGTTTAGACAATACCTATAAACCACGTTTGTAGTGGTTTTTCTAACCCTCAACCTTTCTGTCAGTCAGATTGAAAATGTAACTTGACTATGAAGAGTTTAGTTTAGTTCGATCAAGAAAACTTTGAGTCTTTTTCTTTTGTTTTATGTTTTGTATGTTTGCAGGTTGCTATGTTGTATGACAAGCATGTGAAACCACAACAGTTATTTCCTCTCTTTTTTTTTTACTCTATGTGCAAAGCTATAGTGAGATTTTTTCACCACAGTGCTGAACATAGCATACTATCGCATACTGTGACAAAGTGTGGGTCTGTTTTGTACTTTGAGTCACTGTGTATTCATTTACACCTAAACTCACAGCACTGCTCTGTGCTTTCGTTTTTTAGAAAACAAAAACCCCATAAATCCTGTTTTTCATTGATGTTGAACATTACACTTTAGTATAACACCTGGGAGAATAACCACACTGATCATTTTACTGGAGCCAAAAGAATTTGGACTATTTTAATTCTCAGTCGTGAACTGCAGGATCCCCTGCATTTGAACCCAACATTCATTACTTTATGAGTTTATCGAGTGTTTGGCGCTCTCACTTAGAGTTGGCTCTCTCTGTGGTATTGTATCACATCCTTTTCCTGTTAAAGTGCACCCCGCTGTTTTGCCTAGCTTATCTCTGTACCTGTTTATTTAAAACCTTTAGAATAAGACTCTTTTCATATTGTAATCTCCTGTACCTGTACCAGTAGCTTTTCCCAGCAAAAACCAGGCCGACTGGGTGACAGTGAGAAGGAGCTGTAGTCTTAAATAGAAGCCCCCAGTACGCCACCAACATGTTCACATTTCACATCATTTTCTGGCACTCTGTGACACACACACCAAAGAAAAAACTATTTTTATTGCCAGTTCCGTTTTGACAAACCTGAAGTGAGAAACACAAGCAGCCAATTACCAGGGGCCAGCGCACACAGCACTGAATGGAAACCTGAAACTGCAAATAAATGTAAACTTCACAAAATAATAATTCACTTCGGCAGTAATGACACTTGCCAAAACAAAGGTGAACTGTAGTTTTCTCTGGTCCCCTCCCCAATCGGACCAGAAGTGACATTTTTAGCTGGCTTTCTGAGTGAGCTGGTGTGGTCTTTATAGATAACAAAAGTTTGGGGAAGTTTGTGGGTGAAACCTGTGAATATTCAGAGATGGAACCAGGAGCAAAGTTGCAGTTTCTCTTCCTCTATCATCCCAGGAAAACACTATCCTAGAGAAACTGCAGGTGGTGCTGTTGCAGAAGCGATATGAGGATCAACCTAAAGATGATGGTGTGGCTGGCATAGATGATTTTGATGAACAGGCTGACTAATGCACTTAAAACTCAAAGGGCACTAGGGGAAAAATCTTTAAAACCATAATAGCCTCAGACCTCAAAGATGCCTTCCCCCCCTCCCTCCTTTTTTACTTTAGATCACAGGCAGATTTTCAAATGAAGAACCTGAGATCAGCTCGAACCATGGACGTGGAAGTGCTTTGCTTTGTTGCTGATGATAGATTTTCTGCTCGTGGATTGTTCTTGTAAGATAATGTGAGATCATCTAAGAAAAAACTGCAGACAGGTGAAGTAAGTATTATATATAAACAACCTGTTGACCACATCTGAAAATGACATCAGGGTTTTCTGTGGTGGAAATGTGTTGAGACAGTCTAGCAGTGACGTCAAACAGAAAATAAGTACGAGTGCAGGTTAGCGGTGTGGTCTCTGTGTGTTTCCTGATCTTTAACAATACAGTTAAATTGAGAAGGCATAACAACTCAAGCAGCCTCTCCTGCTCACCGAAGTCTGCGAAAACACATGTGAGTCTTGCTGTTTTTTTTATGAAACATACTCTGAAATCATATATATTTTTATACATACCTATGCAGGAGTGTTTATATACTGGAATTACAATGTTAAGCAAGTGACCCACATAGTTAAATTGTTTATGACCCATATACTTAGGTGCATCACTGTACACTGGTGATGCGCAGCGGTTGCTTTAACCTACTATTTTAGACTATGGCAGTTTTATGGGTTATGCTGACAGGTTTGTCTCTTACAGTTGGTAGAGTTTGGCTGATTTGATGCATCTGGTTTGGGTTTGTGTGTCCTCGTCTTAATCTTTTTTTGTCTTTGTTAGTTTTTGACGCACACGTGCTTAAAGCTTTTCACCCAGGTTTGCTTTGTCTTGTTCTTCTGTGATGTTCTGTTTTGCTCTACATATGGCTCTGTTCAGTAAGCTCTGTTTCAAGAACTCTGCTCTGTTCCAGAGGATCTTTTTGAGTGGTTTGATTTTAATTGGATTTAAAAAGCTGAATCCACAAATGATGTGCTGGATAAAGTTCATCATATTGGTCTTAAAATTGTGACCTGACACTCATCCTTAAATCCTTTTGTACTTCTGTTGAATTCCTGCTTAACTTTACTCCTGTAATGGGAAAGACAGACAGCTGCCTCAGCACTACAGCTGGTTTCTGCCAGGCCCAAGGCATCCTGCTGCCAAGTGTGCTGACAATCTTACAGTCATATGTGGAGTTCATTATGAAAAATCTGTGATTAGCACATACCGTATTTCCCGGACTACAAAGCGCACCTGAATATTAGCCGCACAAGCTAAAATCAGGGGAAAAATCCTGTTTTGTACATACATTAGCCGCACCTGACTAAAAGCTGCAGGTGTTTCAATGTTGACTTATCATATGTAAGAGAATATGCACAAAGTGAATTGTCAGGAAAGAGATGACTGTTTGGAGACACACCCCTTTTATTAATATTTTGAAAAACAAGTTATGGGTACATATTTGCATAACTTTTTAGGTATATGTACAAGTACCGGTAATTACAAGTACGAAACATGTACTGTGCTTCATAAGTAACTCTCTTCATGAGTAACAAATGTAGTACATAACAATAACCTACAGCACACCAGAAAAATAGATTCGGACTGCCTTTTAGGCTCAGGTGCAGTGACACAGCTTTAACAAGAAGAAAAGTCAGTCATTCACCATCTTTCTCGTCTTCCTGCGCACTAAAACCACCAAAGTCCTCTTCTCCAGTGTCGGATACGAACAGGCTCAGGATGGCTTCGTCATCCACTCTCAGCTTCTTTCCTTCGTTGTCACTTTCAAAACCAAAGAAATCCTCGTTGTCAGTGTCAGAGTCGAACACCCTCAGAAGGGCCGTGGTGGTGTCCTCCTCTTCATCATGCAGCAGTCCAGCCCTTCGAAATCCGTTGGTGATTATGGATGTTTTCACACTTTTCCACGCTGTCAGAATCCACCGGTGGAGTTGAGCATAACTTGCTTTTCGCAAGTTTATCGCCGCACATCATCCACGCCTCCCGCTGAACTCGTAGTGCTACTTTGAAGTTTGTTTTTCGCGCTACTTGTACGGCACTATGTTGTCTGGCGGATGGACATGTGACCAACATACCACTCTTGAACCCCAATACTGTGTGTCTGATCACATGCCCTTCCGCCAGGCAACGTAGTGCCGTACAACAGCAGAACAAATAAAACAAATCGTCTTACGATATGACAAAAATCACGGACAATCCATAGAAAAGCCGCACCTGACTAAAAGCCGCAGGGTTCAAAGCTTGTGCAAAAAGTAGCGGCTTATAGCCCGACAATTACGGTAATTATATTCACATTGAACTATGGCTACATTCACACTGCAGGCGAAAGCGCATCAAATCCGACTTTTTTGACCCTGTGCGACCCATATCCGATCATGGTATGACAGTGTGAACGGCACAAATCCGATATTTTCAAATCCGATCTGGGTCACTTTCGTATGTGGTACTGAATCCTGATGTTTTAGAAAGCGACTGCTGTTTGAACGGTCAAGTCGCATTAAATCCGCCTTTTACGTCACCGACACAAGACTGAAGCCAATTATCAGCGCCAGAGAAGACATCGCGAACGCTTCCTGGCCATCCAGTGTAGATGTCAGTGAAACTGTTGGGAAGACAACGTAAACATTTTATTTGTACTGTATAATCTGCAGATTCTGAGAGAAATTTGCAACTATCCTTTGAAGCACCGCTCCTCTCTTAAACAGCAATAAGGATAATTATTAGGTTATTTACATTATTATGTAAATAACAAAATAACTTAAAGCAAAAATTGGGAAACGTGAAGTCCGAAGTCTTTATATTAAGGGCCATCAGTCAAACAATACTGTTGCTCTGAGTCTAAACAGAGCGCGTTGTGTGTGACGTCTTCTTTTGCGCATGCGGGCCGCTTTGAGCGTTCACACTAGAGCGCGTTTGCTGTCACATTTTATTTGTAGTGTGAACGAGCAGACAAAAAAATCGGATTTGATCAAAAAATCGGAATTGAGCATTAAGACCTGCAGTGTGAACGTAGCCAATGATATATTCAGTAATTTTTCTGCTGCACACCAGTGTTTCTTCCACAAAATGCATATAGAGTGGTCTGAGCCCAGACTTCTCAACCTCAAAGCTCTGATCACCTGTTCTGATCACATTGTGCAAACAACAATGGAGGTGGAGTATTAAGAAATACGTGAACACAGTAAATCTAAAATTATGATCTGAAAACTTATTATTTGGCGCCATCGACAAGTTTCATCTTCTTGGCAAGAAAAGTACAGAATTGGAGATACCAATGACATATTCCATACCCATTATATTTTTGACCATTAACATAAATATCTGGTTGCAACATTTGTTTACATTTTCGAATAAATATACTCAGTGGAAGGCATGTAGATCTGCACCAATGCAAAACAAACACAGACTGTGAATTAATCTCATGTTACAGGTTTGATAAGAAGAAAAACAATTACTGTCCCCAGAAAGTTGGGTACATGTCAGTAATTGACTGTAAAGGTGTGTTACACAAAATGCACCGTAAGACAAATGTTTTGAGTGGAATTGAATTGTCAGAAAATACAAATATCTGCCTTAAAGAGGGATGTTGCCACGGACAGGTGCAGACCATGGAGTAGCAGTGAGGAGGACCCAAAACACTATACATGGAACAATATACAGAAATACATCACTCTTACGCTGAACACTGGATTTATTTATAGTGAGTGGAAAAAACACAACTATATAGAAATCCCAGCACTGTGGCCCCAGTGGCGATTCTCATTGATTCCCACACAGTGGACATGTCCATGAAAGGTGAAAAAGTAACATCTCCAAAAACACCCTCCGCTCCCCAATTCCTGGTAACACACAAACATACTCAGCTTAGCAGGATCAGCTATAATCACGACAGTGTTCTTGGTCCACAGTTATACTAACGAGTTTTGCGTTAAGGATCTAGTGCCGACTAGAGCTCAGCCACCCTCTTAAATAGGGCGCTCTTGACAAGGCCATCAGCTACAGCTGGTGATGGCTGATGAGCGGCAGGTGTGGAAGCCTCCAGTGTAGGAACACATCTGAGAGCGCAAACGTACATAAACACACACAGGGAGACGGAGGAAGAAGAGAGAGGATACAACCAAAACACTACACATGGAACAATGAACAGAAATACATGAGCCCTGGATCCCTAGACCCAGGCCATGACAGACGTAGTGGATCTCAATGCAAAATATTTATAATTTGTTTAAATTTGATTTGACATAACAAACTAAGAGTCTACCAAGGTCGATCCTTCTGAGTATTTATGTCTCCCAAACCATCAATGTGTCTTTTAGACCCTATCCTACAAGACTGTTCAAGAAAGTACTACGATTAATTAATGTTTCAATCTGATCAGCCTATCTCTGTTAATTATTTAATCTCCACAGGCCATCAGTAGTTTAACCGCAATCACTTTACCTAGCTGTTACAGCTAATTATAGGCCAATCTCCAACCTTCCTTTCATATCAAACATCCTTGAAAGAGTAGTTGTCAAACAGCTAACAGATCATCTGCAGAGGAATGGCTTATTTGAAGAGTTTCAGTCAGGTTTCAGAGCTCATCACAGCACAGAAACAGCTTTAGTGAAGCTTACAAATGATCTTCTTATGGCCTCTGACTGGCCTCTGACTCATCTCTGTGCTTGTCCTGCTAGACCTCAGTGCAGCGTTCGATACTGTCGACCATAATATCCTATTAGAGCGATTAGAACGTGCTGTAGGTATTACAGGTACTGCGCTGCAGTGGTTTGTATCATATCTATCTAATAGACTCCAATTTGTGCGTGTAAATGGAGAGTCCTCTTCACACACTGAGGTTAATTATGGAGTTCCACAGGATTCAGTGCTAGGACCAATTCTGTTTACATTATACATGCTTCCCTTAGGCAGCATCATTAGAAGACATAGCATACATTTTCACTGCTATGCAGATGACACCCAGCTCTATCTGTCCATGAAGCCAGATATCACACACCAATTAGTTAAACTGCAGGAATGTCTTAAAGACATAAAGACCTGGATGGCCGCTAACTTTCTGCTTCTTAATTCAGATCAAACTCAGGTTATTGTACTCGGCCCTGAAAATCTTAGAAATATGGTATCTAAGCTAGATTCTTACTCTGGATGGCATTACCTTGGCCTCCAGTAACACTGTGAGGAACCTTGGAGTCATTTTTGACCAAGATATGTCCTTCAATGCTAATATTACAGAAATATGTACGGCTGCTTTCTTCAAGTTTTGCAGTATGTCCAAAATTAGAAATATCCTGTCTCAGAGTGATGCGAAAAAACTAGTAAATGCATTACTTCTAGGCTGGACTACTGTAATTGGTTATTATCAGGTTGTCTGAAAAACGCAGTTTTGATAAAGTGGTATAGTTTGCATTGGCTCAGGTAAACCTGACCCCTCTTTTAGTTACACTACAATGAGTGTAGGCTGCTGGGGGATTCCCTTGGTGAACCTAGTGTTTCTTCTTTAGTCATCTTTTTCAGTTAATATGTGTTCACACACCGTTCTGCATTTAATCATTAGTTATTGTTAATCTCTGGCTCTTTTTAACCACATTTCTTTGTCCTGTCTTCATCTGCACACCTGCAACCGGTCACAGCAGATAGTCGCCCCTCAGAGATCCTGGTTCTATTAGACGTTTATTCCTGTCGCTGTCTCCAAAGCGCTTCCTAACAGGGGTCATATGGTTGTTGGAGTTTTCTCTGTTTTCTTTGCATTATTTACCTTACAATATGAACTCCCTTGAGGCAGTTGTTGTTGTGATTTGGTACTATGAAAATACATTGGATTGAACTGAATCTTTTTCAAGATGAAACTTGCATTTATATGCAATGTATTTATTATCTATTTTTCAGCTCCACAAACATGGATGGCCCCAACAATTTGACTTCTATTATGAACAAGACCTGTGATCCAGTTGTCCCATCAGTTAACCCTTTCTTTATGCTGGTCTACAGTCTAGTGTTTGTGGTAAATTTTCAGTATAAAATTTTTTTTTAGAAATTGGTATAAGGTTCTCTGTGCATCTACCAAAGTCCTGCCATTTCCATTTTCTCTGTGTCATTTCAGGTGGGTTTACTCCTTAATGGTTTCATCATGAAGTTTTACTGTTGTCGAGTTCGGCAGCAGGCATCAAGCAGCTTGATGGTCTACCTGAAGAACCTGACAGCTGCTGACTTCCTGCTCTGCCTCTCTCTGCCACTGCGCATCACCCACTATGCTAGCAGCTCTCTCATCATTCAGCAGCTGTACTGCACAGTTGGAGCTTATGCCCTGTTCCTCAACATGTACGCCAGCATCCTATTCATGGGGTACATTGCTGCCAACAGGTAAGGAACCTTTACTAATTTCAGACTGTATTTCTTGTCATCATTGTTAATTTCAAAGCCCAGACATCTCTCTAGAAGTCAATAATGTCTTCTGAAGATTTGGCACCACTGTGACTGATTAGTGAATTTTTCTACACCTTTCTTTCTATTCTCTCTCCAGGTATCTGAAGATAGTCCATCCTTCAAAAACTCACATTCTACAGAGAGTACGAACTGCCCACATCATCTCTGTGGTCACTTGGGTTTGTCTCATTATTCCAGCAGTCACCAGCAACAGCCTGTTTTTCATCACCCAGAAACACCTGAACGTCACCCCGAGACGCTGTCGTCCCCTGTTTAGTTCATTGGTCAGGCTGGTCCAAAAAATCGTCCATATCTTCTCTGTTATCATCTTCCTCTTAGTCTTCATATCCCTGGTCTTCTTCTATAACGGCATCTCCCGCAGGGTGTTGCAGGCACAGCAGACACAGCTGGCCTCCTCTGGCTCTGAGAAGCTGGTGAAGTCTCGCAGGAACATGTTGCTACTTGTCAGCATCTTCTGTTTGTGTTTTGTCCCCTATCACCTGTTTCGACTCCCCTATATTTTTCTGTCGGGAAACTGCTCTGCTGTTAAGGTGTTGTACTACCTGAAGGAGGCGGCCACCATAGTGTCAGTTTTCAACGTCTGCCTGGACCCTGTTGTTTACTTTTTCCTCTGTAAGACTTTTCAGGCCCAGGTGAATCGGAGTATGGCCTCCATAAGAGTCAACGTTCAATAAGCAAATGAGGAGAGTGTGACGTAGGCCAGTCCACTGGCTGTCACAAGAGTGACAGCATAAAGAAGGAGCTGGAGCTTTTCGAGAGTGAGATGAGATCAGTAAAACCAGTATCATGTATGCCAAGCCCTCACATACTAGAGAACTTTCTGTGGCGCTGAGAGATCAATGCAGAACAAATCAGCCCAAACACACTCCCACACAGAGAGCATCAGTTTATGTTGCCAACTTTCAGCTATTAGTCTGTGTCAGTTTTAGCAAACAGAAACGGAACCAGTCTGTGGTTAAATTTCTACAAACAATATCCAATGTGTGAAATCTGAATTTCAGTGTTTATGAACAACAATATTTTAACATTTATATATAAAAACCGAAGTGAAAATTACTGCCGAAAATTTCGTCCGCAGCAATTTTTATGATTCATGACGAGAAGCAAAACATAGGCAATGCCTCAAGAAGAAGAAAATATAAGGTTTCCAGCCTGTTTTGCTACTTTAATAATTTTTCATTTCTTATTTCGAAGTTTTGTTCTTCCGAGTAGAAAATAGTTTAAATCAAGACAAAACAAGTGTTCCTCTGCAACTAGGAGTGATAGCTCTACATTACTAGAGGAGGTCCACACAGGAATCCTTGGAGAGCAAGCAAAACACGTAGCTCAAACTATCTTTACTTCTGATTTGTCTTCTTTCAAATGTTTCGATGCTATAGTTCTTAAATCAATAAGTCGTTACCCTTCAGTTGTTCTGTGTTTTAAGAACAGTAAAGCGAGTCAGTTTCTTTGACGTGGACTGTGTTTTTTCAGCCTGCAGTTTGTCTGTGTAACAGATACTAACTCTAGCTCTGTGGTTGTTCAGTTTCCTGTTTCGAATCAAAACTTAGCTGCTCACATTTTACTGCAGGGTAAACTGTGTGGGTGTAGGTAAAATGTCCTATAAATGTCCTACACACACACCTACACACATTTCTACATTTTAAAGTAAACTAAATATATTCTATAACTTAAATACAGTTGGTACATTGCAATAAACCAACATGTATGAAAATCACATGTCAGCTTTAATTCTGTATAGACCGCAGAGTCCACAGATATACACGCACTGGAAGGCAATATGGCTGCTGCAACAGAAGCAGTTACCAGTGCCAGTCCCTCTTCCCTCTTTAATGGTTTTATTTCAACCCTCAACACAGCCTGCTTCCTTTCAGCCAGACTCATAGTTCGAAGTGAAAGATGAACTGATAAAATCTTTATTAAGGTATTCAGTAATCATAACTGGATGTTCAATATATTTAAAGAGTCATTTAGAAAACTTTACCTGCTCTTTATCAGTTGAATTGACAGGACAACATTGGAGCTTTGCATGAAGTTCAGATTTACAGCAAACATGAATGCACCAAAAATGAATGAACACTTGTGTGATCTTTGATGTTTTATGTGTTTGTATGTTGCACTTCTTCCTGCACCGAGGGAATCACTTGATAAAACCTGTTACTGTGGATCATATTTAAGCCTCTTCGTGGCATTGCTCCAGCAAATGATCATGCTGCTTCACCAAATGTATATATCTGTATTGTGAGCAACATGTGAGCTGAAATGAAATAATGTTCAGGGTTTATGCTCATATTTTAAGATTTACGATACATGTTAACAACTCATAAATTGTTAACAATCAGGAAGTGGTTTCGAAGTCTGAGACTGGGGTCAGACTCATTTTACATGGCGGGCCACATATAACCACATAAATATCTATGGTAGAAAGTGAAAAACAGAATTTCTTGTGGAATTTTTTCAACACCAAACACAACTGTAGACTTGGTCTCAAAGCATACTGAGAGACAGAGCTGTGCAGGAAGTGAGATTTTATCTTGGTGAAAGTAAAATTCATGATGTTTTTCAAATGTGGAGCCTAATTTTGATCTTCTGTTTCTGTTAGTTCAGGGAATTTTGGTCAGACAGTGATAAAAGGTTTGGGTAGTTTGACAGCATGTCCATGTACGTCTATCATGTCCATCTTTTTTCAGAGTCTGTGTACCTGCTCTTTAATCGTTTGCTGTTTTGGCTTTTTGGTGGTTGTTGATTCTGACGTTTCTGTGGATAACACGTGTCTATATTTAAATAACAGATCAGTGATACATCCTGTTAAACTAGATGTTCTTCCTCTCACCCCCAAAAGGTTCAACAATTCATAACTTTATAAATTCTGCTCTCAGCTTTGTCTCTAGTATCACTGAAATGCAGCCAGATGCTCATTTTATGTTTCCACTCGTTTCTTCACTTTTTTCCAACGTCCCACTCTGTCTTTGCATGTGATTGGCTGCATGGTGCGCCCATCAACATAAAGCCCCGCCCCTGCCTGCATGGATTCTCAGCAGGGCTGGAGATTCAGCTCCTACATACCTAATTAATGACTGACATTTGAAATTATCACAAAACAAAACAAGAGACGTACATATGTTACTTTTGAAAACAAAAGTCTGTGACTGTGGGTCAGCCGGATTGCCCGACACTCAAACACCCACCTGTTTCTCGGGTTTACTTCCTGAAAACCTCTGAAACGTCTGCTCATCTTTCCGGGTTTACAGAGCAGCACCAGCTATGGGAGCACAGAGAAAACCCAACACAGATCTCTAGCATGACCGGATTGGACTGCATGAACTGCGCTTCAGTAAAACAAAGAAAAGACAGGTGGCGTGAGCTAAGCCGTCACAAGTGCAGCTCAGTGACGTGTTATTAGTGACACAGCCACAGACTTTGCTGAGACTCTCTTCTTTGATATCAGTTACCACACTAAACACTTCCTGCTGGATCTCTTTCAGATTAAAAGGTTATTTGAAATGAGGTGACTGCAATACTTTTAATGTGAAATTAAGAGAGGAAGTGCTGCGTTTTATTCTTGCACTCTGACATTGTGCAAGAGCGGATGTGGTTTTTCCCTGTAATAAATTAGTAAAATATTATTTTAAATGGGTAAAAAATATTAGTGCATATATGAAACAGTATCATCGTGTTACCGTTTAGAAATGTACTCTTCAAATAAAAAAATACTGAATTTGTTCTCTTTGTGCCGTGTTCAGTAGAATGTTGGTTTAAATGTTTTACACATCACTGAAACTTCGTTAAATTTACATTTTGTTTCATACATTTATTATTTACTGTACAACAAGTAGGAAAGAAGTTACATGTTTACATTACCCACTAATGTAAACTGTTTCCAGATCTGTTCTCTCTTTTCAAAAAAGAAGCCCTAGTTTTGGTTCAGTCCTTTGCTTTTCTTCTTGTTTGCATGTTTATTTCAGGACTTTTACAATACATTTTAAAAGTTGCCAAGTCATTTTTTTTTCAAACCTGATAGTTCTGACCTGATAAGGTGCTGTATTTCATTTAAGATTAAGCAGAAAATGTCAGGATAGGCTTTTATTTGTAGGCCTTCTTTTTGATATCAAAATCTGACAGTGACATCAAAAGCACTGTGGTGATTTGCTGCCACCTGCTGCCTGCTTCCTGTCACTGCTCAGGTTGTCCATCTCCCAGAGGAAACTGTGGAGCTACATCAGAAAACTAACTGTATGATATATGACCGTGATCCATGATGAGCCTTGGGTGGGGTGGCTCAGTAGTGAATATGGGGATTGTTGAGTGAAGACAAAGTCCTTCAGCCAGGTCAAGTCAGCATACTGGGGCAAACTGCAGATCCTTTGCCTGAATTCCTTCTACCTCTCGGAAAAAGGAAAAATCCACCGCCCACAGAGCTGATTCTGAAACTCCTCAAAATTTACAAAACAAAATCTGCTGGGTCCACTCTAGTCGGAGTCTGCTGTCCGGATCATGGATCCGGACAGCAGACTCCGACAGCAGACTCCATCAAAAAAACACCAAAACATAACAAATAACCTAAACTGGGAAATAAAATAAAAAAGACACGTGACATGTGTAACAGGAAATAAGTGCTGGTTAGCGGTGTGGCCATCATTTCCTGATCTGCAGCAGCACTGTTACACCAAGAGCACAAAACAACTGAAGCAGCTTTTCCTGCTCATTGAAACCTCCAGAAACACAGGTGAGTCCTGCTGGTTAATCATCCCTGAATCTTTTGTGCTTCTACTGAATTTATGCTTGACTTTAAAGATGTACTTAACATTTCCTGACCTGGGGACCAGAAACACTTAAAATCAACTGCACACAGCTGCCTCAGCACCACTGCTGCCTCTATCAGGATGCATATGTAATGACACCATTACAAATTTCTCACTGACTAAGGCTTAGGTGCGTCCTGGTGCCACGTGGTGTAATAGTCATCCTTACACTTATATATGTGGTTCATAATGAACAGTCTGTCATTAGCCCATCATTACATTCAGTGCTGTGTGTTCAGTAATCCAATATTCAGTCATTCTTCTGCTGCACAAAAGTGTTTCCTCCAAAAAATACATGTACGGTTATGCGAGCAGTGAACCTCAAAGCTCTGCTCATCTGTGCTGAGCAAAGTTGTAGAAAACGGTTTAACAGTTGAACCAATTTAATGCTGTTGTTACAGCCACACTGCAAAATGAGCTGTGGGAGTGTGGGGGGCAGGTGTAAAAGGCATGCAGTGCTTATTTATCACATGTTTCAACAACGATCAAGAAAAAACAGAGGTGGGGGAGGAGGACCAGGCGGCTGAGCCAAATTAGAAAACTCAATAATAAAACAAAACTGGTCTACAGCTTCTTGAAAGGTCATGTCTATCTACAACAAGTTCAGTCAAAACCATACAGATGAGGCATCATCCGCATAGGGTAGTGTTTCTAACATGTGTCTGTCTATGTGCTTTATATGTATAGAGTACCCTAGAATTAACCTACACACCTGCCCACAATAAAGACGCTACTAATACATAGAAAACAGGAGCTGCCCCCTTTGTAATGATCCCTGGTGAGTGATTGGTCGCCTTTGTCCAGATCAGCCAATACGCATGTACCAGTCAATTTTGAAAGGTCTAGCAGGTGGAGGCTCGAGGCTCTACACCTGGAAGACAAGAGAGTGACAGAACAACCAGCTGAATATAAAACTGGGTTCTGAAAACTAAGAAGGAGCTCCTGATGAGATTCATATCAACAAATTTAATCCTCATGGCATGCTGTCTAAAGCTACGTGCAGGATCTGAGAAAACAGTGAAATATTTAGCACTGTGCTGTTCTTAAAGAAGACATGAAACGCTGCACATTTAAAGAGTAATTTAATCCATTGAGCCCTGCTCTTTATAAACTGACACAAAGTTTATGTTTAGTCTGAAAACATGTTTAGCACCATCTTCTGTTGGTACAGAACATCATGTGGTTGGTTGGTTGTAGCTGATAGACTTACATTAGTTTATGTTAGCTAACTAGTGACCGAATCAATTACTCAGAGGAAAATAAGGAAACTAAAACTAACAATCAGTTTACAGGGATCACTTTAACGTTGAAACAGTGAGTTTGATGTTCAGAAATATTCAGAAGATATAGTGTCCACTTTCATTGCCCGTCTCTTTAGCAGTAAGTAGCAGAAACATTCAGCCATAACTGAATTTAACTGACCAGAAGATGACATTTATCAAACTTTCTGAGGGATTTAGGGGATCTCAACATTATATTTAAAATTAGTTTGACTTTTGATTTACCTAAAATAATATGAAGGTGTATCCTATCAAAGAGAGATCTTAATGAAGGGGATTTATTTTTCAGCTCCAGAAACATGAATGAACCAATAAATGTGACAGATGGCCAGACCTGTGATTATGTCAACACATCAGTCAACTCTTTCTTTATTCTGGTCTACAGTCTGGTCTTTCTGGTGAGTTTTAAGTCTTCAGATTGTGCTCTGATGGAAACGAGGTTCTCTGTGCATCTACCAAAGTCCTGTCGTCCTCTCTGTGTCTCTACAGGTGGGTTTACCCCTCAATGGCTTCATCATGAAGTTTTACTTTTGTGGAGCTCGGCAGCAGGCATCGAGCAGCTTGATGGTCTACATGAAGAACCTGACAGCTGCTGACTTCCTGCTCTGCCTCTCTCTGCCACTGCGCATCAGCCACTATGCTAGCAGCTCTCTCATCATTCAGCAGCTCTACTGCAGCTTTGGGGCTTCTGCTTTCTTCCTCAACATGTATGCCAGCATCATATTTATGGGGTCCATTGCTGCTGACAGGTAAGGAACCTAGTAAAACCAGAATAATGTGTTAGTTATGAATCCTGTGCTCCAGATCAAAGTGTAGAAATCTCCTTTGGACTTAATAATTAATTGACCGGCCCACCAGGTATTAAAGCCATAAAGACTTTGAATGAAAACAAACCCTGTTGTGACAGTGATGTACGCTGTCTTGTTGGTATATGTATGATTTCTATACATTTTACATCACATACAAACTTTAGTTGTAACATTCAGATAATTATTTATTAAAAGCTAGATATTTTAAATAAGAATAAGAAAGAAAAGTATTTCTTTGTGCCCCCCTCTCCCTGTTAATGCCCTACATGCCCCCCTGGCAAAACTTTGCTAGACCCGCCCCTGCACAGTTACCAGCTGTCAGCTACTTAGAAAAGGATCCTGGTGTTATTAGTCTCTCAGAAACAGTTCATAACTTCCCTTCAACTCATTCATGTCATCTAAAAGGTAAACCTGTTTCTCCATCACCTGTTCAGCTCTGATGATCCAGTAAGGACATCTCCTGGTTTCATCTTCATGTTTCCCTCTCACCAGATAACCAAACCGACATCATGACCAGCAGCTTTACAGCTGTGGCTCCAGCAAACATCAGCTGATACTAGAAATTAATATTAAATAAATTCTAACAACAGCTGATCAAGCTTAAACGTGCTGCTGTTGTTTAGCGCGACCTCCGCCTGTTTCCCCGTTCTGGCGCAAAGTGCGCAAAACAAAAAATAGAGACGGGACCTGCGACAGAAAAGCCGATCAGCTGATCATTGATCAGTTTCATGATTGAAGTGGGAGAGGGAGGGGGAGAGAGTGAGAGTAGAAGAGGCAGCTGTGCAGCATAAAGACACAGAATAACTCCAGCTTTGTGTCTTTTTCATTGTAGCTGAAGTCAGGGACAAACTGTGTTCCTTTTCAGCTCAACACCAAACGTGCCTGATCTCTGCTCCTCCTGCCTTCCCTTTTGCTCACCACCTGCTGGCCTCTGTGGGAGCTCTGCCATAGCCACCACCAAACATCAGAGTTATTTTTACACATCGACCAGCATCTGGCCAATCCACCACCTTTCATTTTTTATACCGTTACAAAAACAACAACAACAACAAAAAGAAAAAAAAGATTGGCCCATAATAAGCTATGTTGGCACCTCTGTAACAGCTTAATTAAGTTGTCTCCTGCCTCCTGTCTCTTCTTGCTAGGTATCTGAAAATTGTTCATACTTCACAAATGCACATGCTGCAGACAGTACAAGCAGCAAACATCATCTCCATGGTCACCTGGGTTTTTCTTCTGATTCCTGCCATCACCTACACCATCCTGTTCACCCAAGAACCTCTGAGTTCTACCCTGAGCCGCTGTGGTACCCTCTTTAGTGCATCACTCAGCCTGGTCTTCAAAATAATTCACATCAGTTGCACTATCATCTTCCTCGTGGTCTTCATATCTTTGGTCTTCTTCTACTACAGCACCTCCCGCAGGGTGTTGAAGGCACAGCAGAGGCAGCTGGCCTCCTCTGAGAAGCTGGTGAAGTCTCGCAGGAACATGTTGGTGCTGGTCAGCATCTTCTGTGTTTGCTTTGTCCCCTATCACCTGGTTCGACTTCCCGACACTTTTCTTTTGAACAGCTGCTCTGTGGGGCCAATGTTGTTCTACCTGAAGGAGGCAGCCACCATGGTGTCAGTTTTCAATGTCTGCCTGGACCCTGTTGTTTACTTTTTCCTCAGTAAGACTCTTTCGGGCTCAAGTGAGAAAGGCGTCCTGGACAGCCAACATTCAACAAACGAACAAGCAACAGGTCAAATTGGTGAGCTGTGAGGAAAACAATGCACTTTATTAAATGTGTGAAATGTGAGTTTTGTCTAAGATTCTGTTTTAATTGTTACACATGTCTGGATGACTGCATCACTTTTTAGCACTTTTTACTTTTGATAAAAAAAAAAATTAAATATAGCTAATATCTTCATTTCTTTGCCTTATAAAAAATCCAGCATTCACAACCATTTTTTGCTTTACTGATATCTTCTTTCTCCATTTTGTTAATAAGAAATAAGAAATTTATAAATAAGGATAAAATGAGAGTTGATGTGTTCACATGTTAAACTGGTGCTTTACGCAGTCTGGGAGCTGCTCCAGACTCCTTCACCTTGCTTCAGAAAGGCTTGTATCAACATTTTATGCACTATCAGTGCCCGAGGTTAGAACAGGTATTAAAGGATTCTGGTTGTTTTGATTTTCATCGTCTGAGCAACTGAAACCAAAGCTGCTCTCCATCCATCCATTCGCTTCCGCTAATACTTTTCAGGGTCACGCTGCTGGAGCCTATCCCAGCTGTCATAGGGCGAGAGGCGGGGTACAGCCTGGACAGGTCGCCAGTCTGTCGCAGGGCTAACACACATCATTTTATTGGAGCTCAAACTCTCAGTCATGCCTCCATGCTGGTTGGGAACTGCAGAAACCCTTGCATTCGAACCCTTAAATGGCATTCATTACTTAATGACTTAATCAAGTGTTTGGAACTCTCACTCAGTGTTGGCTCTCTCTGTGGTATTGTATCACTTCCTGTTCATGCTACAGTGCACTGTGCTGTTTTGTGTAGCTTTTGTGTGTACTTGTTTAATTAAAAACACTTTCAATTGAAATTAACTGCCCTTTGTATTCACAGTATTTTTGTCTTTTATTTTAGTCTTTCGACATTTGCTAGCTTAGCTTAGTAATAAATTTATTTGTATTAAATGCAGCTTATTTGCAGCTCTGGAGGCCAGGATCACTGAATTGGCTCAGAAACCTGGAAATCCTGTAGGTAGCCTGTAGTTGGTAACTTTGCCACCATTAGCTTTCTCCCAGCAGAAACCAGGCTGGCTGGGTGATAGTGAGGAGGAGCTGAGTCCTAATTGGAAGTCCCCGATTCACTTCACCATGTTCATGTGTCTAATGATTTTTCCCCACTCTGCGACACACCAACTAAGGAACAACAACTGTGATTCTATTTTAAGAAACATGAAGTGAGAGACATCAGCACCCATCACCAATTGTCTTCCAGAGCAGGCGAAACTACTGGCTCTGGATAAATGTAGATTTAATAGAACAATAACTCCTGCTGGCAGTAATGACACCCAGTTACCTCAATTGGAGTCTAGGTATTCTTACGAGTTCAAATATTGAGGGTGAGCACAAAAACAGCAATTGGTCCAGGAGAGTCGGTCAAACAATGATTTTAATGAACACACACGTGGGGAGATGAACACTGCACACAGACAGCATCGATCAATCGATCAATGAACAGATGATGGATCAATAACTGCAGCTGGATTGTGTTTGTTCTCTCAATCAGATTCCTGTCAACTCAGAATCGACACAAACACAGTAAACAGAGACATTAAACTGTCTGACAACAACAGGAAGATGACGCATGTGGAGGAGGTTTAGTCATATCCTGATCATCCAGACAGATTTGATTATTTTTTTCAGCTGATGTGTAGTAATGGTCTGACTGGTATGTATCAGACCATTGTATGTGGACTGTCCTGCTGGCACTCTGTCCTTCTACAGAGTCTCCTCTGACACTCTGATCCACCTCCACACCTTCAACATCACATTCACTGAAACTCAATCCTGGTTGCTCGGTGCGTCTGTGCAGAGTTGGGTGTAAAGAGTGTCCTCCTGTTAGAGAAACACTGACTGTTGAACAGTTCAGTCTGTACATGTCTGTCTGTTTCACTCAGAAACATGTTTTCAGATTCATGGATTCAATCAGTTGATGTTTGAAACTCTTCTAAATGATTCCTTGTGAACTTTTTCCTCTTCAGTCCTTTGGCAAACAATTGTCAACATGTAGATACTAGACTAAGATGAATCATTTCATCTGAATGCAGGGAATGTGAACTTTGATTTTTAGGAAATTAACATAACATAACACATAATGATGTGACAATAAAAGTGATTTTGATTTTGATTTTTAATTCCTCTCAGCATCTTATAATATTAGAATGTTTCAAATCAATCCAATGTATTTGAAATGTCAGCTATAAAATCAAGCACTTCGCTCTCGCTCTGCAGGCCTACTTGTTGTTCCTAGAGTATTTAAAAGTAGAATGGGAGGCAGAGCCTTCAGTTTTCAGGCCCCTCTTCTGTGGAACCAGCTTCCAGTTTGGATTCAGGAGACAGACACTATCTCTACTTTTAAAATCAGGCTTCAAACTTTCCTTTTTGCTAGAGCATATAGTTAGGGTTGGACCAGCTGACCCTGAATCCTCCCTTAGTTATGCTGCAATAGGTGTAGGGTGCTGGGCACTGAGTGTTTCTTCTTCATTCACCATGTGTGTATATACAACTCTCTGCCTTTAATTATGAGTTACTGTATTATTGTCTTTACCTTACAATATAAAATGTAAATATAAATCACCTTTAGCTGACTGCTGTGCTGTATGAATAAAATTTAACTGAAGGTAACACTGTAATATGTGTGTCTGTGTTTGTCTGTGGGTGTCCTAGAACTACCTGCTGTACTGTAAGACAAATATGAAAGCTACTGGAGCAGTTCTAGGTTGGCAGGAGTAGTGGAGCAAAGCACAGTGAAAAGACCAGAACTGGAAACCTTTAAATGAAAAGCCGGCATCTTTAATAAAACACAAACAGGTCACACTTAACCTTCCATAGATCAAGATCATTTTAGTTAGCTCAGCTTTGTTCTAAATCAGCCACCAAGTTTATTCTTCAAGCTTTAGTTCTTGATTTACAAATAAGATTTAAACGAAAACCTTCAGCTTCACAGTTTCACAACTTATTTAAGACAAACTGAGAGTCTGAGGGTCTCAAACCGGTCTGTCCTGCAGGGCTAGTAAAGACAACTTAGTGCTATGAGCTCATTGAATTTATGCCCACTACTGATCATGATGAGCAGTTTCTGTCTTTTCTTGCATGAGCTCTAAATTGTTCTCAAACCCAGTTTGGTGCATTGGTGCTTAAACACAGAGTTCCTATAGAAAAATCTAATTTGGCTCAAAACAAGAAAATAATAATAATCATCATCATATAACATTAGTCAACAGTTCAAATAATCACACTTTCAGTTCAGTTCTGTGTCAGTGTGATAAGATCAAAGCACCCCTGCAATCCGGTCGTTAAGTCTGACGTGTCTGGGCCTAAACTCCGCTGCAGGTCCAGATATCAAACGATCACTATGGCATTACTGAGTTGAAAAACTGTCTAAAGTCTTTCATCTTTAATAAAATGATCAGCGTTTTGCTCTACCAAGTGTAACAATTGAGTTTAACATCCAGGCATCCATGAAAACGGAATTTATGACATTTAACAGAGTTAGAAGTTAGCAGGAAGTTAGCTCGCTAGCTTCTATCTAAATACAATATAGCATGTCCTGACTGCGGGGTTTTGGAAACAAATTAAAACGTACAGCTCTGTTATCACTTCCAGCATAAATGAAGACAGAAAACTAAACAGCAGTGACGTTTGTAGGGTTACTGAAGTTTGGTCAGCTGGTATATAATGATGTGCTAGCGACACAGCTATGTTAGCATAATATAAACAAGCTAACTTTTTTTCCACTCGATAAAAGTTAACGTGAGTGTTCTCGGTGGTCAGGAACAAATGTAATCGCATGGCAGGATGCTGTAAAAGGACCAAACTTCAGCCAGGAGAACAACTGAGATAATCCATCCACAATACGAGGTTAGTCATTCATATACTGCTGCATGGGCTGGGCTGTAGCTACATCCTAAGGTTTTAAAAACTGAGCTTAAATAAATGATTAGCGGTAATAAAAGCCGAGGGAGGTCAACAGTGATCACTGACTGTTCTAGGAACTTTTTGAGATTAAATAGAAGAAAATACATAACATTAAACATGTTAACAACACAAAAGCCATATTAAACGCAGACTACTTTAGGCCCAGAAGTAGGATTCGTCACGTCATCACTTAACGACCGGATGGCCAAACCCATCTGTTTTCTGATTGGATAGTTAAATTTGTGATTGACAAGACATTGGCCAATCAGATGAAAGGAAGGAAAAAAGGGTCAAAATTTATACTTGTAACTTGATACTTGAGTGCAGAATTTGACATGTATTTTTTGGCTAAGTCCACACACAAATTCTTTTTACACATACAAATCCTGATTTACAAGTACAAAATATTTACGACCACAATTTGAGTCGGGAGATGGCAGGACCGGTTGCATGTTTCCCAGAAAAGAGTCATAATAGTATTTGTTTTTGTTGTGATATTATACTGTATTGCCCACTTACAGGGTCATCCTGTTTGTGAAGCAGACCGCTGATTCACATTGAGGTTCAGCATGCTGGAACTTCTAATTTCAACTGCTGAAATGAATTAAATCTTTTAAAAGGTAGTCATTCTCCTGTACTTCCCAAAAGAAAGAAAAAAAACAAAGAACACTAACAGAGGTCAGGTTGCCCAGGTGTTTGGCCTGGTCTATCAGAACTTCTGAGGGCAGCTGTGGATCATCCAGCAGGGGGCAGCCTTGTAGCTAACGGAATATGAATGTGAGTGAATGTTAGATAACCAGCATTTATACAGAAATAAAATCTTAGAAAAAGTGTGTGTGTGTGTGTGTGTGTGTGTGAATAATGCAAGTGGTGTAACTTGCTTCATTCACCCACTCTGAGTAATGAGAAAAACGCTATATAAGAACCAGTCTGTTTGTTATTTACACAAATATCAAAGCTGAATCTCTCTCTATTCCACTTTTCTTAACACCTGCCATGATGTTGAGAGAAGAGTAAGGATGCTAGCATAGCTGAAGATTGAGGTGATGTTTGCATGCTGGTGCCTTTTAAGCTAATGTCAATTGGTAGGCCCATGAACCTGCTATACAGGAAGTCTGGTTCAGCTCCTTGAAGTTCTAATCCCTGATCCTATGAGTCGATGTGGGTGGGAGGACTCACACAGCCTGACTGCCTTGACATCTGCGTGTCTTCCCTGCTCACCCTGATATAAAGAAATCTGAGTAGTCTCGCGGGTCAAATCGCATCAGTCACACCTACTATGGAAGCTCCCCTGTTGATCATGGCACTTTGTTTTTTTATCTGACTTGGTTTCAGAGCCTGGACAGCAGGCCCCAAAGAAAGATATTACTTGGAAAGGCTAGAGCAACCTATTTGAGCTATTTGGACAAATATAGATTAATAGTTGTGTGTATATATATATATATATATATATATATATATATATATATATATATATATATATATAAACACCCAGCACGCCCCTGCGGGCGGTTTATCCTTCAAGCTCGGGTCCTCTACCAGAGGCCTGGGAGCTTGAGGGTCCTGCGCAGTATCTTAGCTGTTCCCAGGACTGCGCTCTTCTGGACAGAGATCTCCGATGTTGTTCCCGGGATCTGCTGGAGCCACTCGCCTAGCTTGGGAGTCACCGCACCTAGTGCTGCGATTACCACGGGGACCACCGTTACCTTCATCCTCCACATCCTCTCGAGCTCTTCTCTGAGCCCTTGGTATTTCTCCAGCTTCTCGTGTTCCTTCTTCCTGATATTGCTGTCATTCGGAACCGCTACATCCATCACTACGGCCGTCTTCTTCTGTTTCTCTACCACCACTATGTCCGGTTGGTTAGCCACCACCATTTTGTCCGTCTGTATCTGGAAGTCCCACAGGATCTTAGCTCGGTCATTCTCCACCACCCTTGGGAGCATCTCCCATTTTGACCTCGGGACTTCCAGGTTATACTCGGCACAGATGTTCCTGTACACTATGCCGGCCACTTGGTTATGGCGTTCCATGTATGCCTTGCCTGCTAGCATCTTGCACCCTGCTGTTATGTGCTGGATGGTCTCTGGGGCATCTTTACACAGCCTGCACCTGAGGTCTTGCCTGGTGTGATAGACCCCAGCCTCTATGGATCTTGTACTCAGAGCTTGTTCTTGTGCTGTCATGATTAGTGCCTCTGTGTGTCACGGTCGGACGGTCTTCCCGGACGACCTGCTTGTTTGTTTGTGATGTGTGTGTGTATGCCCTCCTCTCTTTCTCTCTCCCTCCCTACTCTGCGGGTCTGGCTGCCGAGGAACGGCGTCTCCGAGAGAGTGAGAAAGGCCGATCTCTGACCCGGAAGTGTAATCTTCGGCTCCAGCTGCCGCTAATCTTTCCTCACTAGACGGAGGTATTTAACGATGTGTCCAGACGGCAGTTGACGCTGGATTGTACTCGGAGCTCGGTAGCTAAATGTGCGCGTGATCTTGTCACCCGCGTGGCCAGGCAAGCCTTCTCATCCATTGTTGTGTTTGCTCGACTTTCAGATTGGGGAAGTACGAGACGGAGGAGTGGAGTAAAGGATTCACTGGCGTTTTCGGGAGGAGGAGCTCACACGGAAGGAGCGCACACAGACCTCACGGGAAAACTCACCTTCACCACTTCCGGGAACTGAGAAAAAGAAAGGACAATTATTGGAGATATTGATGTTTAAGGACTATCTTTCACGCACTGTAAATAAACGCACTGTCTGCTTCAACCCAGAGCTCCGCGCTTGGGTCCATACCTTCCATTAGCCGTGACAGAACAATCCAGCCAGCAATGGACTCAGCGGACTCTACCCCCCTCCAGCGTGAAATCACGCTTCAGGCTGAACGATTGGAGCGACACGAGACAATGCTGCAGCATGTCGCCAAGGAGCAGTCCGCATTACTACAGGTGGTATCGGAGCTAAAAGGTATGCTACTCACTACACCCGGGGCACCCGTTCAGCCACAAGGGGGCCCTGCGCAACCACAACCACCTATAGCCTTGCTTGACCAAGCGGCGGCGTCTCCCCTTCCGCCATCTCCACCCCCGCCGCGACGTGAACACGCATTGCCGGTGCCTGAGAAATTCGGCGGGGACCTGGATAAATGTCGGGGGTTTTTGATTCAATGCTCCTTGATGTTTAGGCAGCAGACTCAAGCGTATGCTTCTAACATTACCAAGATCACCTTTATGGTCGAGCTACTGACGGGAAGGGCTCTGCAGTGGGCTCAAGCGGTGTTGAGCGCTCAGCCCTCTATCTCATACAGTAACTTCTTAAGCAAGTTTCGATGTGTATTTGATAAGGGGTCTAACCCAGACAGTGCTGCTCATCGTTTGTTTGCATTGAAACAGGGTCGGCGGACCGTGGCTGACTTCTCCGTGGATTTTTGGATCCTGTCCGAAGAAGCCGGCTGGGAGGAGAAGGCACTCCGAGGGGCCTTCTTGAACGGCTTGAATGAGAACATCAAACGTGAGTTGGCATCCAAAGAGCTACCTAAATCATTGAGTGCCTTGGTGAATTTGTGTATCAGTCTGGATGACCATATGCGGGAGTTTGGGAGGCGATCTGGAGATGGGCGGAGGTCAGCAGGGGGCGTGGGAATTCCCTCGCTGGAATGGAGGGAGGAGGAACCCGACTCTCCAGCTGATGAGGAGCAACCCATGCAATTGGGGCGGACTAGATTCAACCGGGGAAGAAGACGACTGGTGGGTGAGTGCTTTGAGTGCGGGAAGAGGGGACATTTCGCGGATGCCTGCCCCTCTCGGTCAAAAGAGTCTGCCCGTCAGTAAAGGTGGGGATACTGACGGGTGCACCTGCGAGTTCGGTTCTCCACCTTAGCTGTCCCGCGAAATTACAGTTTCTTTCCTGCATTCACCCATGTAACGTTCTGATTGACTCTGGGGCCGAGCAGAGTTTTGTGGATGAGGCTCTGGCCTTCAAGATAGGTTTGCCAGTCGTCCCTCTCCCTGAAACGCTCGAGGTTTCGGCGCTTAATGGCAGCACGCTAGCCTCTGTCTCTCACCGCACCCAAGAAATTACTCTCACCCTGTCCGGCAATCATACAGAGAGGATTCGCCTGTTTCTCCTCAAGGCGCCCAACACCCCCTTAGTTTTGGGTTTTCCCTGGCTTCAGCAGCATAACCCACAGATAGACTGGGCTAGGGGGTGTATTACTGGGTGGAGCACATATTGCCACGAGCAGTGTTTACGCTCTGCAGTGCCTGCCTGCGTGGCTACTGACCCGGCCGGGCTGCCCGCTCCACCCGATTTGTCTTCTGTACCGGCGGATTACCACGACCTGAGTCAGGTGTTTAGCAAGGACAGAGCCCAATCGCTGCCGCCCCATCGCCCGTATGACTGCGAGATAGACCTGCTCCCTGGTGCTCCCTTGCCCTCAAGCCGTCTCTATAACATCGCTAAGCCTGAGCGTGAGTCTATGGAGCGCTACATAACAGACTCCTTGGCTGTGGGCATCATTCGCCCATCCACTTCTCCACTGGGCGCTGGGTTTTTCTTTGTTGCAAAGAAAGACAAGACCCTACGCCCTTGCATTGATTTCCGGGGCCTGAATACGATCACGGTCAAGAATAAATACCCTCTTCCTCTTCTGGCGTCAGCTTTTGAGCTCCTCCAGGGAGCCACCGTTTTCACCAAACTCGACCTCCGCAATGCCTATCATCTGGTTCGTATCCGTGAGGGGGACGAGTGGAAGACTGCCTTCAAGACCCACCTGGGCCACTTTGAGTATCTGGTGATGCCTTTTGGGCTTACAAACGCTCCCGCTGTGTTCCAGGCATTGGTGAATGATGTTTTGCGAGATTTTCTTAACCGCTTTGTGTTTGTCTATCTTGATGACATCTTGATTTTCTCCAGGACCCAAACGGAGCATGTCGAGCACGTCCGGCTGGTGTTGCGGCGTCTGCTGGAGAATCGCCTGTTTTGCAAAGCTGAGAAGTGTGAGTTCCACGTTTCCTCTGTCTCTTTTCTGGGCTTTATCGTTGAACAGGGCCGATTGCGAGCGGATCCCGCAAAAATCAAAGCCGTTCTGGAGTGGCCAGTGCCCACGACCCGGAAGAAGTTGCAGAGTTTTCTTGGCTTCGCCAACTTTTACCGACGCTTCATCCGGGACTTCAGTAAGGTAGCCTTGCCTCTCACTCAACTCACCTCACCCAAACAGCTTTTTCTGTGGTCTCCAGCAGCTCAGCAGGCCTTCGACCGTCTCAAACGCCTGTTCGCGTCGGCTCCCATTCTCGCCCAAGCGGATCTCACCTTACCGTTCGTGGTGGAAGTGGATTCTGGGGTTGGGGCCGTCCTCTCACAGCGCTTCGACGGTAGACTGCACCCCTGTGCCTTTTTCTCCCATCGTCTCACCCAGGCGGAAAGGAACTACGACGTGGGCGACCGGGAGCTGCTGGCCATCAAGCTGGCACTGGAGGAATGGCGGCATTGGCTGGAAGGGAGCGAGCATCCAGTAGTGGTTTGGACTGACCACAAGAATCTCGCCTACCTCCAAGCGGCAAAGCGTCTGAACGCCCGACAGGCCAGGTGGGCATTGTTTTTCACTCGGTTCACCCTGACCATTACCTACAGACCCGGGTCCAAGAACACGAAACCGGACGCCTTGTCACGCCAGTTTGCGCCTGACGTCGACCCGGAGGAGAAAGAGAGGCCCATCCTGCCCGCCTCCTGCTTTGTGGGGGTTCTTACCTGGGAGATCGAAAGGGTGATTCGGGACGCCCAGCGACTGGAACCCGACCCCGGGACTGGTCCGGACGGCAGACTGTATGTTCCCTCGGCGGCCAGGTGTAAAGTTATCCAGTGGGGCCACGCCGCGAGGTTCACCTGCCATCCGGGTAAGAACCGCACTGTCACTTTTTTGCAACGGTTGTTCTGGTGGCCGTCTCTTTCTCAGGACGTCCGCAAATATGTGGCGGCATGCCCGGTGTGTGCTCGAAATAAGTCATCGAACTCCCCTCCATCGGGACTCCTCAGACCGCTGCCCGTCCCCGGCCGGCCATGGTCGCACATCGCTCTGGACTTCGTAACCGGCCTTCCGCCGTCCTCTGGTAACACCGTAATACTCACGATCATTGACCGTTTCTCTAAGGCTGCCCATTTTGTTGCCCTTGCCAAACTCCCCACTGCACTGGAAACCGCCCAGCTCCTTACCCAGCACGTTTTTCGCCTTCACGGCATTCCGCAGGACATCGTCTCGGACCGTGGGCCCCAGTTCACCGCTCGGGTGTGGAAGCAGTTTTGTGCGGAGCTGGGAGCCCAGGTCAGTCTGTCTTCTGGTTTCCATCCGCAGACTAATGGACAGGCAGAGCGGGCTAACCAGGAGCTGGAGGCCTTGTTGCGCTCCATACCTTCCATCAGCCGTGACACTGTGCTGTCTTTCAGTCCAGCTTTGTCCAGCCACTGGTAGGATTTCTGGATATCAGCCACCTCCTCTATCTGCCGGTGGTACATACCGTGCAGGGGCCTGTCCTTCCATGATGGTTCCTCGTCTCCCTCCTCTTTCTTGGGTTTCTGCTGCCTGAGGTATTCACTGAGCACTCGGTCAGTTGGGGCCATCTTCCCAATGTATTCTTGGATGTTTGTTGTCTCATCCTGGACTGTGGTGCTGACACTCACCAGTCCCCGGCCCCCTTCCTTCCGCTTAGCGTACAGCCTCAGGGTGCTGGACTTGGGGTGAAACCCTCCATGCATGGTAAGGAGCTTTCTTGTCTTTATGTCAGTGGCTTCTATCTCCTCCTTTGGCCAGCCTATTACCCCAGCAGGGTACCTGATCACGGGCAGGGCGTACGTGTTGATGGCCCGGATCTTGTTCTTACCATTCAGCTGACTCCTCAGGACTTGCCTGACCCTCTGCAGGTACTTGGTGGTTGCAGCCTTTCTAGCGGCCTCTTCATGGTTCCCATTTGCCTGCGGGATCCCCAGGTACTTGTAACTGTCCTCTATGTCTGCAATGTTGCCTTCTGGTAGTTCAATCCCCTCAGTTCTGACTACCTTCCCTCTCTTTGTTACCATCCGACTACACTTCTCCAGTCCGAACGACATTCCAATGTCATTGCTGTATAGCCTGGTAGTGTGGATCAGTGAATCGATGTCTCGTTCACTCTTGGCATACAGCTTGATGTCATCCATGTACAGGAGGTGGCTGACAACTGCTCCGTTCCGTAGTCGGTATCCGTAGCCAGCCTTGTTAATGATCTCACTGAGGGGGTTCAGGCCTATGCAGAACAGCAGTGGGGACAGAGCATCTCTTTGGTAGATCCCGCACTTGATGGTGACTTGTGCTATGGGCTTGGAGTTGGCCTCTAGTGTTGTACGCCACATCCCCATTGAGTTCCTGATGAAGGCTCTTAGGGTCCCATTGATCTTGTACAATTCTAGGCATTCCAGTATCCAGCTGTGGGGCATTGAGTCATAGGCCTTCTTGTAATCAATCCAGGCAGTGCACAGGTTGGTCAGTCTGGTCTTGCAGTCTCGGCTGACTGTTCTGTCTACCAGTAGCTGGTGTTTTGCGCCTCTGGTATTCTTGCCAATTCCTTCCTGTGTCCCGCTCATGTATTGACCCATGTGCCTGTTCATCTTAGCCGATATGATGCCTGACAGGAGCTTCCATGTAGTACTGAGGCAGGTTATTGGTCGGTAGTTGGAGGGGACCGGTCCCTTCTTGGGGTCCTTGGGGATCAGGACCGTCCGACCTTCGGTTAGCCATTCCGGGTGTCTCTCGTTAACTAGCAGCTGGTTCATTTGTGCTGCCAGGCGCTCGTGGAGTGCAGTCAGCTTCTTTAGCCAGTAGGCGTGAACCATGTCGGGCCCTGGTGCTGTCCAACTCTTCATACTGGAGACCCTTTCTTGGATATCTGCCACTGTGATGGTTACTGGACCCTGTTCAGGGAGGTCGCTGTGGTCTGCCCTCAGATCCACTAGCCACTGAGCATTGCCGTTATGGGTTGCGTCCTTCTCCCATATGCCCTTCCAGTATTGCTCCGTCTCCAGCCTTGGTGGTGCTGTTCTCTTATTGTTCCCTTGCCACTGAGAGTACACCTTTGCTGGTTCTGTGGAGAACAGCTGGTTTATTCTCCTGCCTTCTATCTCTCTGGTGTACCTCCTCAAGCGGCTGGCCAAAGCTGTGAGTCTTTGCTTGGCAGTTTCCAAGGCCTCAGGTATGGACAGCTTGCTGTATTTCTTATGCACCTTCTTTGTCGCACCTTTCTGCAACTCCGTTAGTTGGCTAACCTCTCTCCGTGCTACTTTGATCTTGTCCTCTAGCCTCCTTCTCCATGGAGGGTACTGCCCCTTGTGGCTGTTCAACTTGTAGCCAAGCATCTCACTGATCACTGCTGCCGTATTGTAGATCAGCTTGTTAGTGTCGGTAATCGTGGTTGTAGGTATTGTCCGTAGTGCTGCATTAACATCATCTAGCAGACCTTCTGAGGGTACTTCACGTAATCTTGGTAACCGGCTACGGGGGATCCAGGTTTCAAGCTTGGCCATGATCCTATTTTTCAGGTCAGTTCCTCTCGCAGTTCCCTTTGTGTTAACATTAACTTCAAATTTGAATTTTTTTTTATTAGTTTTGTCTACTTTGCTCTTGTTTTCCTGCAGTACCACGTCCTATCGCATACCCCAGCTATGCTCTCTTTTTAAAAAAATAATTTTACTATTTTAAAGGGAAAAACCTCAGTCACTTGGACCAGTGTTTGTTATTCCATAAATGTATTTTGAATGTGACAAGTCTACCAATCCCCTGTGTAATTCATAAATATTGTTTTGGTTCTGACTATTTTGCTCTATATAATTTGATTGACTTCTACAGTGGCCTGCTATTGTTAATGGAAACATGAGTGATATCAAAAATTTTCTTAAAGCAAACATCAGCAACCCAAAATTAGCAGCCAAAGGGTTCAGTCTGCAGTTCAACACTCTCATGTGACCCTACAGTCTCCCCCTCCGGTTTCTCTTGTCCTCCTACTCCTTTCAAAAGCAAAACAAAGCAAAGCAAAGCATCCACCCTTTCCTTACCGGTGTGGTGAATTGTTTGTCAACATTTACTCGTCCTAACCTTGCTCCAGTCTTTGTCTCAGTGTAAAGTCAGTCAACACTTAAGTCCACATCGTCAGTCCAGTCACACATTCACTCACCCGCATTCACACAAGATATTGCTGATAGTCGAGACTCACACACAACCTATTCCAGTCTCCATCACCAGCAAAATCCTGTCATCATTTTTATAACAAAAAAATGTTTATGATTTTAGACTGGATTGACTCGCTGCATTTCTTTTAGACAGGAACTCACACTCCGGTCGGATCCCCATAGGTAGCCTTCTCCTCAGCCCATTGTAACAATGGTTTCCAATCATGAGCACTTTCACCTTACTTTGTCGGCAGGCAGAGGTTTGCAAGAGGGGAGTGAGCGCATGGATCAAGGCAGGATAGCAGCAGGAGAGACCAGTTATGGGGCTGTGGTTAACTGCAGGCTGACTCAGATTATATTGCGTGGAGTTGACTAGGGACAGAGACAACAAGGTTAGTACTAATCTTTCGAGAACAAGAAATATGAGAAACCGACACTAAATTTCAATTTCAAATATTTTATTGTCCCACAAGGGGAAATTAGGATTTTTCAAACAATTAACAATAGAATGAGCCTTCCTGAGCAGATTTGTGTTATAAATGGCTGAATTTCCATATTGCCAGCGCCCTGAAATTTTGCTAGCAGTTTTTACCAGAAGTCCCAACTGATTCTTATTCTTCACAGTCAAGGTATTGAACCAGGTAGCGATACAAAAACATAATGGATTAAATAAACCTTCTATAAAACAAAGACAACATGTCAGATGAGACATTACTCTGCACAATCCCAATATCAGCAGTTTTAATACTAGTACAGTAATAGTAAACAAGAGGACTTCCCAAATCAATAATCATGTCTTTAGTTTTAGACACATTGAGTGAATAGAAGGACTCACCACACCAAGCCACAAAATCTGTCACCAGTCTTTCCATTTTATTATTATCTCATAACATTTGTTTCTTCAGCTACCATGTCTCATGTGGACTTTACAGTGTCTACAGTCTCAGATCAACACATCCCTGCCCTCCAGCACAATCAGCAGCAGGGGCAGCGACTCCTCAACAGCAACATTGTACCCTTTAGGTAAAACATAGAATATGCATGATTTGCATTGTTCCCACATAATGTCAGTGATCGTATGATTCAATTCCACATTAGATTCTTGATGAATGTAGGTTATTGTTATTCAGCCCTGTTCTAATGTGCCTCTTTATAACTTTGAGCATCTGCCCCTTCAAACATATCTGCACACCCCTGAACCTAAGCCTGATATAAGCTGGTGAAATGTTTACTTATAACAAGGTGTTGTTGTTTATCCGGTTCTTCTCAGCTGTCCAGGGAAATGCAGAGATTGTCTTCCTCAAAGTCAAATATTTGAAATGGAGACAGCTTTAATGTGTCAAGGACATTATGTCATTACAACATGTCAAAGTGCAACAATAACATGTTTTCTCTAAAGTGAAGTATAACAAATTTAAATGCAAAAAAAGAACAGTTTGAGCTCTTTATCTTATTTTATTGATGTTCAGTGACGTACAGCAATGCATTTTTAATCTGTTACAGTTTATTTTCCTACAAGTGTGGGCTTCAGCCCAATCCCAAGTCGACCCTAAGATTTAAGAGTTAGTTCCTTCTCTCGTGCTTATTTAAATTTAGTTTTTTGTCTTGTGTTTTAACGCTTGTCGTGGTTAACCTGTGGTTAACATCACAGCGCTATAAACTGCAGGTCATGCCTTAAGTCAAAGTCTGCAGACATAAAGACTCACAGAAAGTTTTTCTCAAAGACCTCAGGCTTCTCATCTGAGCAGGGCCATTGGGATTGGACCGCTTACTGTCATTAAGAGAAAGTTATATATTTTATATTTGCATATATAAATATATCAAACACAATTCTACTATATAACATAACAGCAACATGCATATATTATACTTCCCAACACCAGTTTAACTAAACATATATAAATTTCTCTGGAGTTTACAGTCCGGTCTCTTTTCCCAACCTTCCTGTTTCCACTTGAGCTGCTCTTTTTTAGATTGTAGAAATCACATTCAGGTCTTTTACATTTTAAAACCGCTGAATTTAACACGGGCCTCAAACATACACAGAGAGAAAAAAACTAAAGAAACAGAAAACTTTATTGTCAAGAGTTTTTATGTTTATAGATCTGTAACAATGTTACCTGATTTATTACTCTGTAAAAACCCACAAAGGACTCATTGTTTTATTAATAGAAAAATAAGCTCAAATCACCAAGAAAACACATTAAGATCAAAATAAAAGAAGTGAAATTATCAGGACTTGAGTCTAACTTAGCATTTTAATTTACGTGTTTCATTAAATATTGCTTCTTGTATACTTGCCTATGTGATGCATTTGTGTAAGTCAGCAGAGGTTGCTGTCACAATGAAACAGAACTATGGATCCTAATAAACTGCACACAGACAAAGCCTGTGCAGTGACGTCCACAGATGGACAGGGTCTAAGGTGTTGGAAGCCATACTGAAAAACAAAAACAAGAGACTAGAGCCTATCACGAAAACTAGTGAGTGGACCTCTGATTAAAGAATTTCTACCAAACTACAACTGCAGCTGAACAAATGAGCTGTAGGTGGAACTTTACACTCTGAAATATTGAAAGATTTAAAGGCTGAGACAGCTCAGCACAGCATGTTGTTAACTTCACACATCAGTAGGGCTGCCACAAGCGATTATTTTGATAGTCGACTAGTCACCGATTATTTTTGCGATTAGTCGACTAATCAGATCATCATCCACTGGACGTAAAACGTACAGCTTATTGCACCAGCAGCATCTGCTCTCATATAACTATCATTAGCTTACAGCTTTAAGTGTTTAAGGTCTGTGCTAACTAAAAATAAAGACAAGATGATAGTTTATTAAATTTTAATAAAAATTTGCAGATTGTTTCGGTTGAGTTTAATAAACTCAGCCGTCTGCTCCTTGCTATCTAAAGTATAACAGGACACCGGAGTATATTCTCGAGCATCTCACACTTCTTATAGTAAGTTGTCTGCTTGACGTTTATTCAGCTGCCAGGAGTCCGGTGTTTTCACCGGCGCTAGTGAACCTTGCCCCCGGCTCGCTATCGAGCTGGTGGGTAACAGACGTCTCCGAAAACGTTGAAGTGCTTTTGAATATATGCGGTGTCTTGATAAACTGAGCAGATATTTGAGGTTTACACAGCTACATTTCTCACCTGAAAATATGTTATACGTTTATTTTGTGACCCAGAAAGAATAATAAGAGTAATATTAAAACTAACTAGCTGCCACCATTGTTGGAAACTGAGCTGGGCTGCGCTATGAATTCTGTGACGCTGCTTCTTCTTCTTCGGGGTTTAACGGCAGCTGGCATCCTTGTACATGCAGTGCTGCCATTTTCTGTTTCAGTCCGTTATTACACTCTTAAATCCTACAACTTATTCCTGCGTCTTTTGGGATCTTACAAAGCTTCAAAGGACGTGTCGACTATTAAATTAGTCGTCGACGATTTTGATAGTCGACTAATCGTGGCAGCCCTTCACATGAAGTGGTTCAGTCCAGTCAGACTTCAGTTTTGCAGTCACCGCCAACATCCTGCTTCTTCGACTGGTCGTCACGGTAACTCTGGACTTTCCTCCAACGAATCCTGAAGTCTGTCAGTCCTTCTGACAGCATGAGGTCTGACAGCTGGACAAAATGTGCAGATGATGAAAAACATGAAGCATAGTTTGAACTTGTGTCAAGTTTGTGTTGGTGACTGAACTGCTGACCTGCTGTGAAACCTGCTGCTGGATCTCTGTGCTGTGCATGTCTGCCTCTGACTGAAGCTTCATTTTCACCACTGTTTGCTTTGTCACTGCTAAAAATGATACACATATAACAACACAAACATTAGTGTTTTACATGATGACAGGATCTTACAGTGTTTGCATTCTGGACCTCACCTGTGAAACAGAAAAAATAGAAACCGAAGGTGCTGGGGCCATCTTCCCATGTCCCCGTCTTTAAATAAAATGCTCCATAGTACTCAGTGTGATAATAGTTACTAGGCTGAAAAGACTTCCAGTTAGTGAATGTGGAGGTTGTGTTGTCAGACCAGAAGGCCCAGGGATCCCTGTAGAGACCAATCCACACATACTGAACCCCTGATCCATTCAAAGTGAGCGTGATGTTGGATTTCTCCTCTTTGCTTCTTATACTGGTCAGGTCTGTGTGGTATGTCCTGCAGTACGACTGAGCCGCTGACCAGGAGCGGCTCTCATTCACTAAGATGTAACTTGTACTGCTGGCTGTAAAAGATTCAGAAAATGATTAATTTTGAAACATGCCTAGTCTCATAGAATTGTAGAGATAAGTAGGCCAACAAATCTTTTTCCTACCATTGTAACACAGGAAAGGGTAAGAATCTCCACAGGGTCTATCATCCATCTGTGTTTGTTCCTGAAGAGCCACACAGTATTCATTTGCATTTATAATGTCTGGTTGGCCGTTAGCCCAGATCATAAATTCATGTGTGCTGCCAACATAGAAAAGTTTTTCCTCCATGGACCACTTCCAGCTGTAACGATCATCATAGAGCCCTATCCAAGCCCAACCTTCGATCCTTGGTGAAATTGAAACAAGCAGTTGGTTGATGTCTTTGTTGTAGATGGTGACCAAGTCAGTGAAGTGTTCTCTGCAGTAACTCTGAGCTTCAGTCCAGGTCTTCACCTGGTTCACAAAGTGATATTCTCTGGAGTGGGGAGGAAGAGTGGAAAGTCCTCCTGAGAAAATGAAAAGATTTTATTTGTGTATAAACATATATTTTATATTTTCCCTTAAATTTTTACAAATATTTAAGTCATTTTATTTATTTATTTTTATAATGTTTGGTTTACCACATTTCTTGGTTCAAACTGTTTGAGGGAAGTGCTTTATTTCACATCACTGCACACCTTCAAACTTCAAACTTGTTTGAGTCCAAATGGAGGAAATGATAGCATATGAAAGAAAGTCCAACTGGTGAACGAGCTGTATTTTTAATTTTATTTATTTTTCTCTCCTCTGTAGTCAAACTGCAACAAGTATGTGTAGTGCAGCCATGTACAACTAATATAGTTCAACTAATAATACATGTATTACAACATTTTTGGAACATCATTTTAAAGGAGTGAGTACAAAATTGAATGTTTCTCAACTCTCAAATGACCTGAAGACAAAGATTGTTCACCATCATGGTTCAGGGGAAGGATACAGAAAGATGTCTCAGAGATTTAAGCTGTCTGTTTCCACAGTTAGGAACATATTGAGAAAATGGAAGACCACAGGCTCAGTTCAAGTTAAGGCTCGAAGTGGCAGACCAAGAAAAATCTCGGAGAGACAGAAAGGACGAATGGTGAGAACAGTCAGAGTCGACCCACAGACCAGCACCAAAGACCTACAACATCATCTTGCAGCAGATGGACTCACTGTGCATCGTTCAACCATTCGGCACACTTTATACAAGGAGATGCTGTATGTGAGAGTGATGCAGAGGAAGCCTTTTCGCCGCCCACAGCACAAACAGAGCCGCTTGAGGTTTGCTAAAGCGCATTTGGACAAGCCAGCTTCATTCTGGAATAAGATGCTGTGCCGGGGCTGGATATTTCAACAAGACAACGACCCGAAACACTGCTCAAAATCCACTAAGGCATTCATGCAGAGGAACAAGTACAACGTTCTGGAACGGCCATCTCAGTCCCAGACCTGAATATTATTGTAAACCCGTGGTGTGAGTTAAAGAGAGCTGTCCATGCTCGGAAGCCATCAAACCTGAATGAACGAGAGATGTTTTGTCAAGAGGAATGATCCAAAATACCTTCAACCACAATTCAGACTCTCATTGGAACCTACAGGAAGCGTTTAGAGGCAATCCAATAAACTTCATTTCACTTCTCAAATATTACTGTGTGTCTCCTATATGATATATTTAACTGACATTTTTTTATTGTAACAACCAACAATTTATACAGGAAAATAATGACCATTAACAAGGTTGCCCAAACTTTGCATCCCCTTTTTGGCTCCTACCTCAAAGCACACTGTGTTCTGTTGATCTTATGTGCTGCACAATAATGTTTAATATTTAGTATTTACTGTCATATTCCCATATATCATTGTGATGTTGTTTATTCTATTACTCTTGTTCTCTTCTGCTTGTTTTCTTTTTTCTTTCTCAACAGGTGATCCAGGTGATCGATATATGCATTTTTTTTCCTCTGCTCATTCTGTTGGTTTTTGTTTTTTGGCCCTTCTCCCCCGTCCCTCTTCTCAGCTGTTTTTCTTTCCCTCTTTCTTTCTCCCCTTCTTTCCTCCAGTCAAGTCTGTCCCGTATTCAGTAAGTGAAAATGAAATAAACAATAAAAGGTGAATCAAATGGACCATTACGGCAAGGCTGGGATGGTCAATTAAATCCATTGGGCATCTTTCTTCGCCTTTAGACAATAATTCTGATGGCAAAAGAGCCAAACGGGACAGGCAAAAAAAAACAAAAAACGCACGTCCTTTGAAGCTTTGTAAGCTGAACGATAGGCTATAGGCTAATTGCTAACTAGAACAACAATACGTTGTTCACGTGGAACAGAAAGCGCAAGTACGGAAGACAAGGGGTTGTCACATGATTCGGAAGGCATTGTGGGCATTGTAGGCTCGGCATTTTGCCGTAACACGGGCAGAAATATTGCAGTTCAGTGCATTCGTAACTGGAATTTTTCGTGAAACGGGGTATTTGTAAGTCGGGGTTCCACTATACAGCAAAAGTACTTACTCAGTTCAAAAGTTATAGTGCTTCTCCATACAATGGGTTTTGTTAAATAATATCATGGGTTTGTATTAACTTTAGCTTTAACTGAGCAGACCAGCAACATATTCCTCCCAAAAAGTTCAGCCATTTGTGTACATGGATATCACTAAAGGTTAACTTGACTTTAACCATCTCATGTCACTTACCTACCAACTACTCCTGGCCCTTTTTTTAATCAGTTCTGAATTCTTCAGTAAATCCTTCTTTTACATTTTAAAAGATTAGATTTCATTATAATGTCTGTACACCATAATAAGCATCGTATCAAAAAATGAAAAAACGAATCAAATTCCTGAAAATATCACACTATGTATAGTTTAAAAACTTAGCATATCTATCTGTCTATCACAGCTACTGCTGTGAACTCAGTCCACTATCTTAGTGAAGTGGCTGTGTTAGCTTGATAGCTGTTAGCTTATTAAGTATTGGTGCCGCTGAGAATTGGTTTGCTGGCATGTCAATAAAACTGACTTGGAAAACATAGAAATCTAAAGAAAATTAGCATACTTACTGTGATACAAATAATACTGGTAATGGTCAGCGCTTTATAGCTGGTGTTCCTGGGCTTTCAATGAATCTCCACTCCCGCCCACTCATATTGCAAAGCAAACAACGGCAAAAAAAGTGGGCGAACCTCCATACATCACACGAAATTACCTCACAAGTCGAGTTTTTCTTGGAAGAAATACATTCAAAGCAAACAGCTAGTTGACTGTTTTTACAGCTAGCAGTTGATATAGGCTTTTTTTAAAATCATAAATTCACTACAGTAAATTCCTAATTTTTGTCATATATTTTTATAACAAACTTTATGTGATGTTTCAAAAAGAAATTTGTTAAACAGTGTGCATAATGTTAGTGCAAGAACCTGTGAGCAACTGATAATAGTCAAGGTCTTTTCTCAAAAAGACATAAAAAAAAAAACTCTTTTATGTTTGTGGTCAAATTGACCCCACATATCGAAACATTTTAAAGATGGGTGCGATATAACTGAGAGAAATATGTGAAATTAAATGAAGTTTTTAAGTAGCGGGTATTTTTTAAGTTGTCTTAAACTTTTGATCAGGACTATATGCACCTTCATTCTCTGCAACACATCAGCCAGTGCTTTCCCTTTACAGTCATAGTCCCTACATTTAATAATGGATTGGATTTATATAGCGCTTTTCAAGGCACCCAAAGCGCTTTACAATGCCACTATTCAGTCACTCTCACATTCACACACTGGTGGAGGCAAGCTACAGTTGTAGCCACAGCTGCCCTGGGGCAGACTGACAGAAGCGAGGCTGCCATATCGCGCCATCAGCCCCTCTGGCCAACACCAGTAGGCAAGTAGGGTAAAGTGTCTTGCCCAGGGACACAACGACCAGGACAGAGAGCCCAGGGATCGAACCAGCGACCTTCCGGTTACAGATGCGATTCCCAACCCCCTGAGCCACGGTCACATTTAAAATCCCTACTCTTACACACCATACTGCCTTTACCTCCCTCTATTTATACACCTTCCCCCAATCCTCCTCCTTTGTCAAAGCCCAGCAGTTTGTAATGGCACTGAGCTTATCAACAGCACTGGTGCTGGGAAATGTTAACTCAGGGCGCTAACAATCCAGTATGGAAATGTACTTCTTTTCCACATATTTGACTGTGACTTGATGTCAGGTGCCATTCCTGGTACAAGTCTTCTTATTTTATTTTATTTTATTGGGCGACCGTGGCTCAGGGGGTTGGGAATCGCATCTGTAACCGGAAGGTCGCCGGTTTGATCCCTGGGCTCTCTGTCCTGGTCGTTGTGTCCCTGGGCAAGACACTTTACCCTACTTACCTACTGGTGTTGGCCAGAGGGGCCGATGGCGCGATATGGCAGCCTCGCTTCTGTCAGTCTGCCCCAGGGCAGCTGTGGCTACAACTGTAGCTTGCCTCCACCAGTGTGTGAATGTGAGAGTGAATGAATAGTGGTATTGTAAAGCGCTTTGGGTGCCTTGAAAAGCGCTATCCATTATTATTATTATCTGGGCTTGGGACTGGCATGATACAGGACACATTGGCTGTTGTTAAAAACTGTAATCCACAGTAACCATTTAGTTTAATAGCTAAACTAAATAGTAACACAATTTAAAGTGAATGCAGGTATTGTGGTATAAGTAGGTAAAGATTTTCTCTCTGTCATTGTTGTAAATGTGTTAATAAATACATTTATTTAAAAAAAACTTAACATGTAATCTGATTACCCAAATGACATCAATCTGTCTCAGTAAGTTTATAAACAATATTTCAATGTTTAATATTTTATATTACTGACCTGAGAGCAGCAGGATGAGCACTAAACAGGTTTCTTCCATTCTTTGCTTCTGTAGAACAAATATAGTCGTCATGATTATTTTTGTCATTTTTTATCATTTAGAATCAGAATCAGAAAAGTGTTTGTCAGATATTGAACAGATTTACAACATTAGGAAATTGCTGCGGTACTTAGTGGGAAACATACTATAAGACAGACACTTAAAATAAATAAATAAAAATAAGAAAAGTGCTAAGCAGATTGATATATACATTAATGCAGGTGATGATCGGTGCAAAAATGGAACAGATGCAGAGAACACAATATAGGTCATGTGTTTGTGGTGGGACCAGTCTTATGGTTATTGTTCATGAGTCCAACAGCAGAGGGGACGAAACTGTTCTTATGCCGAGAGGTTCGAGTCTGAATGGACCGGAGCCTCCTGCCTGAGGGGAGCAGGTCAAACAGACAGTGTTCAGGGTGGGAAGGGTCAGCTGTGATCCGAGCTGCACGCCGCAATGTCCTGGAGCTGTAGGTTTATTATCTCCAGTCTGATAAGATGCTTAATATAGAGTTTAGTGTGTATATCCAAAATAATTATACCTTTTGAATATCTAAAAGTCTATTGTGACTTTAAATGGTTTCAATCATCAATCATAAGTTTATATGTTTTGTCATTAATAAATTAATGATGCGTAACTTACCGGGCAGCTCATCTAGTCATCTGCTGACTGGGGCTGACTTTTAACAAGGTTTTTGTTTGATTTCTTTGTATATTTTACTGTCAAATGAGGACATCAAGAGGGAGTGAACTAAAGTGAAGGTAATGTGGTAATGTTATGGTAATGGGGCGATCGTGGCTCAAGAGTTGGGAGTTCGCCTTGTAATCGGAAGGTTGCCGGTTTGAGCCCCGGCGTGGACAGTCTCGGTCGTTGTGTCCTTGGGCAAGACACTTCACCTGTTGCCTACTGGTGGTGGTCAGAGGGCCCGGTGGTGCCAGTGTCCGGCAGCCTCGCCTCTGTCAGTGCGCCCCAGGGTGGCTGTGGCTACAATGTAGCTGCCATCACCAGTGTGTGAATGTGTGGATGCCTGAATATGTAAAGCGCTTTGGGGTCCTTAGGGACTAGTAAAGCGCTATATAAATACAGGCCATTTACCATAATGTTATGGTAATGTTTTAATAAATGTTAATTAATAATATTATTGCATTCATGTTTTTAAGCCAATGCTGTAAACACACTTTTCTAAACTATTACAATATAAACCAGTTTATTGATTATCACCTTACCTTCCGTACTCAGGCTTATCTGTAATTTTTGAAAAGGTAACAATTGTCAGTTTGTCCAGACAGTCTACAGAAGGTTTGGCACCATATGAAAAACCTCTGCAAGGTTACAGAAAGGTGAATACTCTTTAACAATATTCAAATCATTAGGGAAATCAAGCCATTAAAGGGGGAAACACACACACACACACACACACACACACACACACACACACACACACACACACACAAAGAAGCTCAGACATGTTTCTAAGAATCAGACAACATGGGTGTTAGTAACAAGCAGGGAAGATATATATAAATGGAGTCTATGCTTGTCATTTGTCTTCATCATTCAGGGCACTGTACAATTTATTAGGAGGCAATTCATTTTTGTCAACTATACTTAAAAAATATTAATGTTCTTGTAGGTAGAACTTAACAACAAAGCATTTTAACTTAAAAAGTACTTTGTGCACATGTCCATGTTTCAGTGAGCTGACTAATCATTTTAAAACCAAAAAGAAAAAACACTCCTTCACTTAAATTTTTGAGTATATTGAACAAAATCTTTTTGTCATCACTTAACAACAGAAAATATTAAGCTTGTGTAACACATAAAAGTGAGTCTGAAAACCCTTTGTGTTTGAATTGCATGCCCTGTACCATCAGAATCAGAAAGACTTTATTTATCCCCAAGGGCCATTAACATATAACAGAGCAGCATGACAATGAAGATAAGGATAGGGCAATAAGAGTGAGATAATAAATACACGGTGAATAAAGAACTGTAAGTTAACAAAAGTTAGTTAAGTGTCGGCAGTAGAAATAGACTGTAGAGTAGTTTATGTTTCTGGTGTGGGAAGCGTTCTTATCGGCTGGAGTTAAAAAGCAGAGTGCCTTTGGGGACAAAGGTGGCGCTCCTCCTCTCAGTCCTGCAGGAAATGCAGCAGAGGCGTCGCCCAGAGGGGAGCCATTGAAATGTGGGGTGAAGAATGTGAGAGGGGTCGTTGATGATTTTGGCTGCCTGTCTAAGGACCTGTTGGCTGAAAACCTGAGCCAGAGTTCTGACAGGCCAATGATTTTAGAGCACACTGAAGCAGTGTGCTGCAGTCTGTTCCTGCTCTGAACGCTGAGGGAGTGGAACCAGCAGGTGATGGAGAAGGTCATGATGCTTTCCAGGAAGGCATAGTAAAAAGTCATCATGATGGGTGTGCTGACTCCAAAGGAGTTGAGTTTCCTAAGGAGGTATAGCCGTTGGTGGCACCTCCTGAGAATCTCCTCTGTGCTGCGGAGAATTTCAGGAGGTTGTCAAAGATGGTTCCCAGGTATTTGTACTCCTCAACTACCTCCACTGGCTTCCCGTGGATGGTGGTGGTGACTGAAGCAGCCAGATCCCTCTACCTACTGGAGAAGGACACCACCATCTCTTTGGTTTTGCTCACGTTCAGTTCAAGTTTGGAGCTGTCACACCACTCTACAAACTCCTGAAGAGTGGGCCTGTGGTGTTGTGAGGGGCCTAAAAGCAGTGACATGAGAACTGTCGTCAGCGTATTTAACCAGGTGACAGTTGGGCTGTGTGGATCTGCAGTCATCAGTGTAGAGGATGAAGAGCAGGGGGGGAGCACACAGCCCTGAGGGGAGCCAGTGGAGGTGGAACAGAGACCGGAAAGACAGTTGTTGACCCAAACTTTCTGAACCCTGTTGGTCAAAAAGTCCAATATCCACAGGATCAGCTGATCATCCAGGTGAAATTGGGAGGAAAGTTTAGTGGCCAGGATCTGAGGCTGCAGAGTGATGAATGGTGATGAGAAATCAGCAAACAGAAGTCTGGCCGAGGAGTCAGGGAGCTTAATTTGTTTGTGGATGGAGTCCAACATGAAGATTTTTGCATCATCAACAACTCTGCGTGCACGGTAAGCAAACTGGAGTGGGTCCATCACGGGGTCTTACGATGTGCTGTTTTATGATCTTCTCCATGGCCTTTATCACCAGGGAGCTGAGGGCCAGAGGACGAAGATCATTCAGAGACTTTGGGTTGTTTCTTCTGGGGATGGGGATGACTGTGGAGTGTTTCCACAGCTGGGGGACGGTGTGACTATCAATTGAGTGTTGAAATGGAGTCTGGAACACACTTCCTAGTTGCCCTGCGCAGTGCCTCAGAACTCGACTGCTGATGTTGTCAGCTCCTCTCCCTGGCCCTCCTGAGGGCTCTCAATAGGTCCTCATTCCTGAAGGTGACTGCAGAGCTGCCAGCTTTGAGTGAGGATCTGGAATCTTCAAGCTGGGCCATGTTGTCCATCTCAAACCATAATGAAAACATTATTACAACTGAAATAGGAAAAAACGTTAGAGGAAACAAAAAATCTGAGGTTGGCAACACTTCCTGGTAGGTTTCATGTTTTATAGTGTTTTATTAATATGTACTAGTTATATAATTTTAATGTGCAAAACATTTTTGTCACAAAACAAAAACTTTGTAGTTATTTTTTGTAATGTAGCAGAGTGAAGATGTTAAAAAAAAAAACTCTAGCTAGCCATGTTGTTAAACTAGCAAACATTCCTCAGAAATATGAATCTGTGATAGTTTCACAATGGCTGCTGAATGATATGAACTGAATAGCCCCCTAATAAACTGCCCTGAATCATAAAGACAAATGTCAAGGTCAGACTTCCCCACTTCTTGCTACTCACACCCATGTTGTCTGTTCCTAAAAACACATCTGACCTCATTTGCTTTTAGGTTTTTACCTGCTTTAACAGCTTGATTTCCCTACTGATTTGCATGTTCTTTAAATAGATTCACCTTTGTGTAACCTTGCTTGTGTTTCTTTGGCCCAGAGGTGCGTCATTTCCAGATATATTTTTCTTTTAGGCAAGCACAGGTATGGACACATCACCAAAAATACCACTATATGTACTTTCGGAGCAGCACCACAGCAGCACCACTTCCACTACACTACATGTAGTTGTTTTATTGTCAATAAAACTCTGAAACATGAGCATTATAAAATTTATTGGTCAATATATCATAGAAACACGTTAAATGAAAGTTTAAAGTTTACTTTGGTGTGAAAACATTTGACGGCATAAAAATCCTGTTGGCACCAGTGTTGGGCAACTTACTTTAAAGAAGTAATTAATTATAGTTACTAGTTACTTCTTCAAAAAAGTAACTGAGTTACAATATTCTAAAAGTAATTAATTACTTGAAAAGTAACTATTGAGTTACTTAAAAAAAAACGTTTAACCCTCTGGGGTCCAGGGTATTATTGTCCATTTTAACTACTTTTGATTTTCCCTCCACATTTCACCTTTAAAAACTATTTACTTTGCCTTGTTTGGTATCATCGTTTTCAGCACAGCCTCACGTGTCTGAATTTACAGTCATGTTTTCATTTTGACAGACTGTATTAACACAATTGAACAATTGATCTAAAATCAGACAAAAAACATAAAATCAGAGTAGAAAAAGTTTATTTTTTACTGTAACAACCACAAACATGTTTAATGAATCATATTTCATAACTTTAAATGCAAATATAAATTGTCAATTTTAAAATCCTATGCACAAGTTTTGCAAACAAAGTTATTTGCATCCATTTAACTTTTACCTTGATTTTTTAAATAACCATTTCAAACTATTTACAGAACAATCAGCTGTTCTTCAATAAGATGCCACAAATTATTTGTGAAACTCCAAAAACGTAATTTCTGTCCACTCTAAAGGAGAACATCACAGCCTGATACCTGCAGGTCTGACAGCAGCAGGTGTGTCACTCCTGTTTCTACCTGGAGACAACAGTCGCCTCATTGTTCTGACACACAACACAAAACTATCCACAACACTACACACTAACTACACAAGACAACACATTAACTACACACTCCAAACACGCTAAACGTCACAAATCTCTCACGTCTCAAAACTCGCTCTCTCTCTTTCTGCTCTCTCTCTCTCTCTCTCGCCGTCACTCCTAAAACTTCCTGTTTTTTTTGTGTGGTTTTTTTGCTCATAAGCAGAGAGTGCTCGCTGCGCTGTCCTTAGACAGTAAACGTGATGAAACTATTGAGGAAAAAAAGCCGTGTGTATATTGTTTATCATGACTCTGGTTTTACGTGGCCTATCAACACAGTTTACAAACTGGTATCTATCACCTTTGCTTTGTCTTTAAGTGGTCATGTGATTGGCTTACCACGACTACTTTATTCTTCCTCAGTCAAACAGCAGCACTCATGCGATTGTTTTGTACATAAAACAATCTAATAGGAAAATAAGGATACTAAAGATATTGATTTCATGACATTACCGTCCGCGGGAGCGCGCAGCTGCTCAAAGCCGTATCGTCTAGATTACTTACATAGTCAGCTACTTCCGTGTGACTGATATAAGATGCAGTAAGCTGAGCACAGCTTCAACCGTCTGTTTGTTGAAAAATAGTAACGGACCGCAATTTCTTGTTAGTAACTCTAACGCCGTTTTAAGGATAGGAATAGTAATTAGTTAGATTACTCGTTACTGAAAAAAGTAACGCCGTTACTAACACCGTTACTTGTAACGCCATTATTCCCATCACTGCTCGACATAGAGTTTTCAGTGGGAGAAAGGAGTGGAGGAATGGAGGATAGGGACAAGTGGATGAGAAATGTGTCTGACAGCCAACTGACTCAAACATGGGCCTCCAGAACTGTTTGCCCGTCGCCGCCGTTGCCGTGTGCACGGTCGGCCTCCAGAACTGTTTGCCCATCGGCGCCGTTATTGTGTGCACGGCCGGCCTCCAGAACTGTCTTGGTCTTTGTGTTGTCGACCCCCGGGTCGACCCCTGAACTTTTCTCAGACTCTTGTTGAGCTCTAGTTCGGTTTTGTTTTTGATCTGTTTTCCAGTGTGCTTGAATTGTTTGCTTGCGTTTTTGTTTGGTTTCTGGTTTTCTGTATTTTCATGACCATTTACACTGAAAATCCTCAATGAAGGCATCAAAACTATCAACGAACATATATGGAATTATGTAGTAAACATAAAAGTGTGAAATAACTCAAATAAAACATGTTTTCTATTTTAGATTCTTCAAAATAGCCACCATTTGCTTTTGATTACTGCTTTGCACTTTCTCTCCATGACCTTCATTATTTAGTCACCTGAAATGGTTTTCCAGCAGTCTGGAAGGAGTTCACAGAGATGCTGAGCACTTGTTGGCCCTTTTGTCTTAACTCTGCGATCCATCTCATCCCAAACCATCTCAATTGTGACTGTGGAGGCCAGGCCATCTGGCGCAGTACTCTATCATTCTCCTTCTTGGTCAAATAGCCCTTACACAACATAGAGGTGTGTTTGGCATCATTGCCCTGATCCCTGCTTATCAAGACTTGCAATTGGGAAATGAATGTCACCTCTCTGGTGGGGAAGGAGCCCAAGTTAGTGCGTGAGGTTGAGAGGTACTGGCTAGATATAGTCAGGCTAACCACACCGTACGCTTGGGCTCTGGATTGAGTCCGGACTGTCGTCTGCGCTCATGCATCACAATACCCAGCCTCCTTGGAGTCCCTTGGCCGGGTGCTGGAGGGTGCTCTGCCTGGGGACTCTGTTGTCCTACTGGGCGACTTCAATGGTCATGTGAGCAACGACAGTGAGTCTTGGAGGATCTTGATGGGCGGAATGGCCTCCTGGATCTGAACCCGAGCGGTGTTTTATTGTTGGACTTCTGTGCAAACCATGGTTTGGCCATAACAAACACCATGTTCGAACATAAGAGTGTCCATAAGTACATGGACACTCTAGGCCTCAGGTCGAGGATTGATTTTGTAAATGTATCACTAGACTTGCAGCCATATGTTCTGGACACTCATGTACAGAGAGGGGCTCAGCTGTCAACTGATCAGCAGTGGGGTTTTTTAGCAGGTGTTTGACCATAAAGGCCTTATTTGTGCAGTCTCCTCCTAATAGTTGATGTAGAGATTCTGAGGTGCTCTTAACTTTTGCGATTTGTGAGGCTGGTGACTCGGGTGAATGTATCCTCAGCAACAGAGGTGACTCTTGGTCTTCCTTTCCTGGGGCATCCTAATGTGACCCAGATTTGTCATAGAACTTGATAGTTTTTGGTCTTTAGTAGGGGAGACCGGGGATAGTTGTAACATTTTTGACATTTCTGTCTGTAAACTGGAGCTCTTTTAAGGTAGTGGATTCAAAATGTAATGCAAAGTATTTACATGTCTCGGCTATTAAATAGTGCAGCTATTTTCTCTGCAGCACAATTACCCATTGCATGACATGACCTCAAACACAAAGAGTGAAATGTTACAATTAACCCCATAGTCTGGGTTAGTTGTAACATATCCTGGGGTGAAATGTAACACAATGAAATAAGGGTACTAACAAAACATTAACATGTAATCTTTGTTTATTCAACACATGAATGCACTTACATCCATTTATGTAGCTGTGTGTGTGTGTGTGTGTGACAGAATGCAGAAATCTAGCTTTTGAACATATTCCAACCCCCCAAAAAAGACAAATTATGGAATTTTCTGCAACTGAATATTTCATTAATTTTGGTTGGTCTTCCTTGAGTTTGGCCTCATTGGCTCAGTGGGCATCATAACCTACAACTCTTGCACCAATTTTGAACATAACAATGAAGCTGAAAAAATGTAGTTGTTCACCAGCATCGCAATTCCATTACTTTTTATCATGGCTTACCTTGGTGTGGTTTGCAAAGTGCTTCAGAAAGATGAGGAAATCTGTTTCTTGCACCCATCCTGATTATTTCCACTACCAGTACTTCTACTGGTCCATCTCTGGCACAGTGGTCTGCATAATGTATGTGTGGGAACACAAAACAGTGGAGGAATTGTGTTGCCAATGGCATTAACCGCATATACAAAAGCGACCAGTGAACCTCTCTCTGCTGATGTCGTTGCCCCAACTTGTTTAATATAAGTTAAAGTAATAGTGTGGTAAGTTGTAACATCTGCATTATTGTTACAACTAACCCAGACTGTTGCTGTTACAACTGACCCAGACTGTTGCTGTTACAACTGACCCAGACTGTTGCTGTTACAACTAACCCAGACTGTTGCTTGTTCACTAACCAGACTGTTGCTGTTACAACTGACCCAGACTGTTGCTGTTACAACTAACCCAGACTGTTGCTGTTACAACTGACCCAGACTGTTGCTGTTACAACTGACCCAGACTGTTGCTGTTACAACTGACCCAGACTGTTGCTGTTACAACTAACCCAGACTGTTGCTGTTACAACTGACCCAGACTGTTGCTGTTACAACTGACCCAGACTCCTATAGCCATGAACTAGCTAACATTACAGCCAACGGCTAAAACATTAGCACTAAAGACCTACACAGAATATATCCCCATAGACATACAAATAACATAATTTAAGTTTGATGAGTTTAACTGCAAAGCAGATAATGCTATTAGAAATTGAAATAAAGTAGAAAAACTTACTTTTTGCCATAAAAATGACTTTTTTTCGTGTTAAATTGTCTGTGTTTGACAAAATGTGCTGATTTTTCACATGTGATAGCAGAACTGAGTTGGGCATGCACAGGATGAGTCACATCATTTGAAACTTAGCCCTGATTGGAGAAATTGGAAGTGTTACAACTGACCCACGTTACAACTATCCCCGGTCTCCCCTATATATAATAATAATCTTAGTGTGCTCCCCGAACAGCACCACAGTCTCAGGAGCATCCATCGCAGAAATGTGGCATGAAGTTTTCGATAGATTTGATGAGTGAGTATTTTTAACAGTATCAAAAGGTGAGGAACCATAAACAGCTCTGGAGGTGTTCAGATGAGATTCACAGACAGTCTTCAGGCAGATCAACTTGGATGAGTAAACACTGGTCTCAGAACAGCCAGGCAGGCAAACATTAGTAGACTCTAACTCAGTGGTTGTGGACTTTCAAACAGTTTTAAAACTAGCAGACATAAGCACATAAGAAACACATTCAGAGTGCACCGACAGAAACTCAGTATGAGTGGTTCGTGTGGTTCATTTGTGCAGGTTTGAACACAGTGATCGTACTCAGGAGCAGAGAGAAAAACAACGTACCCTTTGGAGAGGTGGTCTTATTCGAAACAAACTCCGGAGAGGATCATTCGTGGTGAGAATGTAATCCAACCATCTGAACCCATTATCGGGTTTACGTTCCAAGTTTGAGCAAAAAAAACAAACATCCCATGATCACGTATGCTTCGTATTGTGGGATGCAAGAAGTTGCTATGTATGTACAAGGTTCTGCACATGCCAGAGTACTTCTGTTCTCCAAAGGTCCAAAACAAAGCACCACATTTTTTTTATTTTATTGCTTTTATTTTATTGCTCCTCCCCTACAGAAGAAGCCAATGAGAGGACTAAACATTCTCACATGGTTTGTAGTGACACATTTTGGTTGGATGTGCATCATAGCCATCGTCCCCCCAAGACTCTGGAACTCACCCCTCTGAATCTGAGGTCTGTGCACTCATGGATCTCTTTTTCAAAAGTGAAAACTAATGTTTTTAAACCTTGTTTTAAGGAAACGTTTTGCTTTTCTATCATTTTTGCTGTGAAGCTCTTCATAAATTAATATAATAACCTGACATTCTGTTGGCTAAAGTGTTTACTTAGATGAGTGGTTTGTGTGGAATGTGCAGGTGTTTGAAATGACCTCAAAGTATTAATTGACTGAAATGCTGTTTACCACAGTGTTGGGTTTGCAACACATGTGCAGGCATTTCAAAAATATTAATAGATTGATATACTGGTAAGAAAAAGTTTTACCCAGATATATTCAATTTATTCTTTAAAAAAAATGCTTCGCACACACTATTAATCAGCTTTTCTTGCACTTAAAACTGCAGAAGGATAAATTAAAAAATATAATATAAATAGATAGATCTAGATTTTCAGTATTAGCATGTTGTTGGCCTGAAGAAAAACAGGAAGTACAACAACGATTGCAGGTAGCTGTGTGGTTACTGTGTGTTTACTGATCTGCTTTAAACTACAGTGACACAGTTAGGCAGACAGTACGTAACAACCGAAGCTTCTGCTGCTCATTAAAAACAGCGTCAAACAGAGGTAAGTCATTTTTATTTCTATACCTGGATCCAATGATAATGAACAACATTCATGGTTTAATTAGGAGCGCAGCGTTTGTAGTTAAGCCAAAGATTCCTTACTTGTGCCCTGCGATCAATAGTATGCTGCATACATGTTGTAGTTGAAGGCAACAGATGACCAGGAGGTAGAGCAGGTCGTCTAACGCTGTCACAGGCACAGCAATAAACTGAATACTGAGATGTACTCTCACTCGCTTTTGGATCAAGTGAATGCTTTTCTGATATTAAAGAATTTCAATACTCGACCCTCAGTTATGACTAGATGAAAGAAGGCAGTCCTAGATACTTAAATAATCTGTGTGTTAACTTTAGACCTGCCAAGTTTCTAGATTCATATACATTTAAATGATGTGATATTACTACTGCTGGCACAGCAGGAGCTATTTTGATCATTCCAGGCACTTAAAGGACATTTCCTGATTATAAATAACTAAGTGTTAGCAGGGCCCAAAGTAAACCAGGTCTGGTTAGACACCACGTTGCTAAGATTTGTAGAGATGAATGTGTTCCTGCCCTCTGTCAGAACAATATTGAACGTGATTAAAACACTAGGTGATCTTACTCACATTCAAAGAGATCATTCCCACTTTAGTCAAGGGCTTAAATCAGATTAATGAGACATTTGATTCATTTAGAAAGACATATTACTACAGACTGAACATTAAAGATTAAAAACCATAAAAGGGGTTTCTTTTAAAGATGAAGATGATATCTATGCACGGTTTGTTTCAAAGAGGGGGGTTTATTTTTAATCTCCAGAAACATGGCTGAGCCAACAAACACAACTTCATCTTACAATCAGACCTGTGATCTGGCCGTCCCGTCAGTCAGCCCCGTCTTTATGGTTGCCTACAGTCTGGTGTTTCTGGTAAGTTTCAAAATTTAAGATTACGCTCTGTTTGAAATGTAGTTATTACTGAAGTCCTGTTCTCTCGATCCCTTCTGTGTCCTCTTAAGGTGGGTTTGTTTCTCAATGGCATCATCGTGCGGTTTTACTGTTGTCGAGCTCGGCAGCAGGCATCAAGCAGCTTGATGGTCTACCTGAAGAACCTGACAGCTGCTGACTTCCTGCTCTGCCTCTGTCTGCCACTCCGCATCACCAAGTACGCCACCAGCTCTCTCACCATTCGGAGGCTCTACTGTAGCTTTGGAACTTCTGCTTTCTTCCTCAACATGCAAGCCAGTATCTTATTCATGGGGTACATCGCTGCCAACAGGTAAGGAACTAATAATTTATCATTTATTGTAAAATTGACGTCTGCACTGATTTGTGAGTTTGTCTACTGCCTCCTTTCTCTTCTCTCTCCAGGTATCTGAAGGTGGTCCATTCTTCAGGGCCCCACTTCCTCCAGACAGTACGAGCTGCATACATCATCTCCATGATCACCTGGGCTAGTGTCCTGGCTCCAATAATCACCTATACCATACTATTTTTCATTACTCAACAACCTCTGACCTCTGACCCTGGTTGCTGTGAACCCCTCATTAGTGCATCAATTAGACCGATCTACAAAGTCTTCCAGGCCTCCTCTTTCATACTCTTCCTGTTGGTCCTCATATCCCTGGTCTTCTTCTACTACAGCACCTCCCGCAGGGTGTTGCAGGAACAGAAGAAGCAGCTGGCCTCCCGCCACTCTGAGAAACTTGTGAAGTCTCGCAGGAACATATTGGTGCTTGTCAGCATTTTCTGTGTTTGCTTCATCCCGTATTACTTGGTTCGGCTTCCCTTGGCATTTCAGTTGGGCGGCAGATCTGTGCGTCAGGTGTTCTACTATTTAATGGATGCAACCACAATACTGTCAGTTTTCAATGTCTGTTTGGACCCTGTTGTTTACTTTTTCCTTTGTAAGAGTGTCCGAGCTCAGGTGAATCTGAAGATTCCATCCAAGAAGACCAAGAGCCGACAACCAAACAAGGGGAGTGAGGAGCAGCAGACAGTTGTTACAACAGCAGCAAGTCAAACCAGTGAGCTGTAAGAAAAATGTAAACAGTTTAAAATATCCAGATTTACTTGAAACCAGGCCATGGATCCCAATTCAGTCTGTGAAGGTTCTCAGTCATCCAGGTCATCATAGTCTCCCAGAAGCTTCTTCAGTTCTAGGGTCAAATGATACCAGATACTCCCACTGGGTTTAAATCTGGACCCTAGAACTGAAGAAGCTTCTCGGATGAGAAGTGAAATGTCTTTAAGCAACTTAAAGAAGTCCAGATGCTTTTCTTTCCATGCTCCTTTGATCCCAGTTGAGATAAATCCACTCCAATTAAAAATGTAATGTAAAAAATCTAAAATAATAGGATGAAAAAAGATAGTGTTTACAAGAGTTTGCAAGTTACAGTGTCTGATTTACATAAACTGAACAACTGGTCACATTCATTCCAACAATTCATGTTGTTAATATGCCTGAAAAATGATTTCAACATTTTCACAAATTAAAACGATTCTTTCTGCCTCTCAGCAGTATTTTTTTATATTTCAGTGCACAAATGAATAAATGTTTTCACAGCTTCTGCTTATTAAGGAAAGCTCTAACATTTTTCTGCTTTATAATGTTTCTCTCGCTGCATAACTACAGATGTCTGATTCCACAGTTTTATTCTGTCTTCATTAAAGACAAAGTTTTCATGTTGGTGTGTTCAAACCTTTGACTGTTACCTTCTCAGTTTGTGAGAAACTCTCCTGCTGATGTCACACAAAAGGAAACTATAACTTTTCTCATTCAAACCACCAATAAATTATTGAATAAACCAGTAAGTTTAAAAAAACAGCTTCATCATGTTTTCCATAAATGAAATTTGATTGACGACAATCAAATTCAAATGTACTTTATTTCAGTTTTATTTATAAAGCACTAATCACAACAGTCACCTCAGGGGCTTTATATTGTAAGGCAAACTGAAGACAGGAGAAAAGACGTGCTGTGGAAGAGAGCCAGAAATTAGTAATTGCTAATGATTAAATGAAGAGATGTACATTCAGAACTGTTGTACTGACTCATGAATCAGCGATGTGACAGAGCTCTGCTGGAGTGTCTCAGTGGGAGGAAATCTGCATCTAAAGGCTCATATAGCTCAAACGTATAACTTAAGTCATGTTTACTCGGTAAAAATTTAGGATGATTAACTTTGGGTAGAACGTGATAGAGGTGCTGATGTAAAAACAAAATTCTGTGTCAGACTGAAGGTGATGTAAACAGATGAATCATTTAAGTGTCTCCAGCTGTGTAACTAAAGCCTTTTATTGATTCTCTGAATAAACTTATTTATAATGTCTGCAGCTCTGCGCTGTGTGAAGATAAACGCCCTGAGCCAACTATTGTTGGGATTTGGTGCAAATAAAACTGAAATGAAATTGAAACACACATAAAATGCTAAAGTGTGCTTAAAGATGAGTGCTGTCTTCTGTCTGTCTTTTTTAAAGCACAATGTGTTCTTTATATACTCATTTTTTGACAACAGAAGGATCAGCTGTTGTTTGCTCAATAAAATAGAAGACATCCATGTGCATTACAGCAGGAACTACAACAGGAAGTGATGCAATGGACCTCACCACACATGCCTGAGCACCAAGTTCAAGGTTCAAGGTTCTTTATTTGTCACATGCATAGTTATACAAGTATAACACACAGTGAAATGTAGCCTGACACGCTCCTCGACATGTGCAAAAAAATTGGGGGGGTGTAGAGGAAGAACATTATATATATATATATATATATATATATATATATATACAGACATATAGTATATACACTGGGTGAATGTGCAGTAGTAGCCGCAAGCAGGTGAATTCTGTACATTAATATGAATAGACATCTGACTATTTTACAGGATAGACAATATAAACATATTTAAAATTAAAGGAATTGAAATGTACATTGTGCCTTGGTTTAGTGTCTGGAAGAGAGTCCTGTCTCAGTCAATTATAGATGATGTGAGAGGGCGGGTGTGTGTGTTTAGGGCACGGATGGTTTGGGGATAGAAGCTCCTTTTGAGTCTCTCTGTCCTTGCCCGGATGATGCGGAACCTTCTACCAGATTGCAGAAGTTGGAACAGTTTGTTGCCAGGATGGGACGGGTCCTTCAGTATCTGCGCTGCTCTAGTCCGGCATCTCCTGGTGTAGGTGTCCTGAAGCGGGGGGAGAGCAATCCTGCAGCAGCGTTCTGCTGTACGGATCACTCTCTGGAGAGCTTTTTGGTCCTTCACACAGCTGTTCCCAAACCACGATGTCATGTTCTGTGTGAGGATGCTCTCCACAGCGCCTGTATAGAAAATCCTGAGGATCTTTGGAGAGACCCTGAACTTCCTCAGTTGTCGTAGGTGATACAGGCGCTGCTTAGCCTTTTTGGTCTGGACCTGAATGTGGGCAGCCCATGTCAGGTCTGAGGAGATGTGGACACCAAGATACTTGAAGGACTGCACCCTCTCCACTGGAGCTCCATTGATGATAATGGGCTTGTAGTCTCTGTGCTGACCCCTTCTGAAGTCCACCACCAGCTCCTTGGTCTTGCTGACGTTCAGCTGGAGGTGGTTGTCCTGGCACCACGATGCCAGATTCTTCACTTCATCCATGTAGGCCGTCTCATCGTTGTTGGAGATGGCACCCAACACCACTGTGTCGTCAGCAAACTTCACAATGGTGTTGGAGCCATGGGTGGCCACACAGTCCGAAGTGTAGAGGGAGTAGAGCAGTGGCGAGAGGACACATCCCTGAGGTGCTCCTGTGTTGATGGTGATGCTGTTGGAGAAGCACCTGCCCACCCTCACCACCTGAGTTCTGCCAGTGAGGAAGTCCAACACCCATGCACACAGACGGCTGTTAAGTCCCAGATCCCTGAGCTTTGTGAACAGTCTGCAGGGCACTATTGTGTTAAACGCTGAACTGTAATCAACAAACAGCATTCACACATAGTTACCCTGTTTCTTGTCCACGTGGCTGAGAGTGGTGTGTAGGACGTGGGCGATGGCATCCTCTGTGGATCTGTTGGATCTGTAGGCGAACTGCAGCGGATCTGTGGTGTCTGGGATGGAGGAGGAGATGATGTTCTTCAGCAGCCTCTCAAACACCTTCATTACTACCGAGGTCAGTGCAACTGGCCGGTAATCGTTCAGGGATGAGGGTTTGCTGTTCTTGGGCACAGGGATGATGGTGGATCTTTTGAAGCATGTGGGGACCACAGACTTCGCCAGGGACTCGTTGAAGATGTAAGTGAACACACCTGCTAGCTGGTCAGCACAGCAGCGCAGCAGACGGCCGGTGATGCCGTCTGGCCCCGCCGCTTTCCTTGTGTTCACTCTCCTCAGTGCCGCTCGGGCGTCATGCTTCGCGATGCTGGTCACCGGGCTCTCGCTGATGACGTCACTGTCCTCGGTAGTCAGGCGGTGACTATGTGTGAGTGACTATGTAAGAGATTTAAAATAGATTTAAAATAATTATAATTTATATAAATAAATATTCTGTTGTGAGCGTTACCTGACAATGAGTGGTAAGGGAAGCTGTATGTATTCTACATGTACAAGTATTGTTAAATACGATTTGTATAAGTCAGTTAATTAACTAAGTTTCAAAGACAAAAGTATTATTCTGCAGATTCCTTCCTACAGTCAAATACCACAAAAACAGTTTGAAGCTTAATTTTTTGGTGTATGTTTTAGATATTTTTGTTTTGTTTTATTTTTTTACAATTGCATTTCCATACTTTGATTTTGAACATCTTTCTTTTTAGTTAGAAACCCGCGTCTTCCAATCAGTGAGTGAATCACACATGTCTGCTCCTCTTGTGAGTCTCCTGATTATTCTTTTTGCTCCTCTTCCTCTTGGTTTTTTTCACATTTTGATTTCTGGATTCTTGTTTTGTGACCTTTTTAAACATGAAAACCTAAAAAAAAAAACCTCTCACTCCTATTTTGCACTGGCTGTGTTTGCACTGTGTCTGCAAGAACAGGCTGAAATATTGTGTTCATTTATATTTGCAGGCAGTTTATCACCAAGAATGTTCAGCCAATGAACTTGGTGGCTTGGACTGTAGCAGTAGGTTCACCTCTGGTGTTTTTAGGCTTTGTATCCATATTTGATTATTATTCTATAATATATTTGATGTGCAGCAGCAGATGGAAATTAGCCAGAAGCTATATCTGTTACAAGGCATGCTTTCTCTCAGCTGTACACAAGCAGATGGCTGTTTTTTTTCTTAACATTGTGGGTATGTTTTAATATAAAGCACCTTGAGATCAAGTACCTTAAAGCTTTTGTGCTCAGTATATATAGTACACTGCAAATACATTTTATTAATTTGTAATACAGCAGAAGTGTGGTGTCCAATGTTAGGAACTGCTGAAGGCTCCCCTTTTTTGAGAGTGCAGCATGAAATCAGCAGAAGTAAAAGTTAAATGTTAAGTTAAGATTAAGAACCAGCAGGACTCACCTGTCTTCGATGTATGCCTCTGAAGCGATCCCCTGCCGCATCGCTGTAGATCAGACAACACAGTGACGACACTGCTAACCTGCAGGCTTTCCTCTGCTTCCTGTGTGTCTTCACTGCAAACAGCGGTGACAAAATGTTTGCACAGACAACACAGACATATCATTGGTCAGACTGAGGCTCGAGCAGTGTGTTCATCCAAAACAGAGGACTTAGAAAACGTGATCATCCAAGCATCTTCCGGTGCGTCTGTGAAGTGAAATGACGTGTTAAAACTCATCAGTGTGGTTTCAACACTGAATCTTATTAACAGTTTGCATCAGCAGCTTTTCTTTGTGAATGCTGAGGGGGAAGTACTGAAGCACACATCACACACTCGGGGAGACGTGAAAGGGGAGGGGTTTATTTTCTGAATAACCTTTTCTTTTAGCTCACAAACAGATGAAACCAAATATTCCTTTCACTGAAGCAGAGCAGGACAGACTGAGCGTGAACAGCTTGAGTCTAATATTTGCTGTAACGCTGGATCATTAATAAAAGAGAAAACGTTTTATTCTGTTTGAAAAAATCTCTCCAAGCAGTTCAAAACCATGCAGCGCAAGTGACCTCGTTTGGGCTTTGTGGCTGTTTCATTTTAATTCAGTGTCATTTTAATCGCACAGTGGTCAGTGTGTTCACTAGAACCATCCACACTCAGCCGCCTTCTAAAGCAGGTACAGTTGCAGCTTTGTGTTGTTTGAAGCGTCATCATTCCTGGACGATCAGCGCAGACAGAAAAGGGCTTCAAGGGTCAGAAATATAAAAACAACTTTATTCTACTGTATTTATTCTACTTTAGCCTCCTGTAAACTCAACATGTTCTTCTAATATTATAGTTTTATCTTCCTTTGTGAGATCCGTCGCTCTGCTGCTGTTAGCTTATCCATGTTTGTGATTGATCAGATACGTGAACGCACTCTTTTAGTAAACCCTGGGTTGGTGTTTTAAGTTTATAACCAACTTAAAGTGTCCTTTTAGCGTCAATGATGATGTCTGGATATGTTATTAATATTATTGTTGTTATTTTGAATCCGTTATTACATTCAGGACACAAATAATGATGATGTCAAAAGAGAGCAAGCTGTTTATTGATTGGTTGAGAAAGTCTTCAAGATAAGACTCCAACATTACATTGAGAATCATAGGAAACGAAGCGAGAGGCGGGACTATTTATACACTGAGGAAAGTGAGAAAATGAGAAAATGCAAATACTAAATACAGACACAAGAAGATTCAATGACGACGTGACAGTGACGGTGGAACAGGAAGTGATACGAGGCAGAGGGAGTCGAAGGCAAAATACCGAGAGCTAAAATTTCCACTCACACTAATTAAAACAGTAGATTACAGAACTGACGGTCGTCATTAGAACAACCAAAATGTAAAACCAGAGCTCACACAAACTACGACTCAGAATTAGGAACGTCCAAAGCTGTCACACACCTCTGACCCACAGCACCCGCCTCCTCCTCACTAAGATCACGAAGGCTTCAGAGTGTTTTCTAGAAGCTTATTCAGTTTGTGTGGGATCCTTCGATATGATCCACGGTAAGCAGACGCGTCAGATTCAGTTACAAACTGTGGCACACAGGGCAGTATCTGAGGCAATCTACCCCCACACGCACACTACGTGGGTTTATTTGTGATGTGTGTGTGTGTGTGTGTGTGTGTGTGTGTGAGAGAGGCAAACCACACTCTGTGGGAGTGCAGACTTCACTGTAGCTCAGCTATGTGCAATTTTATGTTAGAGGAAGTTAACCCGTGTGGGTTTTTGTGCAATTCTATGGAGTGATATGGGACGAGAAAGAGGAAACTGAATGTACCAAGTAAGAAAACAATGAACGAATGAACAAAAATATTTTGGAAGGAAGGACAGGAGGAAGGAAGGAAGACAGGAAGGAAGGGAGGAAGGAAGGAAGGAAGGAAGGAAAGAAGACGATGGATCGCACACAAGGAGCTGTTTAACATTTGCAAACTCACTTGTATCGAGCAAAGGATGATAGTTTTATCCTGACCAGGTTTGCTCTGTTTATTTTCTTCTTCTTCCTCTTTTTTGTTTCCTTGTTTGTTTGTTTTCTCTTTTTTTGGTGGTGGTGGAGGTTTAATTTAGTAATGTAGATTTTTGTTGGAAAGAGGGATCATTAACTAACTTTGTTAAAATAAATACATCGATCGCTAGTGAACGTCAGCTGACAGAAGAACTTTTCATTCTCACTTCAGACGTATTTTGTCAGTTTTTTAAAGACATCTTTTCTCCTTATATGTCTTGTCACTTGGTTCTCACTCATGTACACGGTGTACATCACTTCCTGTTCTGTTTCCTGTTGTAACACACAGTATTGTCTTCTTCTTTTACCGCACTACTGAACAGCTGCTGTTTACGCTGTCAAAGTGAAAATATAAACCGCACATTTGGGTCTCGAACAGAACGAGAGAGCAGCCTCCTGTAAGTCTGCTACCATGTCTGCTGCTAATAAGAGAAGAAACCACAAAACACTCACTGGTGTTTAGGTGCTCTGTCGCTTTAGAGGCACAGCTGGAGAGCAGTCAACCATTTTAAATGAACAACCCCCCCGAGCCTCATTCCGCCCCAGGTTTTCTGACCATTTTATCCCTGCACGTTCACCACATGTTGTCCAAAGAGAATCACCCTGAAGTCTTTAAATCACAAGATTTCATTCACGTCATGACAAATTAGTGCTGAATGGTAGAAAACTTCCACTTGGTACTTATTCATTTATTGATCAAACACGAGGCTGATTTTCAGCAGATTAACCTCAAACCAACTGTGAAACAAAGGGGAAGACATTTTCTGGCTTGTTGTTCCCAACAAGGGGGGTAAAGGAAACAGGAGTGCAGAATGAGCGGACAATATAGTAAACAATAAAAATGAAGGCAAAGTATTTTTACTGGGCCGATAACCATAAAGGGCTTTGTGCACGAGAATGTGTAAAACTGGCTCCAACACGAGGCAGTAGAATATGAGGATCTAGCTTTTTAGACCCTGTTAGACATTTTAGTTTTTAGATTTTAGATCTATACTTTGTCAGTGTCAGAGAAAACATGCCTTACACCAGATTTAGCTGCTATCTTATTCCATCTGACGTCCTTGGGTGGGTACACACTTTGCATAAGACATATAATTTCCTCATCATTTCAGAGTTCTGTCTGGGCTCCTCCTCTCATTTGTAAAGGCCTGAACCACCTCACTTAGAAGGCATTTACAAGACATCCTAATTATTAATTTCCTTTGCTTATCCTGCTTTGTGTCCTCTTAATGTTTACCCCTGAACAGCTTCATTATGAAACTTTACTTTTGTCGAGCTCAGCAGCATCCAGCAACTAAAAGGTCTATCTGAAGAACCTGACAGCTGCACTTCTCTGCATCACCCACTATGTCAGCAAGTCATTTACTTTTCCAAAGCTCTGCTGCAGCTTTGGTGCTTCTGCCCTGCCCCTCATTATGTATGCATGCTTCTCTTAATGGAGTACATCACTTCCAACAGGTATAAAACCTTTAATGTTTTCATGTGGCAGCTCAAGGTAATATTAAGACAGCTTTAATTTGCTGCTGATCAAACCATGAACTTCTCTATTTACCACAAATCACTCTACACCAGTTACACCATCATCTCCCTGTCGTTCTTCATATCGTCGGTCTTCTTCGACTACAGGAACTCCCACGGAGTGTTACTGTCACAGCAGAGGCTGCTGGCCTCCTATGGCTCTGAGAAGATTTTGAAGTCTGACCACTATGGTGGTAGTTTCCAATGTCTATCTGGCCTTTTTGTTTAGCTTTTCCTTTGTAATGCTTTTTGGACCCAATGGAGGCTGGGGATTTTCTCTATGAGGACAAGGGGCAGCTCAAACTAGTTAACGGTATATAAAACTTTAACATTTTATAAAATGCCCACATTTCCAGTTTCTGCAGAGCTCACTGATCAATAAGGGGCTGAAATGAACACTATCACACTCCCACACAAGCAACATGAGGGTTTCTGCTGCTAGCTTTCAGCTATTAGTACAACATCTTATTTAACATGAATAAACAGGGATAGCTCAGTAGGTAGAGTGGTGGCCCCATGATCGGAAGGTCGGGGGTTTGATTCCCCTGAACAGCTACCCTGAGGTACCCCTGAGCAAGGTACCGCCCGTACACACTGCTCCCCGGGCGCCAAATGGCTGCTTCACTGAGTGAATGGATTAAATGCAGAGAGGAATTTCCCCACGGGGATCAATAAAGTACACTTTCTTTCTAAACTGAAGTAGCCTATGATCAAACTTATACAAAAGCATGATATCTGATTTTTGATGTCTGAAAAAATATATTAACATTTACACCTATCAAGATGAACTTTTCACCAGGAACTGTTACATGACATAATACAAATGAAAACATAGATAATGTCTTAATTCTTTTGATTATAGGAAAAATCCAATTTCTCTATTTTTCTATTTAAATTTTTTCTCTACTGTCATAACTACAGATGTTTGATTTCATAAATAAAGATGTAGAGAAAAGTTGATAAGACAGCAATTCTTCCAGAAAGAAGAACACTACTGCATCACTACTTGGTACGGCAACAGCACCGCCTACAACCACAAAACTCTCCAGAGAGTGGTGCTCTGAAAGGATCATTGGAGGAGAGCTTCCTTCCAGGAAATCTACAGGAAGCGGTGCCTGAGGATAGCGGGGAGGATCATCAAGGACTCCAGTCACAAGCTGTTCAGACTACTTTTGTCAGGCAGAGGTTCTGCAGTATCCGGTCCTGAACCAGCAGACTGAGAGACAGCTTTTTCCATCAGGCCATCAGACTGCTGAACACTTCACAGACACATCACTGTCACTTATTCTTATGGTTCTTGTATTTTGCACACCACGTTTGGCTTGTGAAGCTTGCACACAATGTGACAATAACAGTGATTTGATTTGAAAGAAGGAATGTCCAAACTTCAAATGACAAAGGAGTGAATAATAAGCATGGGAGACCAACCCAAAAGTGTCCGGAGTGACACTGTGACCTGTGGCGGAGACTGGCGTAGTTTAACATAAACTTGTATTGTTAATGAACACTCAGGATCCGTGACACTGGTTTTTCTGGTCTTATTTGTGAAGAGAACATGCAACGTACATTGGCTGCAGGTACTGTCTCCTGCTAGCTGTAGTGATAAGGACACTAAAACCAAAGAACAATAAGTCAGTGGTAACAAACAGGAAACAAGTGTAGTGTAGCAAGATGTCTAGCAGTTGTGTTTCCTGATTTACACTGACACCATTCCATCTTAGAAGAACCAAAGCAACTATTCGTCCACACAGAAAGCTGCAGAAACAGAGGTGAGTCCCGTTAGTTTCTTACCCTCACGTTTATTTTTTACTCCTACTGATAAAAGCATGAATGAATAAGACCATTTTTAAATTACTCCCAATTTAGGAAACAAAAATACTCAGCAAACTTCCGTCAAATTCAAAAGCTTATCTGATTATACCTTTATAAATCTGTTACTGACTAAGCCAAGTACAATGATGAAAAATCTTTACCGCACCATTATATTCAGTCATATCATTCAAATAAGAGCTCTTTTCTTACAAATACTGCATGTGCATTTATCCGAGTAGTTAACCAACCTTTTCACCACAGACACTGTAAGAGAGTTTGCTTGTGTCTATGAAGAAAACACAACCTGTGTCAGCTGCAGGTACTGCCTCATGAAAGCTGTAGTGATACGGACACTAGCAAAAAGTGTAAACAGTGAAATATCAGTCAGCAAAGATAAAGAGATACAAGCGGCCTGTGGCAACTTTGTGATTGAACGTGATGATCGCTTGTTTTTTAGCAGCGTGATTGCAAACTATTTATAGCAGCTTTAATCACATGATGGGTCTGCATTTTCTGTGTACCCCTTTCAGTCGCAGCAAACAGGAAATAAGTCAGAGTTCAAAGAAGAAGTGCAGCAACCACGTGTTTTCTTATCTGTAGTGACATTATTACATCCGAGAACAACCAAAGTAACTTTTCCTGCTTACAGACGACCTCTAACCCGAGGAGAGTCCTGTTTGTTTCTCATTCTCAAATCTGCTGTATTTCTACTAATAGAAAACTAAATAAATAAGAAGATTTGGAATCAGTCATTACCAGAGATGGGCAGTAACGCGTTACTTGTAACTCGACAGCAAGGGCCGCGAGCTGCCGTCAGCTTTCGACTTTGTCGAATTCACTCGCTCGCTCTTTGTCAACTGATCCTTCCCCTCCAAGTAACGCAGTAACGCGTCACTTGTAACGCGTTACTGTAATCTGATTACTTTTTTCAAGTAACGAGTAAAGTAAGGGATTACTATTGCAAAAACGGTAATTAGATTACAGTTACTTTCCCGTAGGAACGCTGCGTTACTGCGTTACTAAAACCGTGATTTTTTGTGAGAATGTCTCACGACGTAATGGGAAATTCACAGAGAAACTCGCGGATTCTTCAACTGACCGCGGCACACCTGCACCAGGGTAGACCTCCGCCTACCTCAGTCCTGCTTTACAGGTGAAAATAGAGCAACAGGACCGCTGAGTCTTTGACTTTATTTATTTTCTGCTGTGTTTTACTTGCATCTATTTGAAAGACTGAGTGTAAACACAAAAAATATTTTATTTTATGCGCTGGAATGTGCAGAAAATAGGTTTAAATGTTAAACTAATTTATTCAAGTCAGAGAATGTTGCATATAATTAAATTTTTGCTTGATGCATAAAGTTAAAAGATTAAAACTGATAAAACAAGTTAAAAAAGAGACTTTTCCATTTGATTACATTTTGTGTGATGGATTATGTAGAAAAAGTAGAATTGGGCTGAAAGATCTATCGCTTTATCACCTCTTCAGGTTGTAAATCGTGTTTTTAAAAAGTAACTAAGTAACTAAGTAATTCATTACTTTTGAAAATAAGTAATCAGTAAAGTAACGGGATTACTTTTTTGTGGAAGTAATCAGTAATTAGTTACTGATTACTTTTTTCAAGTAACTTGACCAACACTGGTCATTACATATGGAACAAAAATACTTAGCTGTCTTTTCTACTGTTCAGAAGGCTAATCTGTCTACACCCTGGATGTCTTTGTGCCAGCTGCACTGATGAAAAACGTTATGCTCAAACACGCGGTTAATACTGGACAAAGTGTGATTGGCACATCATTATAGCCAGTGCTAGATATTCAATAATCCCACTTCATTTTTCTGCTGTGACAGTGTGAGGTTATCTGAGTAGTAAAGCTTTAAGCTTTGCTTTTAACAGTGCAGGTGCAGTACTATCAACAACTTCAGGGTTGTTCATTAAAGATAACTGAAAAGTGAATATTTGGTATTTCCCATGGAGATCACAAAAGCAAAGAGCGACTGCTGTGGTTTAATTTAAGAACTTTTTTGACTTGCTTTCTGAATTACTTGGATCTGGGATAACACAGAAATACTCAACATCCACTATTCTCTTTATTTATTTTTTGACCATCAACATAAATATTTTAATGTAACTTGTGTTTACACTTCCTTGTAAAATCTCCAAGGTTTTCTCACTTTTCAATGTAAAGAATGGAGATTTAACCCAGTGTGAAAGTTTTTTTGTAAGTAGCAAGTGCTCAACTCTCATTGGATGAAAAAAGGCGGTCCTACATATTTGTTCAAATGAAAGGACTTTTGCTGGTCGTAAGTGACTCTAAGGTTTCTCACAGTAGTACTGGAGTCTAAAGAAGAAGACTGAAATTGTGATTAATAGACAGAGTGGGTTTACAGCCAGCACACCCTGTGATTTAATAGCTGACAGAACCACTTCTAGCAGCAATAATTTGAAGCAAGCATTTCTGTAGGATTATATGAGTCTTGCATTACTATAGAGAAATGATTGTACTTGGTAATGGGTACGAGATGTTAGTGCTGATATTTGTTTGTTTTTTACTAACTGTGCTGCTGTAGATTATGGGCACACATTTACACTTTAGTCTCACCTGTTCAAAGGATGCTGGCCGACACCATTTATACACAAATCTTGATAAAAACCATTTGTGTAAATCAACCTTTTCTCTCCATCATAGCAGCCAGCTCTCTGTAGTAATGCCCCCATATTTAATGTCTGTACTCTCACCTCCTCACTCCTGCCTTTCCTTCTCTCCTGCTGCCTCCTAACATATGTCCTCCCTGCTTTTCCTTTGTCTTTGCCCCACAGTTTCCACCAAGCACCCTGTTGGTCAACAGCACTGGAGGCAGTGGTTGACCAAATTGTATTAAAAGACTGCTGCCACTATTGAGATGTTTAATTACATTTGATTGATGTTGTTTTCTTTCCACAAATAGAGTTTGCATAACAGATGATGTCACTAGCAGTTTCCTATACAGTATTTGCATTTGCGTTAATTTTGCCTTTAAGGCTTGTTCATCATGTAAAAAACAAACATAACTGTTGTGCATTGAATTGAATTTAGGTAAACTGTCACTAAACTCCACCAGAAGGGAAAGTGCTGTTTAAAAAGACAAATATGGTGGATTTTAGCACTTATCAGAATTTAATAACATTGGTTTAACTCTGATTTAACAAAACAAACTAAGAAATTATGAAGTATTTTAATGAAGATGGTGTATTTAAGACTCCTATTTAATCTTAATCTTTTTATCTATCTATTGTTTTACTGTACACCGAGGGCCATGGGAGCATTGCAATTTCAAATTCCTGTGTATGACTGTAAATATGGTCTTTGACAATAAAGCAAACTTTGAATTTGTATTTATTTTTACCTTCAGAAACATGGCCGACTCAAACAACATCACTTCAAACCAGACCTGTGTTATGATCGATACGTCAGTCAGCACTTTCTTTATACTGGTCTACAGCATGGTCTTTCTGGTAAGTTTCAAATCTTCAGACTATGCTCTGTTAGAAATGGGTTTAAGGATCACAGTGCATGTACCAAGGTAATGTTTCTTCCATTGTCTATGTCCTGCTTAGGTGGGTTTACTTCTCAATTGCTTCATCATGAAGTTATACTTTCAACAGCAAGCATCTAGTAGCTTAATGGTCTACCTGAAGAACCTGACAGCTGCTGACTTCCTGCTCTGCCTCTTTCTACCGCTCCGTATCGTCCACTATGCCAGGAATTCTGTTCCCATTCAGAGACTCTACTGCACCTTTGGAGCTTCTGCCATCTTCCTCAACATGTACGCCAGCATCATATTCATGGGGTACATCGCTGTTAACAGGTAAGGATTTCTGAATGCAGTTGATGTCAATTTCAAAACTATATTAATGGGTCGACTACAAATCCTGCACTCCTGAATAGAGAATGGTGGTGTCTTTTAGTCTCAATGACTTTTGTAGATTTAGCAGAACTATTACTGCTTAGTGAAGTACTGCTTCCTTTCTCTTCTTTCCTCAGGTATCTGAAGATTGTCCATCCTTATAGGACTCACTTCCTCCAAACAATACAAGCAGCCCGCAAGATTTCCCTAATCACCTGGTTGATTCTGCTGGCTCCCACAGTTATCTACAACATCCTGCTTTTGATCACTCAGCCACATGTATCTGCAGGTCCTGGTTGCTGCAGCGCCTTCTTTAGTGAATTCGGCAGTGTGCTCCACAAAACACTCCATGCTGGCTGCATTAGCATCTTCCTGTTGGTCTTCATATCCCTGGTCTTCTTCTACTACAGCATCTCCCGCAGGGTGTTGCTGGTACAGCAGAGGCAGCTGGCCTCCTCTGGCTGCGAGAAGCTCCTGAAGTCTCGCAGGAACATGTTGGTGCTGGTCAGCATCTTCTGTATTTGTTTTGTTCCCCATCACCTGGTTCGCCTTCCTTTTACTTTTCTATGCAGCAAGGGCTTTGTTGGTCAGGTGTTATACTACTTGAAGGAGGTGGCTACCTTAGTGTCAGTTTTCAACATCTGCGTGGATCCTGTTGTTTACTTTTTTCTCTGTAAGGCTTTTCGGGCCCAGTTGAGCCAGAAGACAGCATCGCTGAGAGCACATGTCAATATTCAACAATCAAAGGAGGAGAATGAAAACACTGAGCAACAGCTTAGCATCCTCCAATCAACAGCAATGAGTCAAACCAGTGAGCTGTGAGGAACAGTTCAACATTTTTCAAAATTAAAACAGACACCTACACAGACAGCATTGATGTTTATATTTCTATCTTATGGCTATTAGTACAATGGCTGTTTTAGCTAGAATAGATTATGGCAAAGTCCACACATACATGGGTGTTTTCATCCTGTCCACATGTGCAGTATTGAAAAAATATCTCTGTCCGCAAGTAAATGCAAAAAACGAAGTCAAACGCTGTTAAGAACATGCCAAATCTTTTTTTTTTTTGTGTCCCGTTTGGATCTTTTGCCATCAGAATTGTTGTCTTAAGGCCAAGAAAGATGCGAAGTGGATTTATTTATTTTCATCATGGCCTTGTCATATTGGTCCATTTGATTGACCTTTATTATAATTATGTATTTATTTTACAAACGGGACAGACACGACTGGGGGATGGGACAGAGAGAAAGAATGAAAGAAAGAGAGGGAGAGAAAGAAAACCAGAGGGAAGAAGAGACGGTGAGAAAGGGAGGAGGAAAGAAAGAAAAACAAACAAAACACCTGGGTCACCTGTATGGAGAAAAAAACAGAAGAAAGAAGAAGAAGAAAGCAAAACCAAAAAAAGAGCAACATAATAAAAAACAGCACCATCACAATAAACTAGCTAGCAGTAGATAACAGTAGATACTAAATAATAAACGATATTGTGCAGCACGCAAGATAGACAGCGCACAATGTGCTTTGAGGCAGCAGCCAAGAAAGCTGTAGTCCGCGTCTGTGAACACCCGTGTGTACACCTGTGTGCATACCTGTGTGGATCAGCATGCTTGTATTCCAAAGGTTTCTCCATGTAACGATCTGCCCGGGAGTGTGGGGGAGCCACAGCCCCGTCCTCCAGGGTATGAAGCAGGTATGGAGGAGATCCAGGCCCCAGATATCTAGAGGCCCCAGAGTACGAGGACCGAGGAGGACCACCAAAAGGGGGGAACCGTGCCACTCTCCTGGGAAGAGCTGAGTAGAGCCCCAAACGAGAGGTCACCCAGCACCTACGGAGCAGAGGCCAGAGGGGGTTGCAGTGGCGTGCCCGCGGGCTCTGCAAGCAGCCAGCTGTGCCAGAGAGGACCGAGCTTCAGGCCCAGAGGCCAGAGGACTGTTAAATTTCAGACACTTTGATAAGTCTTCACATATCTCACGCCAAAACTTTTGAACTGGTGGACGGAACCAAAGAGCGTGGATATAATTGTCCGGTGTATTTGCTGTGCAGTGTGAGCAGTTGTTGGAAGGCGTATAGCCCATCTTGGACATCCTATGACCAGTATAGTGCACTCTGTGTAATATTTTGCATTGTATTAATTGCAAACTGGGATTTCTGATCCACTGAAAGGTTTTTAAGTATATCTGAGACCAAAGGATTGCGTCTAAATTGATTGATAAATCTGCTTCCCATTTTGCAATAGGAAGGGATATTGATTCATCCATTTTAGAAAGTGTTCTGTATATTTTAGACAATAATTTGGGGGGTTTTAGACTAAAAAATTGAACCACACTTGGTGGTGTTTGTAATTCAGCTTCACTGGGATTAAATTTCTTTTTTTACTATGGATTTAATTTGTTGATATTCCAAAAATCTTTTCTTGTTGATCCCGTATTGTGTAACTAGTCTGTCAAACAAAATAAAGTCTGTTCCTTCCAACATATGTTCCAAGTATTTAATTCCTTTGCAACTCCAATCTGGAAAGTTTATCATATTATTGTTTTGTAATATGTCCGGATTGTTCCAGATAGGTGTACGTTTGCATGTCATTTTTAGAAACTCCCATCATGCTGTCAGAGAAGAGCTGATATTGATGCTTTTAAAACATTCATGTCATTTGATGTTTGAGCTGATAAATGGTAGGTCTGAAATTTCTATGTTATTACATAGTACCTGTTCTACATCTATCCAAGGTTCATCTAAGAGGGTGTGTTTAAACCATCTGGAGATGAACTGAAGCCTGTTGGCTAAAAAATAGTGATTAAAGTTAGGCAGATCTAATCATCCTTTATCCTTGGTCTTTTGTAGTGTTTTTAAGCTGATATGTGGGGGTTTATCTTTCCAAAGGAATTTAGAAATATACGAGTCTAACATACGAGTTGTATGAAGTACAGTTATACAGAAATGTGAACTATGCAAGTTATAAACAGTTGTAGGATTAAAAATTATCGTATGTACAGAATGATTATTTACACAGAGCTATACAGTAGTGCAGTTTAGATAAGTGAGATATGTAGATAGTTTCTACAGAGGCTATATAAAGTGCCAGTGGTTGTGAGTGGTGGTTCAGTCCATGTTATTATTGTGTGTTTGAGGGTACAGTTGTCCATTGTGGGTGTGTGTATGTTCAGTCCATGAGTTTAACGTGGGTCAGATGTCAGGAGGCAGAGTTCAGGAGTCTGACAGCTGTGGGGAAGAAGCTGTTCCGGTACCTGGTGGTCTTAGTCCGGAGGCTCCTGTAGCACCCCCCAGAGGGCAGGAGGGTGAAGAGTCCATGTGATGGGTGACTGGGGTCTTTGATGATTTTCCCAGCCCTTTTCAGACACCGCTTCCTGTAGATGTCTTTTATGGCAGGAAGTGGTGCTCCGGCGATGCGCTGGGCAGTTTTCACGACCCTCTGCAACGCCTTCCGGTCCGAGGCAGAGCAGTTCCCGTACCGGACTGTTATACAGTTGGTCAGGATGCTCTCGATGGTGCAACGATAGAAGTTCACCAGGATGTCTGAGGACAGGTGGTTCTTCCTCAGAGTCCTCAAGAAGAAGAGGCGCTGGTGAGCCTTCTTGACCAGCTTGGAGCAGTTGGTCGTCCAGGTGAGATCCTCGGAGATGTGGACTCCCAGGAACTTGAAGCTGCTCACACGCTCCACAGCCGTCCCCTTAATGTGGATGGGTGGATGTGGGTCAGCATTCCTCCTTGGTCTTCTCGGTGTTAAGCAGCAGGTTGTTTCTGTCGCACCACTCAGCCAGACGATCCACCTCCTCCCTGTAGGCGGCCTCATCGTTGTCACTGATGAGGCCAATCACCGTGGTGTCATCTGCAAACTTAATGATGGTGTTGGAACCATCAGCAGGTCTGCAGTCGTGGGTGAAGAGGGAGTAGAGGAAAGGGCTCATCACACAGCCTTGTGGTACACCGGTGTTCATTGTGATGGTAGATGAGCAGTGGTTATCCAGCCGGAGATGTTGGGGGCGATTGGTCAGGAAGTCCAGTATGCACAGTCCAATATGTACTGTTGTAAATTTTGACTAGCAGTTAGTGGGGATAGGTTAATTGATTAATCTAAATTGCCCATAGGTGTGAATCTGTGTGTGAATGTGAGCGCGAATGGTTGTCTATGTCTCTATGTGTTAGCCCTTCGACAGGCTGGCGACCTGTCCAGGGTGTACCCCGCCTCTCGCCCTATGACATCTGGGATAAGCTCCAGCGCCCCCCGCGACCCTGAAAAGCAGAAGCAGAAGCGAATGGATGGATGGATGTTTTAAATTACTTTTAATTTTTTTTTAATTCAGTTCAGTATTATTTCTATAGTGCCAAATCATAAGCTTGAAGGGGCTTTGTATTCCAGGGCAAAGGCCCAACAAAAATAGAGAAAAAACCCCAAGGCTAATTTACACCATTTACCACCATTGAGGCCTGCTCTCATAAAGTGTCATAGGTTTTACTCTGTCTGTAAAGCTGGTTTTCAGAAATATAAGATTTTAGAGTACCATCTTTAGCCAGTATAGTATGACGTCACCAGGTTGGTTGGTTGGGGCATATAGACTTCGCTAACATAAAGTAATGTAACTAATGACAGAACCAATAACTCACTAGAAAACAAGGACGCTGAAACTAAAAATGAGTCTGAGAGGTTCGTTTTTGTTCTGTCCCTGAGTGCAACAATGAACTCTATGTTAATCAAGAAATCAAGAATAAGGTGTCTACTTTAACTGTCTGTTTCAGTGGTTCTTATTGTTTGTCTATTGCATATCAGTCTTTTCTTTGCACATGATATAATTAGTTGCCTAACATAAACTAGTGTAAGTCTGTTAGCCACAACCAACCAGCCTGGTGACATCGCATTCTGTACCGGCACTACATGGTACTAAACATGTTTTAACATGTATTTTTAAAATCCAACTTTACACACAGAGTTAAACAGATGATAATTTTTGGAGTTAGCCTTTAAATGTGTAGTGTTCACTGATTTTATCTTTGTTTTTTTGTGAACAGTATTTCCGGGTTGGTTTGCTGATTTGTCTGATGGTTCACGCCTTACATTCAGAGTGTGCGATGTTGTCACATTCTTAGAATATTATGGTCTTGACCTTTGAACTGTTCCCTGTTTGGGCAGAACATGGTGGAAGTGGTGGGATAAAACAATTTAAAAAAAAAGTCTAATTGAGGCTCACTGAGAAAAGGAGCGGGGTTCTCTAATTTAACTAAGTTAAAACAGCATATTACCCCCAGTGAGTGTTTTGTGGTTTTTACTTCAAGGTTTCTAGCAGCAGCTCATCTTCCTGCATAAATACTGTGGGGGAAGGACTGAATTAAATGTCGGACAGTGAAGAAGACTTAAAGGTGCATGCTGTTTCTCCTTTCAGCCTTTGGTGTTACACTCAAATGTTTAGTTTATATAATAATTTTGACAATAGAAATAACAGCTGTTGGTTCAATAGAAGCAGATGACAGCACTGTGAGTTGCAACAGAAAAGCAACAGGAAGTGATACAACACGCCTTAATGCACACATTACAGCACCCAGTGAGTGAAGTGGAGAGACACGAGGCTCTGCAGAAACAAATGATATAAACCTTACTTCTGTAGTGCTCAGTGCCATTATCATCACCATCACCATTATCTGACAGTGGGGATGGAGGTTGTATTTATTTTAACTGTGTGATAGCTAGCCAATATTACTTGGTTTTCAATTTTCCAACTGATGAGGGGAATGAGGAAGGCCTGCAATGTTATTATAGGTGTCAGTAAAATAATACATTTTGGCAAACCTGAGAAATCTGCAAAGTGGCCACTCTGTGTGTGAGCTGCTCAAGCTGTTGCTGTCTATGTTTCAACAGTTCATTTGGCAGTGTGTGAATGTGTGTGTGAATGGGTGGATGACTGGATATGTAAAGCGCTTTGGGGTCCTTAGGGACTAGTAATGCGCTATATAAATACAGGCCATTTACCATTTATCTTGTCCAATTCTGGCTGCTGTTGTAGTAAGTGTGAAAGGGAGATGGCTACCGTACAAGCCCTGCTATAGGCCATGCACTGACGGAAAAGAGTAATGACCTTCCCCAACAAGACCCAGTCTCCTGCTTTGGCTTTAAGGAATCAAAGAAGGCTTGGTGAGCAGCAGAGAGATGGCATGCATATGCAATCATTCATCCTCTATACACTCTGTTATTTTAAGCGTGTCTTGTCACAGGAAATTCACAGTGTGTAGACCATCACCAGCCATTTTGTGCCAACAGCATGGATACAGGTACAGGAACCTGCCAGAAGAGGATCCCTTACATCACAGGTGTCTAACTCCAGGCCTCAAGGGCCGATGTCCTGCAGGTTTTAGATGTGTCCTTGGTAATTTGGTCATTTAAGTGGCTAAATTACCTCCTCAAAATGTCTCGAAATTCTCCAGAGGCCTGGCAATGAACTAATCATTCGATTCAGGTGTGTTGACCCAGGGTGAGATCTAAAACCTGCAGGGACACCGACCCTCGAGGCCTGGAGTTTGACACCCCTGCCTTACGTGAAGTTCTCTAAACCCCCTACATTTTTTCTTAACCAAAAAGGTCCAAGACGGGCCACTGGAACAGACCAGTCTAGAAGCAAAAGAGAAAGTGATTAATTAAATTACTACAGTTTATTGCACTCATTGACTACACAACTAGATCCAAAAGCAATCATGTGCTAGAAGGGGAGATAACAATGCTGGTCACAATGTCAGAGCCAAAGCCATGTCAAAGAGGCAGAAAACTAGAAAAACAGGTACAATCAGTCTACCAAGACACAGGCCGCCTGCTTCTAATGTTCATGTGTCAGAGCTAGAAGAAGCAAGAGCACAGACAACAATGTAGCACTGCTGACAGCCTCTACGGGCAGGATAAAAGGACGCCAAGATTTAAAGTCTATGCTAACGGTTGCCTTAAATACTAACCGCTCATGCCCAGCAAGAATGCCAAAGTCATGAAGACACAAAGGAGTGAGTGAATGAGCACTGAAGACTAGCCAGTTATAGCTATGTGTATAGCACCAGTGCAACAGGGAGAAGTAGAGAAAGTGTACAAGAAAGTGAAACTGACCTGATCAGCAGAGATGCTGATGCTGTGTGTGGCAGTGTGTTTGTATTGAGTTCAGCCTCGTATTGACCTTTGAGCTCAGCAGAAGCCCTGATGTAATGGCCCTGGCAGTATTTCGGTCATAAATCCTATAAATATGAATTATGACCACTAAATCCATATGTCTGGACTGTAGTTTGCATGTGTGTTCTGTACCTTTAAGAGTCCTTTTTCTGATTGAGTGGGCTGTTTGGGGTTGGCTTGAACATGGCATCTGCTGATTGGACCCCACTGCCAACTTAGCCACCTCAGAAACTGCAGCAGTCATCACTCTGGCAGCATCAAGCAGCAGCAGCAGGCCCGTCTTCCACCGCCAAATTCATAGTGTTTTCTTGTGCGTGTGTTCTGACACACATTTATATATAGAATTGGAAAATAGCTCTGCTTATTGTTCAGGTATCACTTCTTTGGAATAGATTTTTTGTTTGTTATTTTGAACTTGGTTCACCCTGGGGTTTTGGTCCAGTTTTGGTATGTTCACAGTAGCAATAAACTGCACCTTTATCTGTGAATTGGCTACTAGGTGTTTGGCTTTGGGAACCAGGGCGGGGAAACACTTTTTTTTAAATGGGATCCATGACACTGGTTTCACTGATTTCATCTGCGGCGAGAACACAAAACCTCAATAGCCTAAAGGTACTGTCCTAATCTACCAGTTAAGGCCACCAGCAAAAAACTTAACTAGAGAAAAATCTGTGGTTATAGTCTCTGACTATCACCTGCTAAACTATTTATTTTGAAGATTGGCCTGTTGTTTCGTCTCTAGTTTAGTTGTTGTCACTTTCATCTTCACCAAAGCAGGTGAAATGAATTCACAACTTACTTGGAGAGACTGATACCTTTGATGTGACTTTGTGTTGCACTGTGATACACATACTGATGATAAGTGTATAAACAGTACTTTGTTTTAAATCATCATTTAAAAACTGCGTTTTATATCTATTCGAGTTATCTGTGTCAAATATTAAAATTGTGTTGATGATGCGAAACAGTTAAGCGTGAAAATATATTTAAAAAAATTAAAAAGACATTACAAAGGAGGCACAGAATGATTCCCAGCATTGTACATGGCCTGTTTATCACAACTAATCATAAATGAAGTGTCAGCTTTCTGTGCAGCAATTTCAGTGGTTTCAAACAGGAAACATGTCAGAGATCAGGGTAGAGCTGCAGTTACTGTGTGTTTTCTGATTTACAATGATACCATTAAACCACGAAGACATATTGACTGAAGTAGCGTTTCGTGCTGACAGAAAACTGCAGAGGGATACATCAAATACAGGTGAGTCCAGCTGGTTTCTCAGACTCACATTTATTTGTACTTCTGCTGATTAAAAAAACAACTGAAAAATGATTATCTTTAACATGTGGAGCAAAAACAGTCAACGATCAGCACCCACAACTAACATCCGTGTTCAAGAGACCAATCGGATCTCATGATTCTAAATTTGACTAGGGCCTGGGCCAAAACTACCAATAGTTAACCATGATCCAGATCTGGACTCAGACCTATCTTTAGAATAAGTCTGAGGCCATTTCTAGTTAACTCTGCACAGCTTTTCTCATATTTACGGTAGGATTATTTTTAATCTATGCAGCCTAATTTGTTTGTCTTTATGGAAGTCAATGCACGTACACAGGAAACTCACAAATTAGTAACTGATACCACATGATGTTGTGAACTTATTCAGAGCATGGGTGAAAACACAACTCTGCAAGGAGATGAGATGTAGAAATTCAGGTCAAAGTTCAAGTAGTAAGTCTGGCAAATCATGAGAGATAACGGTTAAAGATGAGATTGTTTCAATGTTAAATAGAGGGAAGAAGGATGCCATGCAGTAATTATCACTGTCATCTCACTGCAAGATGGTCCTGGGTTTGAATCAAATCTGGGGCCTTTTTTTGTCCAGTTTCCTGGTGTTTGTTTCTCGGGTTACTCTGGCTTCCTACCACAGTCTAAAGACTGAGGTTAGATTAACCACTGATTCTACATTGACCGTGAGAGTAGAGAGAGTTCACCACCTTGGCCTTCCTTGTTGTAGTAGACCTCAGTCCCTATCGATCTTGTGCTTAAGGCTCATTCCTGAGCTGGCACGTGCTTTCTTTCAGCCCAGCTTTCTCCAGCCATTAGTAAGATTTCTCAGTGTGAGTCATGTCTTTTGTCTGCTGGCAGTACATGCCATGCAAACGCCTGTCTTTCCATGGCGATTTTTCTTCTTGCTCCTCTTCTTTCTTGAGTTTCTGCTGCCTGACATTCAGTGAGCACATGGTCAGTAGTGGCCATCTTCCTAATATACCACACATCTGTTGTTTCATCCAATTTTAGTCATATATATAGCAACAAATCACAAGAACAGTTTCCTTAGCTTTATATCTTCAGGTACAATTATACAGAAAAACCACCAATAATCGTGTGCCCCCTTTGAGTAAGCACTTTGGCGACAGTTGGAAGGAAAAACTCCCTTTTAACAGGACTTCCTTTTAACTCAGAAGAACCAGGCTGTATGATTCAGTAGCTTTTAGAATCACTTTTAGCAGTAATGTGAAGTAATGGTTTTCTGCATGGCTTTGTCAGACTCTCACATTGTTGTGGAGCTCTATTGGCCTTCTTTTCATGCTTCATTGAGGTTTGCCGTCTCTCAATCATTCTGATGTTGATTTGCTGCTGTGCTTAGGATCTTTGTCCTATTGACGGTCTCACATTTGACTCCACTGTATAATACTTTGGTATGCAGAGGAGTTTATGGTCGACTCTGTGACTTTAAGGTGCCCAGGTCCCGTGGCTGCAAATCAAACCCTAATCATCACCCCTCCACCACTGTTCTAATAGTTAATGATACCTTTCGCTGAAATGCTGGGAATGCCAAACATGGTGCTGCCAAATATCTGCACTTCTGGCTGCTCTGTACAGAAGTCTTGTGGTTTGTTTAGAAGTAACTTCCCAAGCCTAAGCCATGTTGCCATATTCTTTGTGAGGAGAAGAGGCTTTCTCCTGGCAGCACTTTCAAACAAACCATAGTTGTTCGGTCTTCTTTAGATTGTTTGTCACGAACTTTAACATTTATCATGTTCACAGTGGCCTGTGGAGTCTGAGATATATCTCTTGGGATTTTTTCATAGTTTTTCTGAACATTGCACCATCTGACCTTAGGGTGAACTTACTTAGTTTGACCATCATCACATGGTGGCATGGTGGTTTACACTGTTGCCGCACAGCACGAAGGTCCTGAGTTCAATTCTACCATCAGGCCGGGGTCTTTCTGTGTGGATTTTGCATGTTCTCCCCGTGTTCGCGTGGGTTCCCTCCGGTACTCCGGCTTCCTCCCACCATCCAAAGACATGCAGCTTGTGGGGATAGGTTAATTGATTAATCCAAATTGCCCATAGGTGTGAATGCGGGAGTGAATGAGAGTGTGAATGGTTGTCTGTCCCTGTGTGTTAGCCCTGCAACAGACTGGTGACCTGTCCAGGGTGTACCCCGCCTTTCGCCCTATGACAGCTGGGATAGGCTCCAGCGACCCTGAAAAGGATAAGCAGATGGATGGTTTCACTTTGAGTTACCACATCAAACGAAGACACCATGAAGATAATTTCAAAGATTAAAATAGCAATTATACATAATTTGTTGCAAAATGATGTATATGTGAGGTGGATTTTTGTTTCCGCTCCAGAAACATCACTGACCAAAATACCATGACTTCACCTTCCAATGAGACCTGTGAGGTTAAGGATATTTCAGCCAAACCTTTCTTTATACTGGTCCACAGTTTGGTCTTTCTGGTAAGTTTCAAATCATCAAATTGTGCTCTGTCAGAAATTGGTTTGAGGTTCCCAGTGCATGTACCAAAGTCCTGTTCTCTCCATCCTTTCTGTGTTTCTTTAGGTAGGTTTACCTCTCAATGGCTTCATCATGAAGTTCTACTGTTGTCGAGGTCGAAAGCAGGCGTCCAGCAGCTTGAAAGTCTTCCTGAAGAACCTGACAGCTGCTGACTTCCTATTCTGCCTCTGTCTGCCACTCCGCATCACTTACTATGCCAGAAGCTCTGGAATAATCCCGAGTCTCTACTGCAGCTTTGGAGCTTCTGCCTTTTTCCTCAACATGTATGCCAGCATCATATTTATGGGGTACATCGCTGCCAACAGGTAAAAAAAAAAACCTTTACAGTGTTGTTAAGTACGACACTGGGTGTTACATCAGTAAATCCTGCACTCCTAATTAAAGCATGAATGCATTTTTTAACTTAATGATTTTGGCAGCACTGTGGCTGATTAGTGAATTTGTCTATTGCCTGCTTTTGCTTCTCTCTTCAGGTATCTGAAGATCGTCCATCCTTCAGGAACTCGCGTCCTGCAGACAGTACGAACTGCCCACATCATCTCTGCGGTCACCTGGGTTTTTCTTCTGGCTACAGCAATTTCTTACAGCAATCTGTATTTGATGACTCAGGAATCTCTGACCTCTAACTCCAGCCGCTGTGATCCCCTCTTTAGTGAATCAGTCACGTTGTTCTTTAAAATCATCCAGGTTCTGTCTGCCATCATCTTCCTCTTAGTCTTCATATCCCTGGTCTCCTTCTACTACAGCACCTCCCGCAGGGTGTTGCAGGCACAGCAGAGGCAGCTGGCCTCCTCTGAGAAGCTCTTGAAGTCTCGTAGAAACATGTTGCTGCTTGTCAGCATCTTCTGTGTTTGCTTTGTCCCCTATCACCTGGTTCGACTTCCCTTTACTTTTCTGTCGGGAAACTGCACAGTAGGTCCAGTGTTGTACTACCTGAAGGAAGTGTCCACCATGGTCTCAGTTTTCAACATCTGCCTGGACCCAGTTGTTTACTTTTACCTCTGTAAGGCTTTTCGGGCCAGGGTGAGAAAGTTGTCCAGGAGAGCCAACATTCCACAAGTGAGTGAGGGGAGTGAGAGCAGCAAGGAGCAGTTTGGCATCGTTACATCAACAGCAACGTCTCAAACCAATGAACTGTAGGAAAACTTCCATATTTTATGTACAGCCTTGTTTTGTGTGTGTGTTTTTTCTTTCTCTTTTTTTGTCACGTGAGTTCTGTGCAATCATGCTTATCCACCCCAAATCTTTACAAATAATATAGTTTCTGCTAAGCTTATTTAAACATATCAAGAAGAACTTTTTACCTTTCTGCAATATTTTTTTATTATTTTATTCATAACAAAAATTAAAGCATAGATAATTGGTGTTGCTTAAAAAAAAAAGAAATCTCAGATTTTTTTTTCTACTTGGCTGTTTTCCAGAAATGTTTCATTTCATTTTGATGTGTATTGTAGGAAATACACTGAATAAAGCGACAATGTTTTGAGGTTGGCATGTGCACATCATCATGATTTATATTCGTGAGCACATTCAGTCACATCATGATTCAAATATACTTGATTATAAATAGCATTGTTGTACTGACTTCTTTTTTTAACTCATGAATCAGTTGTTCCACACATTTTAGTCAAAAGGACCTATATGCATCTATAGGGTCATATAGCTCTAATTCATAACAGAAGTTATCTCAAGGCATTTTAGCTAATGCTTTGGATTTGGTAATCTCACAGTCTAAGAAGGCTAACCTGCAGTTTCCATATCCTCCCTGGTGAATTTGATGTATTGGTCCACTGAGTTAATGTGATCTGTGAAATGTAGGATGTCCTGAGATTTGATTTTCACCCAGGTGTCATCCACATATCTGAACCAATGGCTTTGTGGTGTTCCAGAGTAGGATAGCAAAGCCCTCTTTTCCACTTCTTCAATCGATCAATCAATCAATCAATCAATCAATCAATCAATCAATCAATCAAGGCTTCATTTGCTATGTGCAGGTTGCCCTGCAGTGAAATAGGACACCCCCCCCCCCTCCCCCGATCTTACACACACAACACAGACATCACATGGGGATACAGGTCGGAGATCGGTAGTGTTACAGAAAAAAAAACACTGAAATATACACAACAATGGGAAAATAAAAGAGGAAAAAAAGTGACCTCTACTCATGCTGGGCTCCTGGGAGGACAGCATGAGCACAGGAAACAAAAAAACTCCTCTGCACAAAAAGCACATAAATGTCCACAGCACAACATTATGGAACACGTGACAAGCCACAGGGTCGGGTGGGGGGTGAGGAGTAATCCGAAGCAAACACAGCAGCCATTCCAGCCTGGGCTCAGACCCGCCTCGTATTCCCAGGAGGGAACAAGCATCGAAGGCGTTTGGAAAGGGAGGGGGGATGAGTGTGTGCATATCAGTGTATATGTATGTGTGTGCGTGTCCATAGTTCAGCTGAGACAGTGTCCTTCGCCCTGCTAGGCTAAGTAAACAGTCTTCCAGCCAACCCAAGTGGCCTTGCATGGAATGGGAAGGAACAGACTAAACACAGTTGTTATCAGGGTGTTGTTGTTCGGCTCCAGTCTTGCAACCGCAGCTGGCGCCGAAAGGGTATCCACAAGAAGTGATGGTGGTTTTAACTTTTTACTTTAGTGCAAACAGCTCATATGAATTTCAAAGCAGTTCTAACACTGGTCTCTCAATCTCCCGTTGGAGAGCCGCGAGCTTCGCCATACTTGGGTTCTGTGATGTTGTCATTCTTGTGCTCAAAGAGCCAATTCTGAGAACTCACGACCACAGTGAGCTTCTCCAAGATGTGATCCAATTTGCGCTCAGAGGTGTTATTCTGAGTATTCACAGCAGCCGTAGCCTTTCCAAGATCTTATCCGTGCCGACTCAATGAGCCCATTTTGAGAAACTCACGCCTCTCCCATCATTTTAATCCCAGCAGGCAGCCTTAAGTCTTCGATAAGTCAGGCCCAAGCCAGCTCCAATCAACCAGAACCCTGTTACCATGGTTCCAAATAGGTAGATATCTTCAGCACTCAGGCTCACCCAAGCCCAGACTTCTCGTTGAGAAAGGGGTGTCAATTGCATTTAGGGACCAGTTGATCCAATCCATAATTCCTCTTTTAGGTTTTAGAGAACAGACTGTGAGAGAGTGTTCCAGGGAAAAGTAATACAAAATACACGAGACTAGACAAGGACATAAGAGGCTAAGCAGGGAAGCTAAGGGAGAGGAGGAGAAAAGTGTGACCGCCTTTGTCAAGAGCAAGAGCAGAAAAAAAATTGGCCATTGTACAAATTGGCCATGATGGGTGAAACTGGGGAGCCCATTGCACACCCATGTTTCTGCCTGTAGAACTGACCCTTGTATGTGAAGTAGGTGCACACAGTTCCAAAAACAAACACACTTGATTGTGATCCACTAGCGGGATTTGTCTCGGCGTCACAGCAAAGCTCAATCTTTTTTTTTCTGTTCTGCAGCTCAAAACTGTTTATGGACCCTAACATGTGAAACTTTTATAAGGTCAGAGATATTTAAGTTGCAAACTTTGTGTTTTCTTTAGTTTTCACGGTGTCTGAAGAAAATAAGAGAGAGAAATAAACTTCAGAAGACATCAGTAGGTGTGGCCACTGTTTGTTGGACCCTGTAGTTACAATACTGGTTAACTTGAACATATTTACTCTATTTTATTTACATTCAACATGTCAGCAGGCACGTGCAGAGGGGGGGGGCTAGAGGGGCTTGAGCACCCGCCCCTTTCCTGATGGGTGCCCAAAGTGCCCTTTTGATAAGGCAACTTTTTAAAAAAATTTTTTTTTTTTTTTATGTGTGTGTGCGTGCGGAGTCTTGTCTGTGCCCCTCAACAATAATATTTAACTATTAATCACAGTTTTGCTAAATAAAAGGATCTGGCTTGCATCAGTCACATGATCACATTTAACCAATGATCGCCCTTGACGGCAGAACGCGCTGGTTACGAGACGGGAACGAGCTCACAAAGAGCACGCGCATTTTTTCCGGTCCGGAGCTGTAGGAGAAACACAAGTTAACTCAGAGACACAGACTGATGCGACAAAACCAGTAAGTAGGTGTACAGCGTACACTGTAGTGTATAGCACCCAGGAGTATTAGCTTATTACGTACACGTTGGTAAGCTGTCTTGTTGCAACTGACGAACTGAAACAAACAGGCGTGCTGTGTGTGCAACAGCGTGACAAACATTACCTGTCCTTTTATTAACTGCACAAGTAGTGCTGGTCACAGCTGCTGGCTACCTGTGTAAGGCTGTCATGGGTCTGTAGCTCTGTCACCGTTTTAGGGAACATATTTAGTTTTAAAGTATTTAGAACATATTTAGTTTTAAAGTAAGTTTCCGGGCTTTTCCTGCCTTTCTGGAGGGATTATATTTCACTAAAAACGATCTAATATGCATGTCCACATAATAATGATTATAATTATAATATATAAAAAACACACGCTGTATTTTAAAGAACATACATTAAGAAGCAGATTATATTAGATTTATATTTTAAATAAGACAAAATTTGGATTTTACAGCAGTAAAATGATTGTATCTCTACAGTTTAAAAATGTAATAAGCTTTGCCCTGCACAGAGTGGATAGTGAAACAAATGGAATCATCATAAATACATTATTTCATATTTATTACTTCCCCCTCCTCTTTGCTTTATTATTGTAGCTCTAGTAATAAATAATAATGTAAGGATTCTGGATCAGCACCATGATGCCCATAGTATATACAGTATTCTGAAGAAGGTCTAAAATGTCACTGTGTGTACGTGCATGTGTGTGTTTTATGTATATAGATTTTTTTAAATTATTACTCATGATATAACATTGTCCAGACATGCCTGGTAAGGACATGAGGAGGAAACAGCAGGAGCTGTGTGAGGCTACTAAAGGCAGGGCTATAACATTTTTGTGTCATCATTTTATTTTAGATTAAGTGCAAGAGTTGTTAGGTGTGGATAATTAGATTATAGTTTATTGCAATAGCAAGTTGTGCCTTGTTCTCAGATAGACAGCAAGTGGAGAGATATATATGAAATGATGGGATGGAAGGAAGAAGAGAAGCAAAGAGTGATTCACAGGCAGAGCCTAAATTATTTCTCACAGTTTTTTGTTGCCTTATGGTTCCAAGCGCTGTCACCAATCTTTGCATTTTGTTATTATCTCATGACACTTGTTTAATCAGCTACCATCTCTCCTATGGACTTTTTAATGTCTACAGTCTCAGATCAACACAGCCCTGCCCTCCAGCACTATCAGCAGCAGGAGCAGCAGAAACCCCTCAACAGCAACATTGTACTGTGGCTGTAGCTCAGGTCTTGTGGCAGAGCAGGTCAGCCACTAATCAGAAGGTCGGTGGTTCAATCCCTGGCTGCATGCCAAATACCCTTGGGCAAGATACGAACCCCATGTTTGCCTACTGGTGGTGGTCAGAGGGCCCGGTGGCGCCAGTGTTCGGCAGCCTCGCCTCTGTCAGTGCGCCCCAGGGTGGCTGTGGCTACAATGTAGCTTGCTATCGCCTGTGGGTGGATGACTGAACGTAGTGTAAAGCGCTTTGGGGGTCCTTAAGGACTAGAAAAGCGCTATACAAATGCAGGCCATTTACCATGTACTCATCAGGTAAAACATTGGCGATGTTTGCTTTGCCTTGTTGCCCATATTAGATTCTTGATGAATGTGTGTTGTTGTTATTCAGCCTGGTTCAATGTGCTCCTTTTTAACTTTGAGCACCCGCCCCTTTAAACCTCTCTGCACGGCCCTGCATGTCAGTATTGAGCATAACTAACTCTCAGTAAAATCATAAATAAGTTATGTTAACTGGTATATATTCATGTTTAACATGGGTTATATTTTGATCGGTGATTAACCGACTACACCACTACTTCTTTTGGGGTTTATTTTTGATTACAAATAAATTATTTTTTAGGAAATGGAGAAAAGCTCTGTTTTAGCACTCTTATAGTTTTTACTCACATGAGGCGAGATATTAAGACCTTTGATCACTTAGCTGGGATGTAGGCAATAGTTCAAGTGATTCACTAACAATGACATACGTGTTCCAGCAGGAGGCAGTAATACACTAAACTTCACCTGTTGTGTTGAAAAGAAGGTGAAAGAGACTCAGAGTCTTGTCAGAAGTATTATGAGGGAGTTGAAAGAAGAGGATTATGTTTCCAAGTCTCAGGAAAAATATCTGTCTGCTCCGATTTTTCCTCATCCTCGCCCGTTTTATCTTTCACCTAAGATTCATAAACCTCCAGAAACCTTGTCTGTTCCATTTAAAATCCCTATTGTTAGTGATTGTGACTCTGAATCATTCAGGATTACAGCATATAGAGTCTTTTCTAAATTCCTTGTCTCATCCCTTTAATGCACCCTGATACATATGACTTTATTGACAAATTGAAAGATGTGAATGATCCATGTGACGCCTTACTTTTTACGATGGATGTGGAATCCCTCTGTACCAACATAGACACAAGGTTGGGCTTATTGGCAGTTGATAAAATATTTAAATAAAATGTGAATTTTACATGTTCTGATGATAAAATTTTAAAATTATTAAAATGAACTTTGACTAGAAATGATTTTCAATTTGAGGATTCTTTTTTTCTCCAAATCTCAGGTTGTGTGCTACATGGATATTTATACGTCCCACTGGGAAATAACAATTTTAGAAAATTGCAATAAATTACCACTAATTTATTTTACGGTATTCGGACAATGTTTTTGGGATTTGGACACATGGATTAAAATATTTCAAAATCTTTTTGCATAAATTGAGCAATCACCACCCCTTAATAAAGTCAAAATTTCAGCTAGATCAATTTGTAGTTAATTTTTTAGACAAAGTTGTTTTCTTTAGAAAACAATAATAGTCAAAGTAAACAACTATGTATGTGTTGCCCTTAAGGCGTTTCTCTGAATAAATAGGTTCATAAGTTTGAAATAAATAATTCTAAAAATATTTGCCATTAAGAAATTAATATGTGTTGTTAAAATGAATAATTCATGCTTTACATACGTTTTAGTTAAAAGGAAAATATCGCTAAAATGTATTTCCCGTTCTGGCGGGGCACTTCCGGTTCCGGTCGAGCACTTCCGGTTTGGGTCAAGCGCTCGGTTTTGCTGAGAAACAGGCTCCTCATCCTAAAGGCAGTATGGAGATGTAATCTAATCTCATCTACTCCGAATTATCAGGCCGGAACGCCGTAAGTTACTTTATACGACAGTTTGTACAGATAACTTTTGATATTAATGTGTATTTGCTAACATGAATGTTTTAGTGAGAGTAATGCACTTTATTGATGTAAACATGTTGAGATGGAGTTTATTTTCTGTCATTTCAGTTTTCACCACGTGTTCATGGAGACAATTAAACAAGCTGCAACTAAACTCCAGGGTCTTCATTTGTGGTTTAACTCGGTGTCACCAACATCCTCGTTGAAAACACTATAATGTAATAATTATTAATTATAGTAGTTACATTAATAGTAATGTAATTATTACACACACACAAAGAGATGATGTTCATTTGGTATAACTGAGCTGCTCACACACCTTTGATTTTAATAAACACACTGAATAACTGAAGATTGTGGAGTCAATAATGATACTCTTCGCACATAATATGTCAAATGAAATAAGCCAAAGGTCAAAATAATGATGATGATGATGCTTTCCACACAAAAAAAACTGAAGTAGGTCAGTCAGCAGTGTGTTAGATATCAGTGGAGGACTTTACCCTGACAAATGCAGAGTGTAATGTAAAGTTTGATTGTTTTCCCAGAAAAGGAGGACGAAGAGATGGCTCTGTGGCGAGGATTTCATTGGGGATCAGAGTTTCTGTCAAATCACTTTGAACGTCTATGTGGTGATAACGTGTTCACAGCTGAAAATGACACAGTGGGGTCTAAATCTTCTGGCAGTGGTTGGACAGCATGAAGGAAAATGGTGGAGCAACTTTATTCGTGAAGACTTGCTTTGTTGGTGCTGTGAACAGACACTTTATTTCCTGCTTTGAGCTGTTTGTTTTAATGACACTTTAAAATAGATTGATTTGTTCTTCATTCAGTTATTGGAAGAATCTTTTTATTTTTAGCAAATATTTATGTGCTCGTTCACAAATAAAAGACATGAAGACGTCAATCTTTTTGTGTGTTTGAGTGTTGAGAATGAGACTGACAGCAGGGTGAAAAGAAGTGAAAATGAGATTGATTTTCTCCTCAGACACTTTATTAAAGCACACAGGAAGTGACTGTGAATGCAGGTTCATGTTGGTTCATCATGTGAAGTTTTCAGGATTCACACTGGAAATGTGATTTCTCTTTAAAGCTCTAAAAACTGCGCTTTGCTCCTTTAAATCTCTTGCCATTCTTTATTTGTACTGACAGCGAGCGCTCTGAATCCACACACACTTTCAGTTCTTCTTCTGCTGTAAATAAAGGAAAAACTAGTTGATGAAACAAGCTCCATCATTACAAACTTCCTGCTGATGTTTCCATGTGAAGCAGTCGGAGACATTCCTCCGGCTGGACGACACGCTCTGCTTTGATACAAAATAAAGCTCAGATGATTTTCTCTACACTAGTTTATCTCATGACTTTGAATCCCCCTGAAGATACTGACAGTGAAGCACGTACATAATACTCCAGCCTTTCAACTCTGAGCTTATTTAGTTCTATTAATACACTGAAATCTCTTTTTTTTTTGATGATGATACATCTATGAGATATGTGTATTAATACTCAAGACCTCTTGTCCAAAGACAAAGCAATAGTGAATATTCTCTACAGAATAAAAACAGTTAAATCTGAGCATTTTTTTTATTATTATTATTATCAAGATGGCGCCAGTGTGTGTGGCTCGCCATCTGGCTCTTCCTCTGTTGTGTTTGCTTATGTTGGTTTTTATTGCTAGAGTCAACTCTCTTTTAATGTACAATCGCCAAAAGCTGTTGGACCTCCGACTAGTTGCCAGTGATCTTACCAATGCAACTTATAATGGACATAAGGCGTTACCTAAATTCCTGTCTGGGATACCAGCTAACCTTTGTCGGACCCTGGCCCCAGCCTCACGGCGAAAGCGTTTCAGATGCCGGGGCAAACGTAGCGGTCTACTCGTGAAACTTAAGGCGTACTTGGTGCGCTCTTCCCCGGCTCCTTGGAACGAACGTGGATCTGTACCTTGTCATGCCTTTTCTCCGTGCTCTCTGGAGCCCATCGATGCCTGGCTGGTGCCCGTTGTTGGCTCGGATCCGATGTCCCAGCCGCGAAAGATTTACATCTTCGTCGGCGCGGTGCGAACCTACAGAACTTGCGGCCGCTGCGTCGGGTCTTGCTGTCAGCCACGAACATGCTGACCTCCACCAGGTTTGGATTGGTGAACACTAGATCGCTGAGTAATAAAACTTTTATTTTAAGGGATTTATTTATGACCCAAGGACTGGATTTCCTCTGTATAACTGAGACATGGTTGAGGGCCGGTGAGTCCAGCGCTTTCACAGATCTCTTACCTGATGACTGCTGCTTTTTAAACTCTCCTCGAATATCAGGCAGAGGAGGAGGACTAGCTGTTGTTTTTAGGAAGCAGTATAAATGTAAACCACTGCCATTATCAACCTCACCTAGTAGCTTTGAACTGAGTATGTTTGAGCTAGGTTGCGCTCACACAGTGCTCTGTGCTGTGGTTTACAGACCCCCAAAATACAATAAGGACTTCTTAAATGACTTTTCTGATCTGTTGGCTGAAATTTTGCCAAAATATGATCATGTCCTTATTTTTGGGGACTTCAATATTCACGTGTGCTGCCCTGACAAGCCAATGGCAAAGGACTTTTTAAATCTTATTGACTCTTTTGATCTTGTGCAACCTCTGTCTGTGCCTACACAAAAATATGGGCACACTTTGGATCTTGTTTTAACTCACAATTTACCTGTCTCTAACTTAGAGGTTTGTGATGTTGTATGGTCAGACCATAGGTCTGTCTTGTTTGAGGTTTTCCTTCCTTGTACCAAAGTTAATCTTCCTCCTGTTGCTGCTAGGTGCTGTCGCATTTTTAACCCTTCCTCTGATGGACAGTTCTCTATTGTTTTTAATCAGAACGGCGGCCTTCCTGATTTCATATGCAATGATACAGAAGAGCTGAGTACATGGTTTTACTCTGTCTGCCAAACTGTTTTAGATTCAGTGGCCCCCTTTAAGCTTAGGCAAGTAAAAGCCAAATCTGAACCCTGGCTGAATGAAGACACCCTGGCTGCCAGAAGTGTCAGGGGTCGTGTGCGGAGGCAAGGAAGGGATGACCCACATGCAGGACTCTTGGTGCAGAACGAGATTTATTGAATATGTAGACAAAAGATGATAGAATGGATGGCTGGCTGGCTGGCTGGACTTAACGGACTGGTAGACTGCTGACAAGCTGACAAGGGGAAAAAACAGGAAGTGAGAACATTAATGTGGCGAACTAAACTGAACATGAACAAACTGAAATCACTGGGTCAACGACCCAGGAACCCTGACAGTACCCCCCCCCCCCCCCCCCTTCAAAGGCCGCCACCCGACGGCCAAAAGAAAAAAAAACAGAACAGGGTGGGCGGAGGGGGCCCAGGACGCAGCAACGGAGTCCACACAGAGAGAGTTCAGGCGGGCGGCCACGTGGCCTGAGACGAGACAGTTCAGGGGGCTGACCGTGCGCACGGCAACGGCGGTGACGTGGACACAGTTCGGGAGGCCGACCGTGCGGAAGGCAACGGCGACGACAACAGCGCTGGTCCGGGGGCCGACCTTGCGGAAGGCAACGGCGGCCACTCAGGCAAAGGTGGTCCGGTGGGCAGCCGCGAGGAAGACTGCGGCGGCCACTGAGCCGGTCCGGTGGTCGACCACGCCGGCGACGAGGAGAAGGCGGCCGAGGAGCAGCTGCAGGAGGCGGCACGGGAGCCGGCGGAGACTGAGGAGCAGCTGTAGGACCAGGCGAAGCAGAAGCCGAGTCTGAGGCCGGACCAGGCGAAGCAGAAGCCGAAGCCGAGTCTGAGGCCGGACCAGGCGAAGCAGAAGCAGAGGCCGAGGCTGGACCAGGCGAAGCAGAAGCAGAGGCTGAGGCTGGACCAGGCGAAGCCGAGGCCGGACCAGGCGAAGCTGAAGCCGAAGCCGAGTCTGAGGCCAGACCAGGCGAAGCAGAAGCCGAGTCTGAGGCTGGACCAGGCGAGGCAGAAGCCGAGGCCGAGTCTGAGGCCGGACCAGGCGAGGCAGAAGCCGAGGCCGAGTCTGAGGCCGGACCAGGCGAAGCAGAAGCTGAGGCCGAGGCCGGACCAGGCGAAGCTGAAGCCGAGGCCGGACCAGGCGAAGCAGAAGCCGAGGCCGGACCAGGTGAAGCTGAAGCCGCTGGCTGGAGACGGGCAGGGTCAGTAGGCGCGGAAGCCTCTGGCTGAGGACAGGCAGGGCCAGTAGGCGCAGAAGCCTCTGGCTGGAGACAGGCAGGGCCAGTAGACACGGAAGCCTCTGGCTGGAGACAGGCAGGGCCAGTAGGCACGGAAGCCTCTGGCTGAGGAGTGGGCGGGCCCGCGGGTGCGGGAACCCCTGGCTGAAGAGCGGCCGGGCCAGCGGGTGCGAAAACCCCTGGCTGAGGAGCAGGAGAGCTCACAGCTGGCTGACTGGCTGACTGGACTGAGAGGACAGGAGCAGACTGGGCTGACTGGACAGGGGCAGGCTGGACTACAGGGGACTGGACAGCAGGTGAGGGAACTGACTGGAGGGAAGGCTTTGACAGGTTTGAGCCAGTTTCCTTGCTCTGCCTGCAGGAGTTGGTTGCTCACATGAAGCCCTCAGGTTCCCCTTATGATGCTCTCCCTCCTCGATTTTTCAAAGAGGTTTTTCTCACTATGGCATCAGCTGTACAATCCATTGTAAATAGTAGTCTGTCCTCTGGTGTTGTACCTGTCAATCTCAAACATGCAGTGATTCAGCCTCTACTCAAGAAATCTGCTCTTGATCCTGATGTTATTGCGAATTACAGACCTATTTCCAAACTGCCTTTTATCTCAAAGATTCTTGAAAAGGTAGTTTACAAGCAATTAATGTCCTTCCTAGAAGAACACGGTATTTTAGAAGTCTTCCAATCTGGTTTTAAAGCTTTACATAGTACCGAATCTGCCCTTTTAAGAGTTTTTAATGATGTGTTTTTGGCAAATGACTCAGGTGACTGTGTTATTATCGTGCTGTTAGATTTAACTGCTGCTTTTGATACAGTGGATCATAATATTTTAATCTCCCGTTTAGAGCAGTTGGTGGGTATGCGGAGTACCGCACTGCAGTGGCTCAGATCCTATTTGGCAGAGCAAACTTTCTCTGTGAAACTAGGGGAGTTTGTATCCTCTGCTGCTTCTCTTCAATGTGGGGTCCCACAGGGTTCAGTTTTAGGCCCGCTTCTTTTCTCTCTATATCTCCTACCCCTTGGGTCTATTTTCAGGAAACATGGGATTTCTTTCCACTGCTACGCCGATGACTCCCAGATTTATTTCCCACTTAAAAAGATAAATGGCTTCTCAGTAGACCCGCTGCTCAGATGCCTTGATGAAATAAGGGCCTGGATGGCTTTGAACTTTTTACATTTTAATGAACAGAAAACAGAAGTGATGGTTTTTGGTGGCACTTCTGAGGCCACTACTATAGATCTTGGTTCACTGGCACAGTATGTTAAACCAGTCATCACTAATCTGGGAGTTAAAATAGAGGCAAATCTTAAACTTGAAAGCCAGGTCAGAGCTGTTGTAAGATCTAGCTTTTATCATTTGAGGGAATTAGCCAAAGTAAAGCCTATCTTATCGAAACAGCATTTTGAGACAGTAATCCATGCCTTTGTTACTTCTAGGCTGGATTATTGTAACGCACTTTATTTTGGGGTTAGTGATGCGTCCATTAGGCACCTGCAGGTTGTGCAAAATGCTGCAGCACTGTACATTTTAGGATTGTTTTTGAAATTCTATTATTTGCTTTTAAATCTGTTAATGGCCTGCTCCCCCCCTACCTCTCGGAGCTACTACAACCATATACACCTTATGTCCGCCAATCAGCAGCTCCTTAAGGTACCGAAAACTAAGTATAAATTTAAAGGTGATCGTGCTTTTGCTGTAGTTGCTCCAAAGTTGTGGAATGATCTACCCTTGCATGTTAGGCAGGCCTCTTCTCTCTCTGAATTTAAAAGTCTTCTTAAAACATATTTATTCGCTGAAGCCTTTGGCATTGATTAGAGGGGTTGACTCAATTTGTTTAAACATCTTTCAATTTATTTTAGTTTTTTAGTTATTTATTTTATCTCATTTTAATTTTCTTTACTTATGCTATTAGCATGTACAGCACTTTGTGAACTCTGGTTTTATGTTAAAGTGCTTTATAAATAAAGGTGGTATGGTATGAAGAAAGTCTTTAATCAAACAGAATTCAAAGATCAGAAACATTTCATATATGGAGTTAAACATGAATCATTGTTTCAACAACATATTTATTGTTGTCATAAACAGACAAGAAGACAACAACAAACTGCTCCTCCCATTCAACACATGTCAGTCCATATCCCAGCAAAGTAAATCATCTCCATTTACACATCAAATAGAAACATGAATCACTTGTAATGATTAGAAACTTGATAGAATTTCAAATCTAGTTTGGGGAGTCATTCAGTGAGAAACAGTGAAATGATTTTCCATGTGAAAAGGTGGACAGCAGAAACAGAAAGAAACAGTGAGAACTAAAAGAGAAACAAAGAGCTTTGGAACAACGAGGCAGCAGGAGGACAGCTGCAGTTTAACAGCTTCAACTCACTGACAGGAAACAACATTAGAAACATCATCATCCTCAACTCATCTGCTGCACTGACACCTTCAACGGACACACCTTCACTTTGCCAGCCAAAGTTTCAAAATATGGAAACATCCTGTGAGTGAAAGTGTGTGTGAAGGTGTGTATGTGTGTGTTAGTATCAGGATCAGAGAACGACAGCTTTCCACTGTTCCAGTCCAGATTCACTCTGATCCTCTGGAGCTTCTTCTCTACTGAGAGAACAGTGGATGGAGCTGATGGTGAGTGTTTGTAGTATTTACCTCTATTGAACCATATTGTCCATAATCCAGACTGTATGTCTCCCTTCCTCTGCACAGACTCTGCTAACACACCCAAGTCCCAAAAGCTGTCTCCAACTTCAACATCCCAGCTGTGACTCCCTGAGTTAAAGCCCTCAGAGCCCAGGACTGAGCAGGAATAATCAAACCTCTCTGGATTATCGGGAAGCTGCTGCTTCTCTCCTCCTCGTCTCACACTGGTCAGATCTTCAGACAGGATGAGTTCTGGATTTGCAGTGTTTGGGTCCAGAATGAGAGGAGTGTAGGAGACCACGTCCTTCATGTTGTTCCAGATGTTGAAGGTCAGGTTGCCCAGGTGTTTGGCCTGGTCTATCAGAGCTCCTGAGGGCAGCTGTGGATCATGCAGCAGGGGGCAGTGCTGGATTCTTTCCACTGCAGTCTTGTAGTTGTGCAGGAATGAGACGTCTTCAGCTCTCAGCTCCTCCTCTGTGGCTCTGACTGTGTCTGAAAGAGCTGCTATCTCTCTGCTCAGAGCCTCCATCTTCTCCTTCATCATCCCACTCTTCTGCTCCTCTTCCTCCCTCAGTGCAGCCAGCCTGGCCTCCTCTTCCTCTGCTAGAAACTGCTGAAGCTTCTTAAACTGCTCCTTAATCTGCCTCTCTGTGTGTCGGGCCTGGACCTTAATGTGTTCTGCTGTTTGATCAAACTTCACTTGAACTTCTTCACAAGCCTTTAACTTCTTCTTTAAGTACTCCAGAGTTTCCTGAAGTTCCTTCTTGTGTTGTTGTGCAGCTTCATCGATGGGTCTGAATCTGTGATTGGTGTGTTTTTCTGAGTTTCTGCAGACGACACACACTGGCTGCTGATGGTCCAGACAGAAGAGTTTGAGTTTCTCAGAGTGCAGACTGCAGAGAGCCTCTGAAGCTCTCTGATCTCTCTCCTGTAAGAACGACTCACACAGGTTCTTTAAAGCCACATTTAAAGGTGGATCCATTGAAGATCTTCTCTTACAAACTGGACACTGGTGTGTTTGTCTCTTTCTCCACCATCTCTTCAGACAGTCTTTACAGAAGCTGTGGCTACATGACAGAACAACAGGATCTCTGAAGACCTCCTGACAGACCGGACAGCAGAGATCCTCCTCTGATCTGGAAGCCATTGAGTCTGTGAGTGAAGCTGAAAACAGCAGACAGGAAGTACAGTCAGTCCTGGCTCCCCTCCCTCCTCTACCACCTTCACTGAAACTTCCTTTGAGTCGTGTTTTTGCTCAAACTCACATTCAGTGTGTGGAGCGTCAGCAGCTTGAAGCAGCAGTGTTGGAGTTTTCCACTTTTCTCTCCTGTAGCTGGACTCACTCAGAGGAAGCTGCTAGTTTGGTCTGAGCTCAGTCTGATCGTCTGTGCGTCTCTCTGCACTGAGGACGAAGAATTTCCTGTTTCCTGGTTTGTCTCAGGTAAGTTATGTGAGGGGCGGAACTTCATTCACCTTCACTTTACAAAGGCTGTTGCTTCACCCATAAATGAGGGTGTGTTTAATTCTAGAGTTAAGTCGTTTAGGTGCCACCAACTGTAAAACAGGTCACAGCATGAAGCTCAGAAAATAAAGTGTGACTCAGCATTGCAGCTGTCTGTCTGTCAGCTTTTATTTCAGACTTTGTTCTGGTTATTTCTCAGGTTCCCAACAGTGGGAGTGTAGTCACACACACACACACAGGTGGTGTTAAGGTGGATTCAGTTTGTTACAGACCTATACAAGTGAAATGAATATTAAATGTGTGTTTTTGGCTCCTTTCACTGAACAACCAGCAGTTACCAGCAGCTATTTTTCCTTCAGATCAACACCAACATCAAATTCTGTCTGACACAAACAACAGCTCTAGATGGATTTTAACCTTTGACTATAAGTCCTCCTTTTTATTCTCTGAAGCACGGTTTAATCAGTTTGAGTTTGTAAGAAATGTTGTTTAAAACCTTCAGCTGGAGTTTTTTTCAGGCAGATGTTTGATGGTCAGGTGGAAGGTGTTTGATAAATTTATGTGGAATGACCTGTACTTAGAAAAATGTCAAGTGATGTGAGCGGCTCGTAGAGACAGAAACAAATGGGTGCAGTAGAGCCGATATTTCCAGTCCTGGATCAGTAAACTTTGTTTGAAATCAGCTCTGATTTATTGAAATATTAAGAAAACATTACACAGATATTTACAATCAATCCGATTTTGTCCACTCAGATGATGATAATGCCACAAACCCGGGCATGTCTCCTCATTTGCACCCCGAGCTAACAGGTAAGTTATGACCAGAGGTGGGTCGAGTATCCAAAAATTCACACAATATTATTTAACCTCCTAAGACCTGAACTCTTTCGTGGCATGCATTTTTAATTTTTCTTTGCTATTTGCATTGATTGGGACCTAAAGAATGTAAAAACAAATAATTACCTGTTTTGTTTTGACCTAATTTTTGTTTTTGTGAAAAACGAGACCCACATGAGGGCATTGGTTTCAAATTTTGATAGAACAGTGGCAGCATAATGTCCTCGTAAGTGGATATCAGGCCCTTGTAGAGAAAAATTAAGTATTTTGTCTAGACGTCCCAAAATGTGATGTCCACATATGTGGACACCAGGTCCTAGGAGGTTAAAAACAAGTTTCATCAACTTACATCTTTATGGAGTGCAAACATTGCAGATTGCTTTCTCTCTTTGCTCTTTATGAATGCACACAACAGGGAGCTCCCATGAGTCTGGTTGGGTCGAAGAAACTGCAACTTGCACTCACGTTCCACTGTTTCATAAGCCATGATTGACCCACTGGTTTTATTCCACAGAGCTTGACATTTTGCAAAAGCAGACCAAGACAGCCTCTTGTATTGATCATTGGTAGCTTCTGCAGCAGTGGCATCAACTATTGATATAAGCAGAAGCTTCTCAAACGTTGCTTGCGTTACCCGCCTTGAGCCAGTGAAAGAATCTGTATCTGCATTCTTCATAGGTGGCTCGATAGAAGAGGACGACTTTCATTTTCTGTGGCTTTCCATTAATTCTGTATACATCTTCATTTTGTTGGTATGTGATGGACTGAGTTGAAAACAGGAGGAGTCACAGGAATTATTTGAAAAATAGGGTTGCCATTTAACCCAAAAATTATGTTTACAAAAGTAATAAATATTGAGCTAATGCAAGAGGTCAATGAAATAAAACTAAACTCAGGCAAAGACTGCAACCTTAGCAAACCAAGCAACAGCCCAAACAAACATAACTGACTTAAACATGAAATAACATACAGAGGTATATATAATGGCTGATCAGACCACTATGACACAAGAGGGGTAACTAAACAAAACAAAATTGTAAACAACAAACAATGCAGTACAGTCTGGTTTGATAATAAAAACCAAAGAAGAAAATCAAAACTAATAAACCCCAAACTCAATATTTTATTAAATACAAATACTTTGTATTTAATTAAAGAAAACACACATTCTCCCCTTCAGCAGGAGGTGGTGGTGCAGTCCAATTATCCCTCTTTGCATTTAATGGTTTCAAACCCTAGCCACCACCTTTGTCTGGCAACTCCCTGGATCATGGCAGGTAAGAAGTAAAAGAAATAACAGCCAAAATCAAAGTAATGAACTGATATGAATACATAAGTAAAGAACACATGTATCCAAACTAATCAATAAACTTATTGGAAACTAAAGTGTGTTATTGTGTTCAAAAAAGGAATGAAAATACAAGTGTTACAAACTTTAAAGTGTGGCCATGGGTTTGGCAATCACATGGTACTATCCTGGTACATTGTCATGGTAACTAGTGATGTGTCGGCTCTAAGGCTATGTTCACACTGCAGGTCTTAATGCTCAATTCCGATTTTTTCATCACATCCGATATTTTTTGTCTGGTTGTTCACACTACAAATGAAATGTGACCGCAAATGCGCTCTAGTGTGAATGTTCATGGCTCTAAAAGCGGCCTGCATGTGCAAAAGAAGACGTCACACACAATGCGCTCTGTTTACGGAAGTAAAAATGGGGCTACAGAGCTAGTAGTAGTAGGTGTTGCTGCAGTAGACTGTCAATTTCTTTAGAATTGTCTCCCCATATGCTAATCAAGTCCAAAACCTCAGTTTCTGTCCATTAACTCGCTCTGTCTCCAGTTTCCGCCGCCATGCTTTCTTGTTTGTCTTCAACGGCGCTGATAATTGGCGTCTGTCTTGTGTGGGCGACGTAAAAGACGGATTTAATGCGACATGACCATTCAAACAGCAGTCGCTTTCTAAAACATCAGATATGTATCGGATTCAGTACCACATACGAAAGTGACCCAGATCGGATTTGAAAATATCGGATTTGTGCCGTTCACACTGTCATACCATGATTGGATATGGGTCGCATAGGGTAAAAAAAAATCGGATTTGATGCGCCTTCACCTGCAGTGTGAAGGTAGCCTTAGAGCCAGATCTTTGAAGTGAACAACGGGAACCTTGCTTGTTTATATTTCTTTCTGTCACCCTCTCTCTCACTTTTTTTTTGTACCTGTAGTACTTACCCTGAAATATGAGGAATGAAGACAGTTTCAAGAACAAACACACTTGGTCAGTGCTGAGAGTGGTCCTGTTGCTGAGGTTGGGGTCATCCTGTAATCTCTTACAAACTACAACCAATGCTTCAGTGACTTGCACAAGTGAAGAGAGATGTAACATCATACAAGACCATTGTTTCATCTGCCTCCATAATAAAATCTCTGATCTTAAAATATTGTCACTGAGTAGTAGCAGCAATTCCCATGTTAAGTTGTTCTGGTTTAAGAAAACCGTGCACCTACCTGAAGAAGTCAATTGGATGAGTGACAAAATATTTCTCAGACTGAAAACAGTACGTCCAGATGAACAGAATCAACTTTTTAAGATTTCCTTACCTAGATGATTCAACATAGACACTCACACTTGTACATTATATATTCATTTTGACAGAAATGACAGTTGTTGGCTGTTTAGTTGGTGCATTAAATTCTGAAAACAACCCTTTGAGTTGCAACAGGAAAGTGTTGAGTGTTGCTTATGTTACAACACTCGGTGGGTGTGTAGTGATAGACTCTGAAGAGACTCTAGAGATTAGATATAAAAAAATTACTGCTGTCATCATTAAGATTTTTACTGTTACTTGACAGTAACTTACCGATGAGCATTAGGATCACATCAAGGAAAGAAAAAATATATATTGTTTATCATTTTGAAAATAAAGTCAAAATTCTGTTTTCAGAGCAAAGTTTAAATGGGAGGATAACAGTTTCATGGCAAACTGCCATGGCTGCTATAGCCTCTACAAAATACCATTTGTACTTGAGTTAATGAAACAATTTGATCAGCTGCCTTGTGATACAACATACATCGTCTTTAATGCACGAGGATGTAACCATTGATAACCTCGCATCTGTGCACCGCCAGACATTTCCTTTCGTACAAATCCAGCCAACTCTTCCGCACTTGTGCATAAAAATGCAGCTTTCTACGCCATCTTTTCATCACGCCGTGTTTATGTGCTAAACAGAAGTCATTTCCTTGTTACTAAAACAGACTCTGAAGTATGATTTCACTAACTCAGAGGCTATAGCAACTGTAGCAGTTTGACTTGAAACAACTTTAATCTCCACATTTACTTTTTCTTGAAAAAAGCCGAATTTTGGCTTTTTTTCCAAAATAGATTTTTGACCTTAATGTTAAAATTTCAACATTATTGTCAAAATGATCAATATTTTCTCTCCTTAATGTGGCCCTAACACTCTGTTGTAATAACCAGTGATGGAGACTGTATTTGAACTGTAAGTATTATTAAGCAATTTTGCCTAATAGCGCAAAAGTGAATTTGGTTAATATGCAGTCATCCTTCCAATAAAAAGGATACATTATTTAAAAAGACAAGAAACCAAGTGAGGAAGAAACCTTTTTTCCTAAGGTGCACTCTGCCCAATACAACTGTTTTCTGACTGATTGCAGTTACTCATATAAAGACACACCTTTAAAAGAACAAAAGAAACAGTCACACCAACTGTTAAAAGTTTCACACAACCACAGCCCATCCAAATCACTGCAACTCAACGCCCAGGAAAATGGAAAGAAAAAGGGCATGGTGTTTTGAGATGGCAGTCTTTATTCAGTGGCCTACAAGCTGCAAGACATCTCAGCTGTGCTTATGAGGCAGAGCAGCAACACAGAAGGAAGACAAAGAGCTCTCTCACATGGGGAGAGCCTAGAGGTCAGCGACCGTAACAGTAGCAGAGTGGTCACCGTGTGTTTCCTTATCTACAGTGATGCTTAACTTAAAAGATGCATTTTAGCAGCTTTTGATATGAGGAACAGAACAGAACTTCTGAAGCTAGTATTGAAAAAGGTTTCATTACTCGAACCCTTTCAACACAGTGCTCTTTGGTGACATCTTGTGGCTCAAAGTATGAAGAGCAGCTTGAATCTACAACTTGAAATAAACTGCTTTATTGTGATTCCCTCCTCTACAGAGCTGAGATATCATTTCTATGTGATATCTGTGGTGTTTTGAAGATGAATTTCTTTGAGGGGATGAAAACCAACAATGTTATGTCTGTTTGATTAATAAATAATTTTGATGAATAAAATTAAAAATGTGTCATTGTGTGTTCTTCCTTTGTTTGACTTCTTGACATTTGAAAATATAAATGTCAACAGACAAAACATTTTACACAGCATCCCTGATTCGCCCATTCATACACAGATCCAATATTCTATTAACAATGATGACACTACATGTAGTCTTTAAATCTGCAGTTTATCAAATACCAGTGAGCAGTGAACGGTTTCCTTACCTTTAAATATAAGGTCTCTTCTTCCTCTCCACTCCTGTCTGTCTTACATCTTTGTCTATGTCTGAGAGATACAGCAGCTGTACATTTAACTAGCAAAACACTGTGTGACAAACCGCACACAAACATTTACAAAATGTTATTCCCTTGATGCTGTGTGTGTGGAAATACCAAAGTTTCCTCATCATGTCAGAATAATTTTCAGTAACCTCCACCAGAATAGGTTGTATGTCAAAATTACTTTAATTAAAAGACAGATTTAGTGGACCTAATAACAATATTTAAATTTGCTTAATATGCTGAGAATAACAAAGAAAATGTAATGAAGTGATTTTAACATTTAAAAGTTTAAACTTTGTTAAGTCATGTAAGTCAGAGAGAGAGAGTTAAGTTTTGAGGGGATTTTATATGATTAAACAACTTGAAGGAATGTGGTGTGTGGGTGTGTGTGGGTGTGTGGGTGTGGGTGTGTGTGTGTGTGTGTGTGTGTGTGTGCGCGCGCGCGGATGGGGGGGGGGGTATAAAAGTGAGGTGAAGAAGAGGTCTTCCCTTTTATCTTCTGCGAGATGAGCAATTGAGAAGATTGGATCTAAGAGGTTCACAGTTTTACTGTGTTTAATGGCTAATTCAAAAGGATTTGGATCCACAACATACTTCCACTAGATGCCCAGCTGCTTTCAGAGAGCCAAACTTCCTGCATCAGCGTTTCTGTGGGCCTAAAGATCGACAGCTTAATCTAAATGACATCTGATCAAAGAGTTGTACTACGCATATTTGTATTCCAGAGCACTAAGCAGTCACATCATGACTCAAACATAGTTTCTGGTACATGTTGTATTGTTGTATTGTTGTATTGTTTTTAACTCGAGAATTAGCAGCAACCGACTGATTGGAAAATGACACATCTGTGTCAATCTACAGTTATGTCATTAAACTGAGAGCGTAAGTGTTAGGTTAGCAGGATATAACCTTACATATATGTTATATCCTGCTAACCTAACAAAAATTCAGAAACATGCTTAACTTACGTTCTACACTAGAATGCATCTGAGCAATTCTAAGGTTTATTTTAAGTATTAGACTAGAATCAGCCATTAGAATTATTATCTACATTTATTTAAATGGTTTAAAAACTTCTATTTTAAACACTAAATGTTCTAAATGCAGTTCCAAGGTTGCAACTAACCAAACTGTTTTCTAATCTGTATAAAGCTCTGGTCCCACCAACATACATGCACTGGGAGGTGCAGCTCGCTCGCCTTGAACAACATGACCGCTGCAGTGACCAATGTGACCTCTACATGTGTGCACTTATCACCTTTTAAGGGCTTTTTAGAACTTATAGATATTGAGTGTGGTTAGTTTACTCACTAAATCCTTATAAAGTCTTCAGCAACTCAGTCACCACTGGATGGTCAGTGTCTGTACACAAGAAAACAGGACCCCTTAACTGCTCTTAATCACACAGACTTTTGAATCAAACTCAGAGTTGATTTTAATGACATGTTTTTTTTGGTTTTTCTGTGTCAGCTCGTCCTTTAAAAACAGATTTATGTCTTGCATGTTTTTGTTTCTATGTTGTATGTTGCACCACACCAGCTACTTCCTCCTGCTGTTTCCACTGAACTGATGTGTGAAACGACAGTGAGATTTCTCAACACGGTTAAAACGTGCGCATACTGTGACAAAAAAAGAGCTGCTGAAACCTGCTCACAGCTTCTAGGAAATCTTTTCATAATGCTGCTCCACGGCGAGAACAGAAGACGTCAGTCATGGACAAATGACTGTCCCAGCAGAAACAAATGACACATTATCAAATAGTATCATTTACAAAACATTATCAGTAACAATCAACCCTCTAAAATAAAAAAAGAAAGAAAATAATGCACTTACTGCACATATGTATGCTTCCCAAGTGTTGGTGACTAATCCAAGATTTAGATCGCTTCCACTTTGCCACTCTGTCAAGCTCATTGCAACATCACAGGTGTTGGTGACTTCTTTCCCCCCTGTTTCCACTTCTACTCCTGTACCAGGGCTCACACTTATTGTACTGAAGATGACTTTAGATTTTGAGGATTGCAGCTGAAGAGGTGTTCGGTAGGTGCAGTGTTCAGAAGAGGAATGTGGAAGGACATTTTTGGATTTTGCCTAAAGAAGAGGGAGGGACACAGGGTGACTACCTGAAAGAGACAGGAGACGGTAAGTGGTGTCGGGGGAGCTTGTAGCTTGTCAGGAAGAGCAATAAGAGCCCTGCTCAGAACTATTCATTTAAATACCACTCCAATGTAATTTCTGACCATTACCACCTGCTCCCGCAACATGTCTATCCAATCCCGCCAAACCCACAGACTCACTGATATTCATAATTTTCATGTAATGTCAGAGCTACTGAGACGTGCCCACCTGGAAGGCAAAACAATATTGTGGTCCTTTTCAGTCCGTCTGTTGCCTGTTAAACAAAACAAGAAAACCCAAAATGAAAAGATACTAACATATGCCAGTTAATAGCATTATCCATAATGCTAAAACATCTGCATTTTTTTTTCTCAAGTATATGATGACATCAAATTTAAAGTTAACAAGAATGAATGTTCACAAGATTTATCTTTCGTTCTCTTGGAACGTTGGGGGAGCTGTAGCTCGAGTTGGTCTTTAATATTGAACCCTGATTTACATCATCCTCGTTGCATCCCTCGCCCAGCATCATCAATTGACCGATCTGTAAGCTGAGGAAATATTTGAGTTGTTCACAAAGTCTTGGGATTCATGACACTGGTTTCACATGCAATTTGAATTGGCTGCAGGTGCTGTCTCATGTTAGCTGCAGTGATGAAGTGGTGAAGGACATTAGTAAAAAATCAATCAGTGGTAATAAAGTGAGTCAGCGCTAAAATAAGAAGTGTAGCAATAGCTGATCAGAAAAGACTCATCTGTAGTGGAAATATGTTCTGACAGTTTAACAGGGAAGACAAAGAGGAACCATGTCAGTGTGCAGTGTGATGTCACTGTATATTTCCTGATCTACAGTCATACCATCACTCTGAGAACAACTGCAGAACCAGAGGTGAGTCCTGAAAGTTTCTCATTCTCACATCTTTAATACTTTTTAGGGGGAAAAAAGAGATATTTTTAACCCATCCTCACTTAAGGAACAAAAATAATCAGCTTTCTTCTGCCAGTGTTCACGAAACTAATATGAATATATGATTACAAGTCTTTTTGTGACTAAGGCTGAGGATGTCCTGGTGCCGAGTGCACTGATGAACTACCTTATACGTAAATATGTTGATAATGTTTGAAGACAGTCATTATGATCCATGGCACTAATTTTATTGGTTTCATCCGTCAAGAGAACAAAAAACCTAAATGGTCCATACAGTACGTATGTACTGGCTCAAGCTACAAGTGATGAGGAAACCAGAAAAAAATCAGTCAGGAGAGAATTACAGAGAGAACAGGTCTGTGACCACCTGCTAAACTATTCCTATTCCTGATGTTGCCTATGATTAATTCTTCCTACTTGGAGGGAATGATATCCCTGAGGTTTAACTGGCTTTGTGTTGCACTGTGATACACAGTAGTGATGATCCACGTACATACAGCACTGTGTTTTTAAATCATCATTTAAAAACTGTGTTTTGTATTTACTCAGGATGTCTTTGTCTAATATTACATGGGGTTGAGGATCTGAAATATTTAAGTGTGACAAATATGTAAAAACAGAAAGACATTGGGAAGAAGTAAACAAAAGTTTTTAGTAGTTGAGCTGCAGTATTATGAACTAGTTTAAAGCTCTGGAAATAAAACTTCTTCTGAAAACTGAGTATATGACATTTCCTAAGAAAATCACTCATACTGCTCTGGTTTCTTCCCAAGAGCCTGTAATATCAAACACAACTTTATTTATATAGCACATTTCATTACATGTAAACTTAAGTCACTTGTCAAAAGAGACAAAAACATAAGAAACAACTTTACATTTCTTTAAAGAAATGAAAACAGCAAAAAAACCAAAGAAAACATATAAATATATATAAAGGTTACACATAACGTGGAAAATTTTGTATTTGGTTGACTATTTCTTTGCTTCTTGGCAATAAATCTTCTGGAAAGCCTCTTCATTCAATTCAACTCAGTTTTATTTATATAGCACCAAATCACAACAACAGTCACCTCAAGGCACTTTATATTGTAAGGTAGGCCCTACAATAATACATACAGAGAAAAACCCAACAATCATATGACCCCCTATGAGCAAACACTTTGGCGACAGTGGGAAGGAAAAACTCCCTTTTAACAGGAAGAAACCTCCGGCAGAACCAGGCTCAGGGAGGGGCGGGGCCATCTGCTGCGACCGGTTGGGGTGAGAGAAGGAAGACAGGATAAAGACATGCTGTGGAAGAAAGACAGAGGTTAATAACAGATATGATTCAATGCAGAGAGGTCTGTTAACACATAGTGAGTGAGAAAGGTGACTGGAAAGGAAAAACTCAATGCATCATGGGAATCCCCCCAGCAGTCTACACCTATTGCAGCATAACTAAGATGGTTGTTCACAGTGGACATAAATGGCTTATTTTACTCACATTTTGGTCAGAGAAGACCAAAATGTGAACACTGGCATCCTTGAAAGAGTGACCTTTGACCTTTAGATGCAGGAGGAGGTGGATCAAAAGGTGGCTCTTCTATGTTGTGCAATGTGTTTATGAAGTGGCTGCTCGGTCTCTCCAATGTAGAGGTCTGAGCGTTCCGCACTCTCTGCAGACTCTCTTGAGCTTTTCACCGGCTACATAGGGGAGTGTTGTTGTGTTTGTCTTTCTTATCCTCCCTAGTTGGTGTCTGATCTTCTTTTCTGTGCCTCCTTGCTGACTTGATGAAAGCCCAATTAGGATAACCACATGTTTTAAGAGCTTCCTTTACATGTGTGTGTTCCTTCTTTTTCTCTTCAGGGTGTGTGTGTGTGCGTGTGTGTGTGTGTGTGGTTTCCAAACTTTTTTTGCTTTTTGCTTTTTTTTTACTCTGGTTTTATGTGGCCTCCTATACACCAATTTAAAATGTCATCTTAAATTGTTCATGTGATTGGTTTACCACAACTACTTTATTCTTCATCTGCCAATCAGCAGCACTCATGCAATTGTTGTCATATTTCTAGAAATGGGAGCTGCTCCATCCAAAGTGGGATGGATGCCATCTCTCCTAACAAGACCAGGTTTCCTCCAGAAGGTTTGCCAATTATCTATGAAGCCCACATCGTTTCTGGGACACCACTCAGACAGCCAGCAGTTTAAGGAGAACATGCGGCTAAACATGTCACTCCTGGTCTGATTGGGGAGGGGACCAGAGATTTTTGTTTTGGCAAAGTTGCACACCGATTCAATATTGATTTTAGTGACCTCCGATTGGCATAACCGGGTGTCATTACTGCCGACGTGAATTATGATTTTACTGAATTTACGTTTACCCTTAGCCAGCAGTTTTAAAATTCCTCCAATGTCGCCTGCTTTGGCCCCTGGAAGACAATTGACTATGGTTGCCGGTGTCTCTAGCTTCACATATCTCAGAAGAGAATCACCAATTACCAGACTTTGATCTACGGCGGATGTGTTACTGTGTGGGGGGAAACGGTTAGACACATGAACAGGTTGGTTCATGTGTCTAAATTTCCAGCTCATAGGGTCCCAGGGAGCCTGCCATGACTGCCCTTCACCGCCAGGCCTGGTGTCAGTACCATGTGCACTGGAACGTGAACATATAGAGGAACGTTATGTTCAGCGATGAGTCCAGGTTCTGCCTACAGCTCACTGCTTCAGCTTGTGCTTAATGGATTCTTATAAGATTCATGAGAGGATTGACTCATCTTTACTAATGAATGCTTCCTTCCACAACTACAGACTGTACACAAAAGATGGTGTCAGTGATTTCTGTATTTGCATTTAAGTGTCTCAATTTTACTTTCAACACTACAAGAACATATGGGTGCATCACATAGAAACTAAATTTAATTAACTGTCTAAACCTTCACCAGAAGAGGTCATATTTCAAAACCGCTGTCTCAAAGAGAGATGTAGCATAATATTTAAAGTTTGTCTGACACTGATTTAACACAGATAACTAAAATGCTATGAATAAATATTGTTTCAAAGAGAAACCTAGCATTTATATACAGTTTAAAAGAGTGTTTTATTAAGTGTTTTTTATTTCATGTCCAGAAACATGATTTACTCAAAAAACGAGACATCGGCTTCGGACGAGAACTGTGGTAATGTCGACACATCAGCCAACCCTTTCTTTATGCTGGTCTACAGTCTGGTGTTTCTGGTAAGTTTCAAATAATCAGATTGTGGGTTTTTTTAAGGAACTGGTTTAAGGTTCTCTGTGCATCTACAAACGTCCTGTTCTCTCCGTTCTCTCCGTCCTCTCTGTGTCTCTACAGGTGGGTTTACCCCTCAATGGCTTCATCATGAAGTTTTACTGTTGTCGGGCTCGGCAGCAGGTATCCAGCAGCTTGATGGTCTACCTGAAGAACCTGACAGCTGCTGACTTCCTGCTCTGCCTCTCTCTGCCACTGCGCATCGCCCACTATGCCATCAGCAGCTCTGCCATGGTTCAGCTGCTCCACTGCACAGTTGGAGGTTCTGCTTTTTTCCTCAACATGTATGCCAGCATCATATTTATGGCGTACATCGCTGCCAATAGGTAAGAATCTTTACTGATTTCAGACTGTAGTTCATGACAACGTAAAAACTAGATTAAGGCAAGGCAAGGCAAGGCAAGGCAAGGCAAGTTTATTTGTATAGCACAATTCAACAACAAGGTGATTCAAAGTGCTTTACAGAGACATTAGAAACAAGAACAAATAAAAAGCATGATTTAAAATTGATTAAAACAAGCAAATAAACTAACTAACTAATTAACAAACAAACAAACAAACAAACAAACAACAGTATATAAAATCAAAACAGATAAAATCAGAACAGTAGATAAAATCAGTAGTTAAATGTAAGTTTTGAAATTTAAGCTTAAAGTGTGGATTTGGTGCTTTATTCAAATGCAGCTGAGAACAGGTGAGTCTTCAACCTGGATTTAAATAAACTGAGTGTTTCAGCTGATCTGAGGCTTTCTGGGAGTTTGTTCCAGATATAAGGAGCATAAAAGCTGAATGCAGCTTCTCCGTGTCTGGTTCTGACTCTGGGAACTGATAAAAGACCGGATCCAGATGACCTGAGGGATCTGGATGGTTCATACTGGGTCAGGAGGTCATTGATGTATTTTGGTCCTAAACCATTCAGAGCTTTATAGACCAGCATCAGAACTTTAAAGTCTATCCTCTGACGGACAGGCAGCCAGTGTAAGGACCTCAGAGCTGGACTGATGTGGTCCACTTTTTTGGTCTTAGTGAGGACTCGAGCAGCAGAGTTCTGAATGAGCTGTAGTTGTCTGACTGATTTTTTAGGTAGACCTGTAAAGATGCTGTTACAGTAATCAAGTCTACTAAAGATGAATGCATGGACTAGTTTTTCCAGGTCCTGTTGAGACATCAGATCTTTTATCCTTGATATATTCTTGAGGTGATAGTAAGCTGACTTTGTTATTGTCTTAATGTGTTTTTCTAAGTTTAGGTCTGCATCCATCACTACACCCAAATTTCTCGCCTGGTTTGTGGTTTTTAGATGTATAGATTGAAGTTCTCTGGTGACCTGTAATCGTTTTTCTTTGGCGCCAAAGACTATTACCTCAGTTTTGTTTTTGTTTAGCTGGAGAAAATTGTGGCACAACCAGTCATTAATTTCCTCAATGCATTTACCAAGAGCCTGTACAGGGCCTCGGTCTCCTGGTGACATTGTGATATATATTTGTGTGTCATCTGCATAGCTGTGATAGTTTATTTTGTTGTTGTTTATAATCTGTGCCAGTGGGAGCATGTAGATGTTAAACAGAAGGGGTCCCAAGATGGAACCTTGGGGAACTCCACATGTGATACTTGTCTGCTCAGATGTGAAGTTACCTATTGATACAAAGTATTTCCTGTTTTCTAAGTATGTTTTGAACCAGTTTAGTACAGTTCCTGAAAGACCTGTCCAGTTCTCCAGTCGTTTGAGTAATATGTTGTGGTCAACTGTATCAAATGCTGCACTGAGATCCAGTAAAACTAGGACTGACATTTTTCCACTGTCTGTATTCAGACATATGTCATTAAACACTTTGGTCAGAGCGGTTTCAGTGCTGTGGTTCTGTCTAAAACCTGACTGGAAGGCATCGTAGCAATTATTCTGTTTTAAGAAGTAATTGAGCTGTTGAGAAACTGCTTTTTCAATGATCTTACTTAAAAATGGGAGATTTGAGATCGGCCTGTAGTTGTTCATTTGTGTCTTGTCAAGATTGTCCTTTTTCAGTATAGGTTTGATTACAGCAGTTTTTAGTGATTCTGGAAACACACCTGATAATAAAGAAAAGTTGACGATCTGTAACAGGTCTGACTCTAAAGTCTTTGAGACCTTTTTGAAAAAACTTGTTGGCAGGACATCTAAACAGCAGGAGGAGGAGTTCAGTTTACCTAAGATGTCCTCCAGGTCTTTGCTGTTAATAGGGTGAAACTGTTTCATGGTGTTTAAACAGTTTTTTGGTGGACACAGTACATATCCTGGATCTGCTGTTGATATACCAATTGCTTGTCTAATTTTTTGGATTTTTTCTGTGAAGAATTTGGCAAAGTCATTGCAGGCCATGGTCGAATGAAGTTCAGCTGCCACTGACACAGGAGGGTTTGTTAGCCTGTCAACTGTAGAAAATAAGACCCGAGCATTATGGCTGTTTTTAGTGATGATGTCAGAGAAGTAGGACCTCCTTGCATTCCTCAGTTGTAAATTATAATTGTGAAGTTTCTCTTTATAAATGTCATAATGAACCTGGAGGTTTGTTTTTCTCCATCTGCGCTCAGCTTTCCTACACTCTCTTTTTTCATTTTTCACCAGTGTGGAGTTTCTCCATGGAGACTTTTTCCTTCCAGAGATAACCTTCACCTTAATGGGAGCAATAGTGTCCATTACATTTAACATGTTAGCATTGAAGCTATTGACGAGCTCATTGACTGACCCTCTGGGCAGGTCAGGTGTTAATGGGAAGACCTGGTTAAAAATTGCACTACTGTGTTCAGTTATACACCGTTTTGTGATCACTGTTGTTGATATATTTGTGTGGGCTGAGATTTTACTTTCAAAGAAAACACAGTAATGATCAGACAGGCCCACATCAGACACAGTAACCTTTGAAATGCTCAGGCCTTTGGAGATCAGTAGGTCAAGAGTGTGTCCTCTATTATGTGTGGCCTCTGTTACATGCTGAGTCAGCCCAAAGTTGCCCAGAGTGTTACTCAGGTCTTTAGTCCCTTTGTCCTGAGGGTTGTCCACATGAATGTTAAAATCCCCAGCAATAATTACACAGTCGAAATCAACACAGATCACAGACAGCAGTTCACTGAGGTCATTAAAAAAGTCTGTGCAGTATTTGGGAGGCCTGTAAACATTAAGAAACACAACTTTGGATGGGGCCTTCAGCTGTAAAGCCACATATTCAAAAGACTGAAAACTTCCAGGAGATAGCTGCTTACATTGAAATGATTCATTAAATAAGACAGCAACCCCTCCTCCTCTCCTGCTCGCCCTGACCTCACTGATAAAACTGTAGTTAGGAGGGGTCGTCTCGATGAGAACAGCTCCACTGTTACTTTGGTCCAACCAAGTTTCAGTTAAAAACATAAAATCAAGGCTGTGCTCAGTGATTAAATCATTAATTAGAAATGTTTTCCCAGCTAGAGATCTAATGTTTAATAAAGCCAACTTAAGTGTTTTAGAGGTATTACTTGTCCCCTCGTGTTTGGGAGCAGTCTGTGGCACACAAGGTATGTTTACTATGTTTAAAGATCTTTTAGAGTGCAGCTCTCTGTGTTTTGACCAGGCCACATGTCTCCTGTCACCTAAAAGTACAGAAATTTTAAAACCTTCTAGTAAACAGGGTCCCAGCTTCTCCTGGGAAAAGTCATCACTGCCATAATCCTCACAGCCCGGACCCTTCACACATCACGCATCAGACTGCGGAGACAGGGCATGAAGAGGAACTAAGGGGGGCGAGGCTGGGCAATGTGACTTCGATTGCTCTGTTGAGGGTGGGGCTCGATGGCGAACCTTTGGCCGCTCTGGTGGGGGGTTTATGGGGGACAAAAAGGGATTGGGACGGGGGGTAGATCTGAGCCCAGCATTGACCCGCTCCATCATCTCCTCAGTGAATTTCAGGTGTGGGGAGGAGGGAGAAAGGGAGGGGGAGGAGGGTGGTGATGGCCTGTCAGGGGTTTGGGGGACTGGGGAAGGTCGTGGTCCCTTGTCCTGGTCGTTGGTGTTGTTGAGAGAGTTGGAGGCAAATAGGGACCCCTCTTCTTGCCTTAGATGTCTCTCCTTTCTGACGCTCTTCCTCAGATACCATGGGTGTCTCTCCTTTCTGAGGCTCTTCCCGGGTGGGGGCAAATGGAGCTCCTCCTCAAGGTTTCTGCTGGGCTTTGTCTGTTCTTGGAGTACTGTTTGTTCCTCTTTATGAGATAACTCCTCGTTTATCTCAGCCTTGGCACCAAGCACAGATGGATGACGTATGGAATAAAACAAGTTGGAGGTGAACAGTTTCACCCCTGACTTGTTAAAATTAAATCCATTTGCTTTGAACAGATGCCTGCGTTCCCAAAAAATATTAAAGTTGTCGATAAAGTGCACTGAGTGGTCAGCACATGCTGATATAAGCCATTTATTCAGTGTAAACAACCTGCTGAATCTCTCGTCTCCTCCTCTGACCGGCGGTACAGGTCCACTGATGAATACAGCTGCATTCAGAGAGTTTACAGTATTTAATAATCCAGTAAAGTCCCGTTTCAGAACCTCCGACTGTTGTTTGGACACATCGTTTGACCCTGTATGCAGAACAATGTTTGTCACAGTTGGATATTCATCTGCAATTTGAAGAATTCTCTCCTTCAGGTTGTTGACCATATCGTTAGGAAAGCAGAGGACTTTAGTGTTCTTACCGCACATCCTTTGTACATCCTTTACGGCAGAGTCACCCACAATCAGAGTTTCAGGCCTAGCCTTTAGCTTTCCCTGTGGCCTTTCACTTTTCAACAGATTTTCAGACCTTATTTCGCTGCTTTTAGATGGATGGTTGTCCGATATAGATCCAGGGTCCTTTGATAGTGGAGCAAATCTGTTCTGCAGTTTCACATTCAGTTGTTTTGGAGGTTTGTTGTTAACCTTCCTATTCACGGTTGTCCAGTCCTGTTTCCTCCCGTATACAGGGGTAGAAGAGCTTCTCTGTCTCGTAGGAAGTGAAGGCCAGTCGGTTTCAGAGATTTCAGCTCGCTGTGCCCTGCCTGTGATACGTCCTCCCCCTTCCACGAGACATGATTTATGTCTTGGTTTTGCACCAAGACAGTCTAAGGGGGGATTATCACTTGAGGATTTATAATAATGCACAGAGTCTACTTTCTTGGTCATGTTATCTGTGCTCCTTAGCTGTGTACTAGCTTGCTCATCGCCATTGTTTTGAATCAAAGGCAAGGTTGTTTCATTTCCACACAGTCCATTTACCTCCACGTTTACTTCTAAGCGATGAATTTTTGTCTCCAGTACTGCAATCTTCTGCAGGAGGCTGTGGTAGTCATCTGTGGAGAGGGAAGGCATCTTGTTGCTAGTTAGCCTAGCGGTTAGCACCTTTCCAGGCTATTGAGGCTGCTCGGTGCCCAGACGCTGTAATCAGGCTTCAGCTGTGTCTAGGCCACAGACACACGGAGCGCTGAGGACAAGGTAACCATAAAATGTTGCTGTTTCTGTTAAGAACACTCTAGTCCTAATGATCTACAAGTGTCCAGAAGTTATCGCAGGTAAGCTCACACGGAAAAAAGGGAAAAAATCAGCATAAAAATCAATAAAAATCAATATAAGAAGCAAAGTATTCAAGAGCAAAGAGATGAAGCGTCCACACTCACAAAGGGGAGGAGCAAAGGGTGTGTACTTAAGTGGTTAAGTACACACCCTGTGCTCTTGACAAAAGTATGAATGTACCTTTTTCTGGCTCAGTATTTACTTTTGCAGTTTTGGCACTGTTGTGATTAGTGAAGTTGTATTCTGCCTCCTTCCTCTTCTGTCTGCAGGTATCGGAAAATCGTACATCCTTCAGGAACTGTACAAACAGTACGAACTGCGAGAATCATCTCTGTCATCACCTGGGTTATTCTCCTGGCTCCAACAATCACTTTTATCAGCTACAAGGAACCTTTGACCTCTAATTACTGTGTTGATTCCTTTAATTCATCAGTCAGCCTGCTGTACAAAATCCTCCACACCTTCTCTGCAATCAGTGTCCTCTTGGTCTTCATATCCCTGGTCTTCTTCTACTACAGCATCTCCCGCAGGGTGTTGCAGGCACAGCAGAGGCAGCTGGCCTCCTCTGGCTCTGAGAAGCTGGTGAAGTCTCGCAGGAACATGTTGGTGCTGGTCAGCATCTTCTGTGTTTGCTTTGTCCCCTATCACCTGGTTCATCTTCCCTTTGTGTTTCTTTCGAACAGCTGCTCTGTGGGTCGAGTTTTGTACAACCTGCAGGAGGCAGCCGCCATGGTGTCAGTTTTCAACGTCTGTCTGGACCCTGTTGTTTACTTTTACCTCTGTAAGACTTTTCGAGCTCAGGTGAGAAAGGCGTCCAGGAGGACCAACATCCAACAAGCAAATGAGGAGAGCGAGAGCAGCAGGGAGCAGCCGGACATCACTACATCAACACCAGTGATGTAAGGCAACATACAGCATTTGAGAGTCCGATTAGTGAAACCAGTATCATGGATCCCCGTCCTCATGAACCACAGGACTTCTTCTGTGCCCAGATATCAACATGAGGCTGAACTCAGCACAAACACACAGTATCAGTGTTTATGTTGCTAGCATTCAGCTTTAGCATGAACAAAGTGAACCAGTGTGTGGTCAGATTCATACAAACAAAGCACATCGTTAAATATCTATCTCTGGAAACAGTTTTAACATTTACACATATCCAGATGAGCTTTTTATCTTTCAGCAGTAATCTGTATATTTCATTTAATGTTTTAATGTTTTGTTTGGTTCTTTCAAACAATAATATGTCCACGTTGATCAAGCTGCACCCTTTTGTGACTCCCACACTGATGCTTTTTTCTGGAGCATTTACTTCTCCAGTCCACATAAGAAGTGTTTTATTCTTTAGATGTATTTAAATATATTTTAATCATACATCTTGCACTAGTGAGCTAAGGGGTGGTAGAATTATACCTTTATGATTAGCTACACTAATAATCTGTATGAGAACAAAGAGCTGCACACGAGTCTGAAGAATCTGATCTTGTCTGATAATGTCCTGCACTGGTTTTCCTTCTGATTAAATTAGAATAAAGTTTGTATTTTTGCCTTTTAACTGTTACCTGATTTTATGATCTCATTATCTCTGAGAGCAGATGTGCTCTTACTGTAGTGATTCTTCGTCTTTTCTGGACATGTACACAGATTTTGAGCTTTGCTCGGATTTTTTTTATTATTTAAATAAAGAAACTTCTCACTTTAAAAGTTTTATATGAAGTTATTTCTTTAAACTCTAATTCTGAACCTCGAGTCTGTGAAACCTTAAAAACCTTGAGTACAGCGCTCCTGTCATGAAAATGCCTTTGTGTCGGTTAGCAAACACCGCGGGATCTGCGTCTTTATCACATTAACGGGAATTGGGGGGCGGCTCTTAATTCTCCGGCACGCGCTTTTTGGTGAGTTCGCGAGAACGCGCTGGAGATATCAGCTGTCCGGTGTGCTTTCCTGCCATAGACCGAGTGCGCTGCTGCTGGATTCACACTGTAGGACCGGAATGATGCAGGAGAGCCAGGAGCCAGAGCAGCAGACTGCTGGAGCCTCCGCCACCTCCTCAGGAGCCCAGGTCAGTAAGCAGGACGCGTGGGTTTATATCTGACCCTTCTCGGTGTGGGTGGAAGAATACACGGCAGAAACACCGTGTACAGTTGACTCTGAACAGCTAACTTGCAACAGGCATAGCAGACACACACCCTGGCTGCCGTGGGAGTTATTAGATTTGTTCTGTGCTTTCTTTACGGTAGCTTGTGTCGAGGTGATGCAGCCTTAAACACGAGGGAAAGTAATGACCGTGATAATGATGTTAATGATCCAGATAAGCCCCGCGGGGTCATCGTGCAGGGCTCAGCAGGTGTGCAGATAACAGAGAGTATGGGCTCAAATTGGAGTCATAAATATTATTATTATTTGCTTTTAAGTTAAACACAGCATGCTTATACAGATTCAATTGAGGACAATTACTACATTTGGCATTTGTGAACTTATTAGCATGAAAAAAAGAAAAAGGAGCGATAAGAAGAAAAAATTCTAACAATGTTAACTAAATAAAAAGTAAAATAAAATAAGAAAATTCAGGTGGAGTGTGAGGCATGAATTATGATTAGTTAGTTTTTAGGAATTCTAGAAATGGCTGCCAAATCGTACTTGCCAGTTTCCCTTTTCTATCAAATCTTATCTGTTCCCTGGCCACAGACACCATCTTATTAAGCCACCTTTTAAACACGGGGCCAAAGAAGACCGCCACTGTAAAAGAATACGTTTCTTTGCAGCCAGCATACCCATTGTAATTATCTGTTGTGAAAAGGAAAAAGATTCGATTGATGCAAAGGATCCAAGTATAGCCAGTGTACCATCAAGTGGTACTTTTTTCCTAAATTGGTTTGAAAACCAGGTAAAAAGCTGACTCCAAAAAGCTTTCAAGACAGGGCAATGCTAAAATAGATGTGCAAGGGAACCTTCACCGATATTACATGTGTCACATAAGAAGGGTACAGAATTATAGATCCGGTTAAGTTTAGAAAAATGTAATCTGTGAATGACTTTAAACTAGATTAGTTTATATCTGGCATTTATTGAGCCTTTCTGAATATTGGACAAACAGTTTTGATATTGGTCCTCAGACAGAGGAACACCGAGGTCTTCAGTCCAGTCGTCATAAATATGTTGCGTAGTTCTGAAATGAGTTTTGTAACTTTTCAAACCAAAAGATTTTTGTAAATAATTTTGTGCAAAATATCTCTGACCACAAGACTCGGGGAACACATTGTTGTTTTTGTGTGTAGTCATTTCCATCATTGAAGGAGGCGCTCTCATGAATCATCAGGTGACACCAATGACTGGACGACATCGATTGGTTAATCTGTTGATGTGATATTTTCAGATTGCCACCTAATGGAAAACACTGAAAACCATGGCAAGCCGTGCCAACCCAAACCGAGTGGGTACTAATGGAAAAAGGCTAATACTCACCGGGGGAGTGTCTAGTAATGATTAAATGCAGAGATGTGTAAACACTGTGAGTGAAGAAGAAAGCAGATGCCTCCACCTTTGGCCTTTGTGTGGTGCTCTGAAGCACTGGAATCCACTCGGCTGCAGCCCAGCTTTCTGTAAAAATTGTGTTTGTAAACATCAGCTACGGCTTTATTCTGTACACATTAAGCTCTTTATGAACCGTGAGAGGGCATCCACGGAGGCCCCGGCTGCTTAGGTTATTTTCCATTTCTGGTACTCAAATCAAATCAAATCACTTTTATTGTCACATCACATGTGCAGGTACATTGGTACAGCACATGTGAGTGAAATTCTTGTGTGCGAGCTTCACAAGCAACAGAGTTGTGCAAAATACAATAATGTAAACAAGCAAAATACAAGAATGGCTACATCTGAAACTAATAAATATATGTACAATATATAATAGTATATGCATTTCTGGATGTGTATACTAAATATTTGTGTGTGTGTGTGTGCACATATTTTACAAATTAAATAGAGTAAACAATAAATAAAATATATAAAAATATACAGAGTTGAGACATGTGCAAAACAGTGGCATTACTGTACAGTATGGAGTGCATAATGTTAAAGTTCCAGTAGTGAAGCTGAGGTGTCTATGACGTGTTCAGCAGTCTGATGGCCTGGTGGAAGAAGCTGTCTCTCAGTACTCGCTCTGCCAGTAGCTGTGAGGACAAGGTAACAGTGTTTGTGTACAGAACCAAAGCAGGCTTGACTTCAACAGATTTCCTTCTTTGTGATAGAACATGTGACAAATGGATGTATGAGAGAAATCAAAGTTAATGTATTGATGTTCATTAGTAAAATAATAATTGACAACAGGACCAGGACGCTCATCTCATTTCAGCTCAGTGTTCACTGTTGTTTACAGCCAGGAAATAGAAAAAAAGCTTTATATCATGCACAAATTTTTATGAATGACATTCAAATGTCACAGCAATATACTAGACCTTAAAGGACACAAGTACCAAGGTTAGCTAAGCATTTTGACCTTGGTCTTCACTGTTAGTGATTAATATGTAATAAATAGTGTTATGTATATACAGTTAAGTTGTTGCACATAGAATTGGTATTGCACAGTGGTGGTCCATGTGGGAAGTGGGGGGCTGTGTTATATGTGCATGTGTGAGTTCAGGGTGGTTATCGCTTTGGGGAAGAAACTGTTTGAGTCTGTGGGTTTTTGTGCTGATGCACCTGTAGCTCTTCCCTGAGGGAAGCAGGCTGAACATGTTGAGGCCAGGGTGGGAGCTGTCCGTGATAATGTTTGCTGCTCTGGTGAGGCAGCGGGGAGGAATAGATGTCCATCAGGGACGGGAGAGGGCAGCTGATGATCTTTTGTGCTGTCTTGACCACACTCTGAAGCCTCACTCTATCTGCTTTGGTGCAGCTGCCGTACCATACCGTGATGCAGTAGGTTAGCAGGCTCTCAATGGACGAGCGGTAGAAGGTCAGCAGCAGGTTGGAGTTCAGCTTGTACTTCCTGAGGACTCTCAGGAAGTGCAGCCGCTGTTGGGCCTTCTTGATGACCGCTGAGATGTTTCCTGTCCAGGAGATGCCAGCAGAGATGAGGACCAAGGAACCGTTGGCGTAGAGCGGGGCCAAGTCGGTGCTGTGTCTCCTGAAGTCAACAATGAGCTCTTTGGTTTTCTTAGTGTTCAGTGCCAGGTTGTTTTCTGAACACCATGCTGCCAGCTTCAGGACTTCCTCTCTGTACTCTGCCTCGTCTCCCTTCGAGATGAGTCCAACTACCGTGGTGTCATCAGCAAACTTGATGATGAGAGTGTTGTTGTGGGTCGAACTGCAGTCGTGGGTGTAGAGAGAATACAGGAGGGGGCTCAGCACACAGCCCTGTGGGGAGCCGGTGCTCAGTGTGCGAGTGGAGGAGAGATGAGGGCCGAGTCTTACAGTCTGGGGCCGATTTGTGAGGAAATCCTTTATCCAGGCACATGTGAGAGGAGGGAGGCCAAGAGTGACCAGTTTGGTGATGAGGATGTCCGGGATGATTGTATTAAAGGCTGAGCTGTAGTCCACAAAGAGCATTCGGTCGTAGCTTTGCCGCTGCTCTAGGTGACTCAGCACAGCGTGGAGGGCTGTGGCGATGGCGTCTTCTGTGGATCTGTTTGCACGGTATGCAAACTGGTGGGGGTCGAATTCTGGGGGGAGGTAATCCTTGATGTGCTGAAGGACTAGTCTCTCAAAGCATTTTATGATTATCGGTGTGAGGGCCACAGGGCGGTAATCATTCAGGCTGGAGATGGGAGACTTCTTCGGCACTGGGATGATTGTGGCTGATTTTAGACAGGATGGGATGGCTGCCTGATCCAGTGAGAGGTTGAAGAGTCTGGTGAAGATGAGGGTGAGCTGGTGTGCGCATGCTCTTAGTACCTTGCCAGGTACTCCATCTGGACTGGCCGCCTTCCTGGGGTTCACTGCTGGGAGCACACGTCTGACATCGTGCTCTGTTACAGTGAATGGAGCGGTGCAGGAACCAGGTGAGGATCAGAATCAGAATACTTTATTGATCCCTGGGGGAAATTATTTTTTGTTACAGTGCTCCATTATAAACCAACATTAAGACAAGACAGACAATACGCTCATTTGCATCTCAACCTGGTATTGAGTGAAGGTGATGGGTGGGGGAGGGGTGTCAGGAATCTCACAGGAGGCAACAGCGCCATGTGAAGAGAGAGGCTGGCACAGTGGTGTGGCTCTGGGTTCCAGGCTAACTACAGGTGAGGTTGTGGGGGTGGGAGCAGACACTGTGGTGTTGAATCTATTGAAAAACAGATTCAACTCGTTGGCTCTATTCTCACCTCCCTCAGCTCCCCTGCTGTTGGTTGGCCTGAATCCAGTGATGGTCTTCATGCCCCTCCACACCTCTCTCATGCTGTTCTGCTGGAGTTTCCCCTCCAGCTTCCTCCTGTAATTGTCCTTAGCCTCTCTGATCTTGTCCTTTAGTAACACCTGGATCTTCCTCACCTCCTCTTTGTTGCCCCCTCTGAAAGCCCTCTTCTTCTTGTTGAGGAGGGCTTTGATGTCCTTAGTCACCCACGGCTTGTTATTTGGGTAACAATGAACAGTCTGAGCTGGAACAATGGAGTCGGTGCAGAAAGTTATGTAGTCTGTGATACACTCAGTAAGCCCATTGATGTCCTCGGCGTGAGGCTCACAGAGTGTTTCCCAGTTGGTCACCTCGAAACAGCCCTGTAGTTCCGCTATTGCCTCCTCTGACCACCTCCTAACAGTCCTGGTGGTCACAGGTTCCCTCCTCACAATTGGCACATAGCGGGGGGTGAGGTGAATCAGGTTTTGATCTGACCTACCAAGTGGAGGGAGGAGCTGTATGCATCCTTGATGTTAGCATACAGTAAGTCTAAAATTTTCTCTCCCCTGGTGGGACAGTCCACATATTGTTTGAATGTTGTTAGGATGGGAGCAGGGCTGAAGCAGATGAGTGTTGCTGTTGTGGTGTTTCAAAGCGGGTGAAGAAGCTGTTTATTATAAGCTGAAAACCCGAGCTGCCCACTCGGGTTTTCTGTTTTCGCAGTGATGCCTCTGTGGTTGATGATGTCTTGCATTACAACACATTATGATGTCACAGTGACCCATAAAGTTAGACACTGCAGCTTTTTGAAGCCAAAGATTTCAAAGAATTCTGCCACAGTCATATGTGTAAAGATAAAAATATATATATACCATTTTAGCATGTAAGTCAGCGTCACACTGATTAGGATAAAGGATCACCTGCCAACTTTGTGTATTTAATATTATAATATTCATAATAGGTACTGTTGCCCTTAAGACATTTCTCTGAATAAATAAGTTAATAAGTTTAATAATATAATTATTATGAAATTATAGCTATTATAATAATTATGAAATAATTTTTCATAAAAAAAATTAATATTTGTTGTTAAAATGAATAATTTATTCTTTACATACGTTTTAGATAAAAGGAAAATGTCGCTAAAATGTATTTCCTGTTCTGACGGCACACTTCCGGTTTTGGTCAAGCACTCAGTTTTTGCTGAGAAACGGGCTCCACACTAGTGATGGTAAATTTGATTCTTTTCACTGAATCGAGTTGTAATGAGTCACTCACCAAAGCAAAAAATGTACATTTTCACTCAAACTTAATTTGTGTCTCTTTTCATGTAAATCCTACTGCTAAGATGAATGATTCTAAAAGAAAACAACTATTTTATAGAGCAAAAAAGAGCAAAAACATTTCTAAAATTAAGCAATTTCCTATCAAAATTGCTTAATAAACATTTATTTTGTTTATTTTTATTTTATTAGTATTTTCCTTAAATGTGTCAAATATATATTTTCTCATCTAAATGTCCACTGAGCTGTGAGCCAGGGGGCAGTAATGCGCCTTAACATTGGTTGCCAACCAAGAAGAAGAAGAAGCTGTGAGCCAGGAGGGAGGGGGGGAGTGAGTGAGTGATTCGTTTGCTCTACGATTCAGCACAGGAGGGAGGGGGTGAGTAGCTCAAATGTGCTGTTAGCATGTTAGCAGAGCGATGCTACTGTGAACCGAGGAGCTATTGTCTTGATGTGAGCTTCTACTCAGGGTTTTTTCTTCCAGTTCAGAGCAGAAATTTTTTTTGTTAAGATACTGGATGTTGTGTTTTTCTCCACAATTTTAATTATAAGCTAGATACATTGCTGCTAATAGCAACAGGGATGAGTCAGTGAGTCAGTTGGGCTTGTGAATCATGATTCAGGAGTCAGAAAAGTGATTCTCGAGTATTGAACGATTTGTTCATGATTCGCGCATCACTACTTCACATGCTAAAGGCAATATGGAGATGTAATCAGATGCCATCTACTCTGAATTATCAGGCTGGAATGCTGTAAGTTACCTTACACAGGGGCCATGCTAATCTTCTCTGTATCATATCCAATTTAGCATACGCGCTTGCCGAAACAAGCGAAACAACAGTGCTTGCTTCGGCAAGTGTGTACGCTAAATTGGATACGATACAGAGAAGATTAGCATGGCCCCTGCGCAAGGATAACACGCAAATTCGTGAAGTGTAAGTTACCTTATATGACAGTTTATACAGATAGCTTTGGATATTATTGCATATTTTGCTAACATGAATGTTTTAGTGAGAGTAATGCTCTTTATTGATGTAAACACGATTCTACCTGTTGAGATGGAGTTTATTTTCTGTCATTTCAGTTTTCACCAAATGTTCATGGAGACAATTAAATAAGCTGCAACTAAACTCCAGGGTCTTCATTTGTGGTTTAACTTGGTGTCACCAACATCCTTGTTGAAAACACTACAGGCACTTTTTTTGGTTGGGGTATTTAAAACATTATTTTTCGAAACAGAAGTAGGACTTCACACTGACACACAAAGATTAAGATATTACACAAAGAATTTCCATGTTAACACTGCTGACCTCAGCATGTTTAATAAAAACACCATAAAACATCACAGTTTTAGTATAGATCTCTCTGAGTGCTTCTGTTTTATTTTTTTTGTTCCTTCATTGACTCCAGCATCACTGCTCTCTCTTTCTGTCTGCTGTTTATTCAGAAACAGAAGAAGAAGACTGGATGTGGTGTGCACCAGTGCCAGGACTGCAACAAGACCTTTAAGTCAAAACACAATTTAAAGCTTCACCAGAGAATTCACACCGGAGAGAGACCACACAGCTGTGATGAGTGTGGAGCAGCTTTCAACACTTTAATCACTCTACAAGTCCACCAGCGCATCCACACAGGAGAAAAACCCTACAACTGTGAAGAGTGCGGCGCAGTCTTTGCACTTTCAGACACCCTGAAAAAGCATCTCCGTGTTCACACTGGAGAGAAACCCTATGTTTGTGACGAATGTGGCAAACAGTTTACAGAGTCCGGCTCCCTCAGGGGCCATCAACGGTTGCACACTGGAGAGAAACCATATAGCTGTGACCTGTGTGACAAAACCTTTGCATACCTGGGGACCCTAAAGACCCATCGCCGTAGCCACACTGGAGAGAAGCCATACTGGTGCGACAAGTGCAACAAAACCTTCACTCAGCGGTCCAGTCTAAACCTCCACAGGCGTGTGCACACTGGGGAGAGACCGTTCTGGTGCGAAACATGCGGGGAAACGTTTGTTTGGCAAAACAGCCTGAAGGAGCATCAACTCTCTCACACCGGGTACCCGTGCAGTCGCTGCGGGGACGTGTTCCCTGATCGAAGCCTTCTGTACAATCACAACCTTGGTCACAGGTGGAGAGATAAACAGGTCAAGAGAGCAATGCAAAAGAAAGCTGAGGCTGGGAATCAACAGCCTGTGTAGAGGTTTCAGCTTTTGCCTCTGTAGCAGGGGCAATAAGAACTGACTTGTGGGCACGACCTTCAGACTCACCATCTGATGACAAAACTGACCTCAGTCCAGCCCAAGCAGGAAAACGGATGAAGGGTATGGAGTTTTTTATTTGACAAATGATTAAAATTCCTTTTTAATGCTTCTGATTTCAAACTAAGTTTTGTCAGCTTGATAAAGAAATGACTGAAACAATTGTGGGGCCTGTTTGGTGGACTGATGTTGATCTTAACTGATTTCATTTTACTCCTTTTCTTAGTTTAAGCTTATTGTTCTAATCGTTTTTGCTGTTTTAACCGTTTTTGATTTTATTTTGTTGTTTAGGGATTTACTTTTAGGTCTTTTATTGCTGATTATTTTCTTGTGTTCTTTTCTTCATGTTTCCTGTTCTGATTTGTTTAATTCAGGTCTATACAGAGTCTTTAAAGGTGAGCTTTTACGCTTTGTATTTGCACCTGGATTAAGATATCCTCTCTAAATAAAAGTTTTCTTTTTGAATCCTTCCAGTTTCTTTTATGCAGTGTTCCGCAGTCATAGGTCGTGTCCAAATTAATGGGCTGCATCCTCCTGAGGCCGCATTTGTAGACCGATTACGTCACAGCGATGCGCCGAAGGTTGTCCAAATTCGTAGACTCCTCCGAATGCAGCCGACAAATGCGTCTTCCTTTTCCCCGAATTTGAAGGATGGGCCGGGTGTGTCCTGCGTGGCCCACCATATCCCAGAATTCATAGCCCGGCTCAGCCAAACTCCAGTTTCCAACAATGGCGGCCGCTACCAAGTTTTATTATTACTCTTATTATTCTTCCTGGGTCACAAAATAAACCTTTAACATATTTTCAGGCGAGAAAGTAGTTGTGTAAACATCAAATATCTGCTCGGTTTATCAAGATATCGCATATTTGCAAAAGTGCTTCGACGTTTTCGGAGCATCTGCTACCCACCAGCTCGATAGCTAGCCGGGAGCTCGAGGGTTACTGATGCGGCCGAGAACGGCACAACTCCCGGCACATCATTTTCAGATCACCGTGGACTTTCGCTACTTCGGTTAAACGTAATATATAAGTCAGTTAGACAACCTAAAAATGATATTGTTGGGCTTTTTTCAGTGTTTTATTTGTTCGTGAGTAAATCGGTTTGGCTGAGATTAAAGTTATTAGATTAGATAAAATAAAACTTTATTAATCCCCCGGGTGGGTTCTTCCGGGATTTTCGCACAGCTGAATAAACGTCAAACAAAAAACTGATTAAACAGAAGTGTGAGACGGTCGAGAATTTACGCCAGTGTCCTGTTATATTTTAGATAGCAAGGAGCAGACGGCCGAGTTTATTAAACTCCACCGAGACAGCGGTGACGCTATTCAGAAGGCTAGACCGTCCAATTTCCCCAGCCGTTTACTTCCGGCCTACCTGACCTTCTGAGGACCCGGCCCACGTAGACCACAAAGGCCGGATCCTCAGGAGGATGCAGCCCATGAATTTGGACACAACCATACTGGCTCATGCAGGTGGCAGAAACAAAACTATCAGGTACTCCTGAGAGAACAGGGCGGAGTCTGGAAAGATGAAGGTGACGTCTATCAGAGTTGTTACTCAAGCTTTCACTGAAGCTTCATGAATCATAACTGATGGAGAAATAATGACTTTTTTATTTCAGTTTTCTCTTGACTTTTATCTTTAAGGCTGCAAAGAGAACAACACTTTGGTCAGTGTGCTGATGTTTATGTTGCTGAGTCAGTATTCATGTTGCTGCTGACTAAATGCAGAAATATCAGCATGGAGCAATAACCAATAATGTTATGAGCATCATTCCAATATCTGATCAGCAGCCGCAGTCACAGGTCAGAGGAATGGACACATTTATGTAAGATGATGTTCTGAGCGTTTTAATAAACACTGAAAGAAACCGAGGGTGAGCAGAGCAGGTTTCCACACTCTGACAAGACTTTGACTGGAGACATTACAGCTTCTGTTGGAGAGGAACATTTAAGAGAAGAGTAACCGAGACACGTGACTACAGGTAGAGTGTGTGTGTGTGTGTGTCCTGAGCTACAATGAACCAAATAACAGCTGATGAGGTGGTAACCACTGGGAACGCGTCCTCAGGGTTCGTGTTGTTTTCTGGGTAAATGCTTGTTCTGCATAACTGAAGAAGCTGCACTAAAAGATGAGGATGATGTTCAATGGTGGTGGTGACACATACAGGTTAATATTTCATTGTTTTCTGTTTTAAATCTTCTTTCTGTTAAACTCTTAGCTGTTTTCTTGAGCTGTACAGCTTCAACCAACATGAAATCAAGATCATCAAAATGTAATGACCTCGACAGGAAATCTGCAGTGAGCCAGATGTGTTTTAATAAAGTTTAATGAAAGAATCATTGTTGCTTCAGGATGTTACAATCAGTCGCTGACAGTGCTGATTTAAGAGAAAATATCAATCCAGACTTATTTTTTTAGCTCCAGAAATATGCAGGTGTTCCAAGCATTTCTATCTCTGTAATTGAATTGATAAGGGATTAATGTTAAAATGAATCTTCATGTGAACCCCCCCCCCCCTCTCCCCAAATCTAATTGAAGTAGAATCACATAAACTGATTGTAACATGAATTATATCCAGAGAGAGAGAGAGAGAGACGTGTGATTCAATGTTTATATATGATGTGAATTCTTTATGCTGAGAATAACAAAGTGTAATGAAGTGATTTTAGCATTTAAAAGTTTAGACTTTGTGTTAAATCATGTAAGTCAGAGAGAGAGAGATAAGCTTTGGGTGGAGTTTGGATGATTAAATGTCAACAACCTGAATGAATGTGGGGGTGGGGTCAGTATAAAAGTGAGGAGAAGATGGGGTCTTCCCTTTTATCTTCTGCAAGATGACCAATTCTGAATACTGGATCTAAGAGGTTCACAGTTAAAAGTTCCAGCAGAGACGCTAACAGCAGTCAACCTGTGAATTGATTTTGGAATTTTTGGCTTATCATCTCCTGAGTTTTAAGGCTAATTCAGAAGGATTTTGATCTACAGCATAGTTCCACTGGATGCCCAGCTGCTTTCTTGTTGGGTGATTATCATCTACACAGAACAATAAGAATAAGAGCATCTTCAGATCTGACACTGCTCATCCCTCCTCCAGCCTCTCCTCACTACAGATAAGAACAAGATCAGCATTAACTCAGAGTAGTAAAATTAGATAAGTATGGTTTAAGTGGTTTTCTTATTGTTTTGTGATTTTTATTATTTGATTTTGATTTTGCTTTGGAAAATTAAAATTTCCTGCAATTAAATTCTAAATTGTGGACTTTGGCCTTTTAACCTTTTTTCCAAATTGTAAAGAAAAAAGTGAGTGTTGTTCTTTAAATTTGATTACAATTTTTTTTCCTTGGAGTCTGCTGTCCAGGCTATTAAAATCATTAAAATCACATAACAGCAGCTGTCAGCTCTGTAAGTTCACAGCAAAGGACTGAGACACAAGTTAGAAAGAGAAAGAGACAAAAAGAGGACAGTAAACTGGTTTAAATAAGTCCATGTTTACATTCTACACTAGAAAGCAGCTGAACAATTCAAAGGTTTATTTTAAGTATTAGACTCTAGAATCAGAGCTTTGCTGAAGCCTGTGATTTTCTGTGTGTCAGCTCGTCCTTTAAAAACAGTTTTGTCTCGCAGGTTTTTGCATGTTTCTATGTTGCATATGTTGCACCACACCAGCTACTTCCTTTGGCTTTTTCCACTGAACTGATGAGTGACGCTGCGATTTCTCAACACAGGTCTGGTTAAAACTTACGCATACTGTGAGAAATCAGAGCTGCTGAAACCTGCTGAGGGCTTATAGGAAATCCTTTCTTAATGCTGCTCCACAGTGAGAACAGTCAGACCACACACAGGCCCAGAGGTACAGCTGCAGGTGGTGTCAAGGGAGCTTGTAGTGCCACTATTCATTCACACACTGGTGGAGGCAAGCTACAGTTGTAGTAACAGCTGCCCTGGGGCAGACTGACAGAGGCGAGGCTGCCATATCGCACCATCGGCCCCTCTGGCCAACACCAGTAGGCGGTAGGGGAAGTGTCTTGCCTAAGGATACAACGACCAGGACAGAGAGCCCAGGGATCGAACCGGCAACCTTCCGGATACTGATGCGCTTCCCAACCCCCTGAGCCACGGTCGCCCAATTAACAGCAAAGACAAAGAGGAAATATGGTAGTGGGCAGGGCAGTGTGATCCCACTGTGTATTTCCTGATCTACATCGTACCGTCACACTCAGAACAGCTGAAGCAACTTTTCCTCCTCTCAGAAAGCTGCAGAACCAGAGTGAGTCCTGATATTTCTCATTCTCACATCTTTCATACTTCTGATAGAACATAAAAGCCATTTTAAACCAGTCCTGACTAAAGGAAAAAAGTAGGTAAGGCTTCTGCTAGTGTTCAGGAAGGTAATCTGAATATATGAATACAAATCTTCTTTTGACTAAGGCTCAGCATTTCCTGGTGCCAAGTGCACTGACAAACTACCTCACACTTAAATATGCTGAAAATGTTTGAGAACACTAATTTTGCTGGTTTCATCTCTCAAGAGAAAAAAGCACCTGTATAGTCGACATTTACTGTTTCAAGCAAAAAATGATAAGCAAACCAAATACAAACAAACCAGAGATCAGTCAGGAGGGAAATATAGAGAGAAACGGTCTGTGACCACCTGCTAAATTGTTACACTGCAAATAAGCTCTAATAAGCCAAATATTCTTACATCTGACAAAATTGTGTTGTTTTGAGATAAAAATCTGCTAATTGGGGTAAGCAAAAGTTGCTTGGCTAACAACAACACAATTTTGGCGATGAGTGCAGATTCTGCCTACAGTTCACCAGTTCAGCTTGTGTTTAATGGATTGTTATAAGATTTCTGAGACGGTTGACTCATCTTCACTCATGAATGCTTCCTTCTACAACTACAGACTGTACATAACATGTAGCACAATATTTAAAATTGGTCCAACATTGGTTTAACACAACAAACCAAGAGACCGTGGAGGTGAATCATTTCAAAGATGAACCTAGGATTTTTACACAGTTTAACTGAGTAAAGTGGATTTATTTTTCAGCACAAGAACCATGGTTGTCCAAAAAAATTTGACTTCATCTTTGAACCAGACCTATGACGATGACGATACATCCATGAACCCTTACTTTATGGTGGTCTACAGTCTGGTGTTCCTCGTAAGTTTAACATTATCAAATTGTGCTCTGTTAGAAATTGATTTATGTGCCGGCGCATGTACCAATCCTTGTGCTTTCCATCCAATCTGTCTATTTTCAGGTGGGTTTACTCTTCAATGGCTTTACATTGAAGGTCTATCTTTGTCGAGATTGGCCTGAGGTATCCAACAGCTTGATGGTCTACTTGAAGAACCTGACTGCTGCTGACTTCCTGCTCTGCCTCTGTCTGCCACTCCGCATTACCTACTATGCCAGCAGCTCTCCCATCATTCGTAGGCTTTACTGCAGCTTTGGAGCTTCTGCCTTCTTCATCAACATGTGTGCCAGTATATTATTCATGGGGTACATCGCTGCCAACAGGTAAGGAACCTTTACTTATTTAAGGCTGTAGTTACCGATAATGTAAAAACTAGATTAAGTGGTTAACCACTACCCTGTGCTCCCGACAAAAGCATGAATGTATCCTTTTGACTTAACTGACTTCTTCAGATTAGGCACCTTTAGTGAAGTTGTATTCTGCCTATTTCTCGTCTCTCTCCAGGTATCTAAGGATCATCCATCCTTCAGGAACTCACATGCTGCAGACACTGCAGACTGCACGAATCATCTCTGTCATCACCTGGGTTTTTCTCCTGGCTCCAACAATTGTATATATCATAATTTTTTTCAGTTCCCAGAAACCTCTGACCTTTAATCCTAGCCGCTGTGTTCACCTGTTTAGTCCATCAGTCAGCTTGTTGTTCAGAATAATCAACACCTTCTCTGCCTTCATCTTCCTCTTAGTCTTCATATCCATGGTCTTCTTCTACTACAGCATCTCCCGCAGGTTGCTGGAGGCACAGCAGAAGCAGCTGGCCTCCTCTGGCTCTGAGAAGCTGGTGAAGTCTCGCAGAAACATGTTGGTGCTGGTCAGCATCTTCTGTGTTTGCTTTGTCCCATTTTACCTGGTTCGTCTTCCCTTTACGTTTCTGTGGAGCGATGACTCAGTAGGTCCAGTATTGTTCTACCTGAAGGAGGTGACCACCATGGTGTCAGTTTTCAACATCTGCCTCGACCCTCTTGTTTACTTTTTCCTCAGTAAGACTTTTGGGGAGAAGGTGAGAAAGGCATCCTGGAGAGCCAAACGTACAACTAGAAACGAGGAGAATAAGAGCAGGAGGGACAAGCTGGACATCATTACATGAGAACCAGTGACTTCAACCAGTTAATTGTGAAAATGTACATTTTAGATTTCAATTTTGTTTTACAAGTTAATAAAACCAGTGTCATAGACCTTTATCCTCGCAAACCACAAGTCAGAAATCAAAACAGAGCTAGAATCAACACAGAAACATTTCCACAGAGACGGCATCAGTGTTTATGTTTCTAGTTTTCAGGAATGAGCTCAAAGGCTGATTTAGTATGAATGAACTGAACCATTCTGTGGTCAAATTCAAATGTTGTTCATATGGTTCTGGCTCTTTGGCTCACATGATTTAATGATTTAGTTTTATACAATTTAGTATTGCATTTTACGTTGCTGAGTATGTTTGCGAATTTCTAGTTTATGTGCTTTTGTTTATTAGGTTACCTTTGTGCCTTTGTCTTCATCTATGTGTCCTTCGCTCCCTCTCTATCTGTGTGTCTTCTTTGCCCTTCAGCTCTTAGTCGTGTCCTATCTTTCTGTCTCCCTCTTTTGTTACCATGCTTCCCCTCCTTGTGTTTCATTCCTCTTCTCCCCTCTGTCATGTGAATCCATGTCTGTTTCTTCAACGAACCCAGTGTCAAGCTGTGTGTCTTAGTCTGCGGCTCAGTGTGTTTCCTGTTTTATTTTGCACCCTGTGTTCAGCGGGTTCAGTTTTGCTTCCCTCTGTCTAGTCTACTGCTTGTGTTCTTCATCTGTTTCCATTTCCCTCCCTTCCCCCAATTTCAATGTAAAGAGGAACTTTTATCCCATTCAGCAGTAATTTGTACAGTTCATAATGAAAATTAAACAAAAGACAATGACTGAATTCCTTTTGCTTATAAATAAATTTAAAAAAACAACATTTATAACCCATTTTCCTACTTTAGAGTTTTTCCACAAATATGTCAAAGTTGTGTTATGTAATGTAAAAATAAGTGTGTGCTTCATTTTTTTGGCTTAAATAAAGACAAATGTTTTGAGGTTGGTGTGGTCAAGTCAAGTTGAGTTTTATTGTCAATATATACTCAAGTATGCAGTGGGATAAAATATTGTCCTCCTGGATCAAAGGTGCAAACTGTAAAACTAAAATTGAAGAAGAGAAAAAAAGAAAAGAAAAAAAAAAGAAAAAAAAACTAAAATTAAAAATTAAATTATACATATATACAACTTTACAGAATACAGAATAAATAAACTAAATACAAGTACAAAGGTATTGTACTTGAATAGAGATAGAGTAAGAATAGAAAAGAGTGAGAATAAATACATTAGTACCCTACATCCTGCACCTTTTTCACTTCTGTTTAGCTGAAGACTTTTCAGGGAGTCTTTTGGACATCCTGATAATAATGGATTACAGTCGTCCAGCCTGGAAGTAATGAATGCATGAACTAGTTTTTCAGCATCATTAAGAGACATTCTAATTTTAGAGATGTTGCGCAAGTAGAACAAAGCAGTCTTACATATTTGTTTAATATGAGCGTTGGAGGACATGTCCTGGTCAAAAATGACTCCAAGGTTCCTCACAGCGTTACTGGAGGCCAAGGTAATGCCATCCAGAGTAAGAATCTGGTTAGATACCATATTTCTAAGCAGTATAATGAGAGGCTGCTTTCTCTCACACATTATGTTCACTTATTATCAGCACATGTTGTTGTTCTGTGGAAGCTAACATCTTGTAGTTTCTGACACTTTGCATGTTTAGCATGAGGCTAAAATTCCCCCTCAGTGGGTCACTGGTGACCTGCTGGATGTTCAGAGGTTCATTAAATCCAACATGACTAAAAACTCAAATGTCAAAGGAAATAAACAAAATATTTAAAGTCAATCATTCTGATCATAATTGTACTTTGACCTTTAACCTCTCTGCTCTGTGTTGTTTCCTCTTTCAGACCAGAAAAACATCACAGCTGATTCTGGACAGGACGTCACTCTGACATGTCGAGCTGCAAACAACAACATTAGAGTAATAAAGTGGGAGAGAGCTGACCTGAAGCCAGATTATGTGATTTTGTACCAGGATGGTCTCTCTGATTCATTACACCAGCATCCATCTTTTAAGAACCGGGTGGATCTGCAGGACAGACAGATGAAGGATGGAGACGTGTCCTTTAGACTTCAGTATCACATCCCTGCTGAACGTCAACAGTGAACTTTGCATAATTTGCATCTTTTAATAAATCTAGTTTGTCAGATCTTCCAGCTACATCATGTGTTATGACCCAGGTCATTGTTGCCGTGTGGTGCTGTTACTCGCCACACCATGCGGGGGCATTGTTTGTACTCTGTGATGTCTGTGTTATGTAAGTTTCCAGGTGGAAGCTGACGATTGGTGGAAGAGAGAATGAGGCCAGCTACAAATTGGGACCTGACTGGGCCGGCAGCCCCTCGTCCTACTTCCTGTTTCCAGTGTGCTGCGCGTTTGGGGCCCTTCGTGCCGTGTGACAGAGCTAGGCTGCAGTAAAAACAGTGTAGAGAGTCGTTTATCTGGACATGGTAGCTGTAGGGGTGGGAAGCCATTTCTTTTACAACCTTTTTCTCCTGTTTCGGGTAGGGAGACAGGTTAGAGGTTTGTATTTTCTTTTGGGGTTGACTCACTATAGGTAAGTTAGTTCTGATTCATTTCCAGTGTGTTTTGTTTGTTGTTTTGGCCATGCCCACCCTGACACTCGCTACCTGTCAAGTTAATAAAACAACTAGTCATTGTAACGCTGTGGCTGTGTGATTTACTTCTTTTATTATTTTTCTTGTCTTGCACTCCACTATTATCTGCTTATGCACAAAGGGCACATACAGCCCTTTAAATAGTAAAGCTTGTGTATTTTCTCTTTGAGATCTACCACACTGCGCTCTGGGTGGTAGCGTGTATGTCTCCCACTTATGCGCTTAATAAAGCAGATATGTGCATTATTAAAGATTGTAATTGTTTAAACGTGATCGACTCTTGATTGTTTGTTCTCAGCCCAACATCAAAGTATTCGGGACAGCATATAAACACTCACTGACTGCTTTAAATGCTCCCTTTTCGTATTTCCTACAATTCATCCTAAACTCCTCATGTCTCACTCCCTCTAACTCAGAGCTTTCCAAAGTGTGGGGCCCACCCCCTAGGGGAGGCACAGAGCCATTGCGGGGGGCGTGGTATGAAAAGGGGAAAAAAAAAACCAAAACACTTGGACACTGCTAGCACGGTGCACCCACAGAAACGCAAAGCAGGAAATGAAGCATCGCTGAATATGTTTCCAAACCAACTTCCTTCCAAGCCAAAGACTAGAAAATATGGTGAAGCAAATCTTCCCTTTGGCTTCACCTGCACAAGTGCCAAGATAGGTCTCCCCTATCACACGCTGGGCTCTCCAAATCACGGACAAAAAGTATCCCACATTCTTCATTTTTAGTTCACAGACACTTGTTGTAATGACCAACTACTCCTGACATTTTGGAGATGTTAGCTCTTTATACAGTAAAGTTACAGTGGGATACAAATAATATCAGGCTGATCCTGCCATGATTTGTTCCCCCGGTTCAAATCAAAGACAAACAGTATCCCACAGTTGTTTATGTTTTTGAACCCATTTTACACAGAGAGGCATTTTTTCTTGTAAAACAAAGGAGGGGGGGGACAGGGGGGGAGCAGAGCAAAGAAAACATTTGGGAACCACTAACTGGAGATGTAAGAAGAGGAGTCAAGAGAGGAATCAAGGAAACGAGGATTTAAGCGCTACAGCTACGGCTGTGTTTACAGTGTTCTTCACGTTTGATTTTCATGCTGACTTTAAATTGACAGTATGAACCAAAGTTACAGACCTTGAAAGACAGACAGTTTGACACGCTGTTTAAAGAGTCTTCCTTCCTCCTTTCTCCCTCCATGGTTGTATGCTGTACCTGTGTGTCACACCTCTTTGATACATTAAAGAAGCTTCTGGAAAGGATCACCTGTGCATCCTCCTCTCTCCTCTGTCCTGCACATGTTTTTCTAATACATCCTACAACATGTACAACAACATGGCCTGCTGACCCTGATTTTTGGGTCACAGCGGGAGAAATGAGAGAACACTGATGATCTATTTGTATCCATGTTAGTGTTTAAAGCACAACATTTCCCTCTAGTGGCCATATGTAAACCATGAGGGAGGATGGTGTTAATGTAAAATGTGATATATTTTCTCTTCCTTTTCCTCTTATGAGGTTATAATGAAGGTGAACATCAAAGTTACAACATTAAATTGTATTTTTGCTTCTTTATCTAAAACTTGAAATCTTTCTCTGTTGTAACTTGGAAATGGAAATTAGCCCTTGGCTATAATATGGTATGTTTACATTCATGTAATTTTTTTTTTTTTTACATTTATTTTCATTAACATGCACTGTCCTAAATAAATAAATAAATAAATAAATAAATAAATAAATAAATAACTTGTGTGTTTAATTGCCTTGGACGCCTGCCACAGAAACAGCGTTCATTTCACTGAAACAAGATTTGTCAAGAGCCACAGACCTGGCAACACCAAATTATGATGAACCATTCTACCTGGATGTTTCTGAAACACACGGACTCGTGAACGGTGTGTTGTTTCAGAAAAAGGGGGGAGGCAGAGATGTGCTTATGTATCTCAGCATAAGACTGAACTCAACAGAAGCAAGGCATCCTAAATGCAAACAACACGCAGCTGGGGTAGCTAAAATAATTCAGAAAACAGCACACGTAGTGAGAGAACATCCACTAAAAGTACAGTGTAGTGGCATATGTCAACTCACAAGCATTCACCATGACACCACTAACACAACAGAGATTGAGTAAAGTTCCAAATCTGACATTTACACATGAGGGGATCAATATGGCAGATTTAATGGGGTCAGGGGAACCACATGACAGAAAAAGCAGAAGCTGAAGAAAAAGTGACAGAAGACTTAAAAGCAGAACCTATTCCTGGAGCTGAGGACTGGTTCACAGATGGCTGCTGCTGCCATCATGATGAAGAAGGACTGAAAGCAGGCTATGCTGTGGTTTGCAGAAAGGGAAAGCAATATGAGGTTAAAGAGGCAGGAAGAGTTGAGGGGCAGCAGTCAACCCAGAGAGCAGAAGTAATAGCCCCGATTAGAGCTTTGAGATTGGCCAAGAATATGAGAGTGAACATTTATACTGACTCAGCTTATGCTTTTGGGGCAGCTCACGTGGAGCTTGCTCAATGGAAGAGGGCAGGCTTCAGAACGGCAACAAATGCTCCCATTTGCCATAAGAAAGAAATGGAGGAACTGGAAAAGGCTCTGGACGACCCAGACGAGGTAAGTATCATAAAATGCAAAGGACACTCGCAAGAAATCACAATGGTGGCAAAGGGAAATAGGAAAGCGGATGAAGCCGCAAAACAAGCTGCAGGTTACAAAAGACGCAGGCAAATTGGTCAGGTAACTGCTGAAGAGGAACCTTTCTCGTTTGGCTCTTGGCGAAGGCGGTCGCACTTTTCTCCTCTCCTCCTTCCCCTTATCTTCCCTGCTTAGCCTCTTGTGTCCTTGTCTTGTCTCGTGTGTATTACTTTCCTCGAACAGTCTCTCACTGTCGTTCTCTAAAACCTAAAAGAGAATTATGGATTTGATCAACTGGTCTCTGAATGCTATTGACACCCTTTTCTCAACGAGAAGTCTGAGCTCGGGAGAGCCCGAGTGCCCTGGAGGGACTTTCCCTGCCGGATACACAATGGACGGGTGGCAGAACTGGAGGGTCATGTGCCTGGCGGGACTGTCGATCGAGGACGCTGAAGATATCTACCTATTCGGAACCATGATAGCAGGGTTCTTGCTGATCGGAGCTGGCTTGGCCCTGGTTTATCGGAGAATTAAGAGCAGAACCGGCTGTTCAAACCCCCACAAGGCTGCCCGCTGGAATCGAAGCGATGGGACGAGGCACGACCTCTCACAACGAACGCAGCATGGTTAACACCTTGGAGACGCTTACAGCTGCCGTGAAGACTCAAAACAACAACATTGAGCGTATGATGGGATACATCAGAGACAGGCCTGCTCAAAATGAGACCCTTGAGCGAAAGTTGGATCACATCGCAGAACGGATCACTGCAGTTGTGAGGTCTCAGAATCAAAAGAATGGCAACACCACGGAACAGAAGTTTGATACCATCATGCTCCCCATGATGGTATCAAACTTCTGTTCCGTGGTGTTGTCATTCTTTTGATTCTCGCGACTCTCCAACGGGAGATCGAGAGACCAGTGTCGGAGTGTTAAAGAACAGCTTTGAAATTCTCCTGAGCTGCTCGCATAAAAGAAAAATCAACAACATCAACATATGGACACCATGGCGCCAGCTGCACGGGCCCAAGGCTGGAGCCGAACAAAAACTCCCTGATAACGACTGTGTGATGACTATTCTTCCCATCCCATGCAAGGCCACCTGGGTTGGCTAGTAGACTGTTTACTTAGCCTGATAGGGTGAAGGACACTGTCTCAGCTGAACTATGGACACGCACACACATACACTTACACTAATGAGCACTCACACATCCCCCCTCCCCTTCCAATGCCTTCGATGCTTGTTGCCTCCTAGGAACATGAGTCGGGTCTGGGCCCGCGCTGGAGAGTCGGCGCAGTGGCAGGATGGCTGCTGTGATGCCTGGAATTACTCCTTATCCCCTACCCAACCCTGTTGCTGGTCACGTGCTCTATAATGTTGTACTGTGGACATTTATATGCTTTCTGTGCAGAGGAGTTTTTTTGTTTCCTGTTCTCATGCTGTCCTCCTGTAGCCCAGCATGAGTAGGGGTCTCTTTTTTTCCTCTTGTACTTTTCCCATTGTAGTGTACATTTCAGTGGTTTTTCTGTAATGCAACCGTTCGACTTGTATCCCCATGTGATGTCTGTGTTGTGTGTGTAAGGTCAGGGGGCGGGTTCATTTCACTGCAGGGCAACCTGCATGTGGCGAATAAAATTTGAACTTGAACTTGTACTTGAACCAAGCACCAATGTGTTGGAAGAAACCAGACAGGCTCAAGAAGAAGCAGCCCCAGAGGAAAAGGGGGTGTGGCAGAGCCGAGGAGCCCGGAGAGAAGGAGGTCCGTGGAGAGGACCCCATGGGCGACCGGTTTTGACAGATAAACTGGCGAAACAGAAGATAAATGAGGCGCATGGGCTTGGCCATGTGGGAGTGACCCAGATGGAGAGAAATCTGTGTCACTGGTGGTACCCTCATTTGAAAGATATGATAAAGGAGAAAGCCAGAACGTGCCTAATTTGCAGGGCACACAATCCAAAGCCAATGGTAAAGCCAGAAGCAGGTAAGTGCCTGCTTCTGAGAGAGGCCAGGGGAAGAGATTGTGATTGATTTCACAGACATGATTGATGCAGAGCCTGGAGGAGTCAGGTACTTGTTGGTGTGTGTGGATGCTCTGACCAGCTGGCCAGAAGCATGGGCTACTAAAAGGGAGGATGCTAAAAGTGTTTTGATGTGTTTGATCAATCACTATATACCTAGGCATGGGTTCCCCAAAAGAATTAGATCAGACAATGGGACCCATTTTAAGAACCAAGACCTAGCAGAGGTGGAAAGGGTGTTGGGGGTCCAACAGTGTATCACCCTCAATCTCAAGGGAAAGTAGAGAGAATGAACCTAAATTTGAAAAACAAATTGGCTAAAATCTGCACACAGACGGGGCGCAATTGGGTTACAGCCCTGCCAATTGCTCTGATGACCATAAGATGTTCTCTTAACCAATCCACAGGTTTCACGCCCTACGAGCTGCTAACAGGGAGGCAGCTTCCGGCACCCTGGACAGCCGTCCCGGTGGAGCAGATCACCAAAAGTAACAGGTCTCACACAGAATATTTGAATGAATTAAAAGCTCTTATGTCCAGTTTCACAAAACAGGTTTCCTCTGGAAGACCCACGGCAGACGGAAAGGTCCCAGACGCGAAAGCAGTGTGGCTGAAGGTCATTAAACGCAAGTGGAAAGAGCCCCGCTGGACCGGTCCGTACGAGGTGACTGCCCGGACGGCTACAGCAGTCCAACTGAAAGGAAAAGACGACACCTGGTTCCACTAGACGCAGTGCACCACAGCAGACGACAGCCTGGTGGAGGAAAAACCAACCACACGATGAAGGGAAATTGATAAAAATGCTTCTTACAGGCTTAGGTTTGCTATATCAAATAATATTGGTTATGGCTGTGCGTTACCTTGTTTATATGTTGCAGACCGCTGTTAAGGGTTCGATATTGAGGAGGAGAGTAAAAACAACCATGGTCCAGAAGAGCTTGGTCAAACAACTGATTTAATGACCAAACGCAGTGTGGTGAGATGTACACTGCAAAACATCAGCTGTAGATCTCCACCCAAAAAGACACTTCAGATTGCTTTTGATTCATCAGGGTTAACGCCCCCTCATGTGTCATCAGATACAATACATGCATACGTCAAATCAAAACCAGGGCTGGACTGGGACAAAAAATCGGCCCGGGCATTTTGACTAGAGACTGGCCCACCAAAAATGTGACGTCATTCAGGGGTAAAACCGCAAAGGATTCTGTGAACTTGTGGCAAGAGGTACTAGCGCACACAGGCTTTCAATTGAACTGAGTTACACAGCGATAAAAAGAAACAAAAAATGGCAAGAAGCTGTTGTATTATTAACTGCAATAGCCGGTGTTGTGCCAAAAAGTGATTGTCTGCCAAAAACTGATTTCCGGTATTTGCCAAAAACTGATTACTCGTATTTAAATTGCTATAAGTAACTTGTTGGGCTATAATATGTGAAACATATGTCAAATGCATCCCTCATGGATGACATAAAGTCATCTCTCTCTGCTGCTCTTTTATTTCTCTCTCTTGCTCCATCTCTCTCTGCTGCTCTCCTGTCTCCTCTGTCACAGACTTCTCCACTTTTGATGATAAATCAGCCTGGTGCAACATGTAAGGATTGGCACAATTTGTTAAGATTTTGAGGAGTTTGAGAAACTAACCTTAAGCATAAAATAAAATTTACTATCAGTAACTTCATAGCACCCGCCCAGCAGTATATAAACTCCGTCATGCTAGCTAGTACGCAGTACCAGTTATTCTAAGCGACTGTAAAAAGTCAGCACAACGAAAACAAACTACAACTAAACTTGGTTTATATCTGACACAGATAGACAGCAGGTCATAACTTCTTACCTGAAGTTCAGTTCCTCTGCCACTATGACTGGCGGCCGCCTCGGGTCTCTCCTCCTCTTGCCTCCCCTTTCCCTTATCCACCTGCTGGCCTCCACCACTTGCTGATGTTGCTAAATCTGTGGAAGCTATGCCATAGCTACCGCCAAACAATTCAGTTATTTTTACACATTTGGCAGCGTCTGCCTGAAGGGCTTGTTTCTTTTTGGCCCTAATTTTTTCTGCACCTCCTTTCCTTTTTTTGTTCTCCATTTTCTTTAGTTCGTCTATAAGATTGCTAAACAAGGGGGAGGGTGCATCCGACCTCCTCGGCTGTAATTGGTCCAGCCCAGAGTCGATCATGACCAATTGGCCAATCCAACACCTTTCATTATTTATACCCTTCCAAAAAACAAAAAAAAAAATCGATCGGCCCATAAAAACAAAAAATCACCAGCGGCCCACCGGGCAAATGCCCGGTATGCCCGATGGCCAGTCCAGCTATGATCAAAACCACAATGACTTTTAACACAGTTTGAAAAGAACATTGTCTCCATCTCCACGGCAGGTGCTTCCTGTCAACCTTCTGACTCTCGCTTCTCCAAAACCTCAGGCCATGCTCTGCAACAAACTAGCAATTCTGCACGCACAAAAATGCAGTTGCAAGAAAACATGATTAACCTCTCACCTATAAATGAGTCTATCTACTGTGTGTGTATGGGTGTGTACATGTGTGTGTGTGTGTCAGCATGAAATGCACTCAGTTACACCTCTCACCTCACCAAGCTGAACCTTGTAACCTTTTCCACCAGACAGAAGGCCAGCACGTACACAACTGAAACTATATGTGTAATATATTGAATAAATGTTTTAATCAAGAACCTCTAAAAGCTTAATCAAAAGATATAAATGAATAAAAGACAATAATGAATAACCTGGTTATTCAAATAGCATCCTCCCCACAGCTCCTCAAAGTAACTTTCACAAGCACGCTCTGCAAAAGCCTGCACTTCCTGTCTACTTTGCACAGAGTGTACTCAGAGTTAGGAATAATGCAACAGAATCAGCACATACACATTTAAGATTATAACAAGCATTCAAAAGCATTTAAGATTATTGATTTAACTCAACAGTTTAAAGTGGTTATCAAAGGGTTGGTGATGTGTGTAATGCTGTCTGCTGCATCATTTCTAGGGATATTGGTGACTTGTGGTTGTTGTCTCATTCCTTGTGCTAGAGGATTGTTGGAAAAGGCAATCACAAGGGCAGTGGCCCCAATGGCCATGATGCCATTGATGGAGCTGGAAGTAACTGAGTGGGCCGGGGAGTGACACAACAAACGGTGTGGTGACGTCTCTGAGGGAGACGTCAAGAGAGGGAATGTGGAATTAAAGAAATAATTTTATGGCTACAATATATTCAGCATCATTAATGATATAATCTATAGTATTGATACTGCATTAAGATGTTTATTAAAACCTGTTGACTTTACATTAACCTTTTTATTACAGGTACAGCTAAGACCATTGTATAAGCTCAGTCAATTAAAGGTCTCAAGCTTTGTTTGGCGCGAATGTCCAGGCAATCTATTGTGTAGGTGACTTAGAGCAACAGAAGATTAAAACTGCATACACACTTACAAAACACATATAGTACATATAATCTAGAAACAGGCTTGAGTGAAGGCCTGAATGTATTCAGCTTCTTGTTGCAACCTGTGGCATTTGAGTTTGCTTAGTAACTAAGTAGCCTGACATATTTTCGTACCTTGTCTGTGGAGTCAGTGCGTACAAGTTGTCATTCAAACAAAGGTAAGTCAGCTCGAGTACTGCACGTAAAATGTGTACATCAGCCCCCTCCCTCCTGTGCTGAATCGTAAGCGTAAGCGAATCACTCAGGACTCGCTCACCCCCTCCCTCCAGGCTCACAGCTTCTTCTTCTTCTTGGTTGGCAACCAATGTTAAGGCGCATTACCGCCCCCTGGCTCACAGCTCAGTGGAAATTTAGATGAGAAAATATATATTTGACACATTTAAGGAAAATACTAATAAAATAAAAATATACAAAATAAATGTTTATTAAGCAATTTTGATAGGAAATTGTTTAGTTTTAGAAATGTTTTTGCTTTTTTTGCTCTATAAAATAGTTGTTTTCTTTTAGAATCATTCATCTTAGCAGTAGGATTTACATGAAAAGAGAAACAAATTAAGTTTGAGTGAAAATGTAAATTTTTTGCACTCTGTGGTCAACTGACTCAGTGAATCAAATGGCTCAAAAAACGCGATTCACTTTGGTGAGTGACTCATTAAAACTCGATTCAGTAAAAAGAATCAAATTTACCATCACTAATTCACTCATGAGAGGGAAATTACAGTGAGAAGTTAAGTTGCTAATTATTTGGCATTATTGCAGCAAACCAGCCGATGAAATGGATGAAACATCGTGACTGGGTTCCAGCGCTACACAAGGGACCTGCTTCAAACATACCACCATGCCAATCAGATTACTTCTTCCATGTGAGGGTGAAGAGGTGACCCTCCTGGATAAGATGGTGAAGGTTTGCTGCGTTTGGTGAACAGTGTGATAATAAAACCAGGGAAGAATGAAACCTGCTTCTGATAAATGTTCTTAAGTCTTGTGCTGTTATTTTTTCAAAAGATACAGTAAATAAAGTAATGTTAGTAGTGGGTGATATCATGTAAACACTCATGATTTTGTGTAAACATTTTGTCATTTGTAAACTATAAATGACATGGATTCTACATTGTAACTGATGTGATGTTCTATAAAGTGGTTTTAATAAAATAAAAAAAGAGGCAAAAATTAGTTTGTTTCTTTATTCAACATTTGAACAGTGGGACTCAGTCAGTATATATTCAGTAAATGCAAATTATTAACACGGCAGTGCACTACAGGCATAAATCTAGACCCCTAGATAAAACATTATGGCATTATAGCAGTGACAACTCCTCCACAGTAGCAGGTGGGATTTTTCTGTTTTGAGGACGGCTCCTTTTACCTGTCACTACAGATGGTCTGTTTATGTTTTGATCAAGAGCCTTTTTTTAGGCAGCTGAAGAGGAGAAGTCCATCTTATGGCCAACCTCTGGCTGTATCTTGGTCATATTACCCAGCAAAACCCAGTATGCAGGTTCATCTGTAACAGTCCTTGTGCCACGGATCAACACTGTTGCTTCTACATTAAACAGAAGAGCAGCGACATGGCTGCAGGTCTCTGCGATTCCGGTCATACAGGTGCAGTGGGCAGCTTCAACCTTCCCTGTGATGCTCACAGTGACCCATGGCTGCAATGCTGGTTCATTCAGTCTTTGAGAGTGCAGGACCTGAAACACAGACAAAGTTCATTTAAAGACAAGAACTATGAGCCAAGGCCGACGTAAATGTGTTTAATCTACTTTATCATAAATGTAACAAAGTGTTTAGAAAGTTAGCACATACATGTAATTTTTCATTTCTTTATGTGTCCATCTATAGAACGCTGCATGTTATTTTCTATATCTGTCTGCTCTCTGTCAGAAACCTGCCTGCAGAAAATGAACCTAAAGTATGTAATGCAAGGATGTCATCACTTTAGAGATGGAGAAAGCATAAAGTGACAATTATGAATCACTTAATATGATAAGGAGATTCTGCAGGTCATTAATCAATATATAAAACTAAAATAAAATGTATTTTTAGTGACACAGGATACAAACATGGAAGCAAGATGTGTAATTAGGATTATTTATAATAAATATGAATAAATTAGTGCAATTTATTTAACTATAAAGAATAACAATCCTTCAGGACAATGTCACATCAATGCACTGAACTCACTATGTTATCCACCTAACAGCCTCCACATGTTCTCACTGTAATTTCCCCTCATGAATGAATTTATGCTGCACTAATCTGAATGTTTGCAGGGAAATCAAACGCGTTTCACACGCAGTACTCGAGCTGACTTACCTTTGTTTGAATGACGACTTGTACGCGCCGACTCCACAGATAAGGCACGAAAATATGTCAGGCTACGTCAGTAGCGGTTGGTCTTCAGGGTTTCCACTCCACGGCCGTATTTCATACGGGTCCACATTTCCAATGCACGCTATTTTCTGCAAGTACCGCTGCTTCGCCTCTGGACGCAATCTGTCTCTATACAGTCCATTCTCTTTTGAGCTGCTTTTAAGCATCTTGTAATCGTCGTTCCAACACAGTGCGTTTGTTTTGATTCGTAGACCCCGAAAATGGCGCTGCGCTCCCACAATGCATTGCGGCGTGACGTCAACCCCAAAGCCCTATTTTGAAATAACACCCCACGTGTTTTCGTTATGCACCCGAGTCACGTGACCGCACAGCAACAAATCACAGCAGAGCCCGGGAAAGGGGGCGGAGCAAGGTGTGTGCCCTAGATGAGGCGAGCATAGAGAGCGCTGCTTTTCATGAAACGGGAGTAAACTAGTAAACTTACAGGAACATATACCACTACCAACGTTTGGATCGATATCTGCTTCGATCTGCACACCCTTGTCTCCTGGATCCTAGCTGAGATCGGCGTGAACCACGTGGGTCTCTGCTCCCTGATCTGTTTCCTGTGTTTAGAAGACTTCCAGCTTTGTCACGGAGTTTCTGTCGGTTTGTGGGCTCATCTAAAGGTAAGCACCGAGCTAACTTTAATGCGGGTTCAGTTTATGTTGAGTTTATCGCTGTTGCGAACAATAGACTGCTTGGTATACACTGGAGTTAGGCAGACTGTAGAGTTTGTGATTGCTTGCAACATTATAATCTGGCGGTTGCTAACTGCGGTCAAGTGAGCCTTCACTTACGAAGTCACAGTCAAGCCAGCCTCACCGCAAATGCTGTTGCGCAATTCTTAGGCATATTTAGGCATAGGTTTGCAAGCACGAAAGTCTTCTCTATGGCTGTCCCAATTCAGGGACTGCAGCCTTTTCTTTTTAACTTTATTTATCACATTTTAGACATACAGTCAAGTAAAACAGGAATCACATAAAAGATGACATTGTGGTAGTACAATGAGGAAAAGAGAGAGGGACAAGGACAGTGAGACAAAAGTGAGTACAAAAAATAAAATAAATTAAGGGGAACATAAATAAACAAAAGTGTGCAAGAGCCAAAATCAAGTTAGCAGTTTCAATCGGTTATAGATGTTAACAGTCTTGAGAGCCTCAGTGTTTTTTGATGAGGAGATTGTCCTTATATATTGTGCAAGTTCCATTTTTAATACAAGAAGTTCAGGCTTTCTGCCGAGGACTTTGCCTTGGTTTGCAGCCTTAAAGTACGCATTTCAAGGCCGATTACGTCACAGCGGCGCGCCGAAGGCTGTCCCAATAGAGATTGACAGACCACGTGACTTTCGCGCACTGCATGCCGGTAACTCGTGGCAAAACAATCCAAGCGCCGCATCAAATGCACGCATTTGCAGCACCGCAAGAAGTTCATTGTCGGTTCCAATACACTTTTGTGACTTTGTTGTGTGGACAACAGAAGCTTGTGTTATTACACGTGTGATGCCAGATGTAGACTTGCTACCTGTCGCTCAGGATTTCTTCTACAAAGTTGTGATGCCAGAGCTCTTGGCCAATCACTACACTGATCCAGAAACCAGTGTTTCACAAGGGCCACATTCCATGGATGTTACCGTGACAAAAAAAAAACGAAAGAAAAAAGCTTGCATAGAAAACTAACCAGACAGTATTTCAATTACACCCGTTCAGAGACAACTCTCTTATATTGAAGGACTTTATTGTGATTTCATGTTTAGTGTCACATTAGGGTGGACCCATCTTCCTGTACTCTGCACTTTATGGTTTGTGTTACCTGTTGTTCTGTCACTCACAGTGAATTATAAGATGTTTACATTGCTATAAATGTCTGTCACAACAGTCATACTTTGTTGTAAATATTTGCCGATTTGCACCACTGCACTTTACAGCTGTGCTGTAAATTATCTCTTTATGTCCAGAATGGGCCAACGCAATCTCTTTCTTTTCAGTTTGTACTAATATACAGTGTCAGAACCAATACAAATAAAGTAAGTGTTGCACAAGTCTTTCATCAGGACTGTCTTTATTTATAACTGACAACAGTGTTACATGTTACTATTGAAGCTTACAGGACAAAGGCAAAATAGTATACCGTTGTGCATTATTTGCTGATTTGTATAAAAAAAAACAGCTGCACAACAAAACAATAACAACCACAACAAACAATTGATACAACAAATTGGAAAACAGTTATTCATCACTTGCATGCTTCACAACAACACTTGGGCACATATTTGTGAGCGCACATGACACAGTGACTATCTTATCCAGCAAAGTCATGTTCTCACCTTCACATGGCACCACAAAACCTAAACGGATGGTGTCATTTAGGATAGTGTACTTGGACCGTAGACAGCCTATAACGCGTTCAACATGGATCCTGACATGTGCCAGTTTTCGTGTGTCCTCCACATCTTTTGCTTGTAGCTGACCACGACCCCGTGTAAATGCTGGGATTTTTAAAGTGGCACCCATTAAGGCAACACTTTCCTTGATATCAAAACCCCGGTCAGCGAGCACTATGTCCCCAGGTGACAGTTTCTGTAGAAAGCCAGATGTTTCAGCTATTCGTTTATCGCTGGTACACCCTCTCCATCCTTTAGAAATGAAAGAGATGGTCCCTTGTGGTGTGATGCCTGTGAGATATGTCATTGTGTGCCTACTTTTGTATGTGGAGTATGTCTCTGTCTTAGCGCGTACATTTTGTGCTCTCTCTATGAAAAGTTCAAAACAGTCAATAATAACTGTCACATGGTCACCAAACATCTCAACAAACTGGTGTGGCGTACTGGCCTGTATGCAATGTCTTCCCGGCCAGTGCACCAGTGGACTGAGGTGAGCGTATAGCACATTTACAGTAATGTTAAATACAGTGGATGTGGTTGTCCGGCTAATATCAAAGAGGTGTGCATAATGTGCAATTGGAAGGTTGAGTCTTAAACGCATGAGAGTCAACAAGAGCATCTGAAACTGGGAAATTTTCCTGTCAGTGTCTGGCAAGCTCGGGCTGATTTGTTGTAGCACCCCCATTAGTAAAGCGAAAGAAGGCAGCCCTGTGTAGAATTTAACGTTAGAGTTGTTATCTTTCAAGAATTCCATGTCTAATTTCCTTTTGGACAGTTCTTTTTGTAATATTAGGTTTTCTTCCTGCAGGTGTGCTATTTCTTGTAACCTTAGAGAACACATTTTACAGTCCTGCAGATCTTCATCCTCGTGCTGTGGAGTTATCTGCTGTGGTTGGATCTCAGCTGTAGTTTCCGTAGTGACAGGTGCTGAAAAACACACATGCATAAAGACAAAGACAAGATCATTTTATGTGCAAAAACAAGACACAGCACCTAATGTGGAAATAGTGGAATTAATTTATGTACACAGACAATTTTACCTGCATGGATTTCGCCTGGATGAGCCGTCTCTGACCCAGAGGAACACGGGACTTTTCGTGGCTGTTTTGATTTCAATCTCTGTCTTAACCGATCAAATCTCTCTGTGGTAGAAGCTTTAGACTCTCTGTGGCCCAGTTTGAGAGAGGGTGCCCAGTCTGGATCGCATTCCAGCATTTCGTAGGCTGGTTTGCCTACAAAACACAGCTAACATTACACACAGCCACAATAAACAAAGGAGCATAGCGCGATGATTTCTGTTCAGCGCCATATAAGACGTATTAACTACTACAAAACACTTACCTTTGTGGAAATGCTTGGAGCAGACTAACATGTGAGGTGGAGTGTTTTCGAACGTTATATTAGGTCTTCGGATAGTGGCAATCCAGGCCATCCGTCGCCTCTTCTTGACTTCGGAGACATGGCTTGGACAATTTCTGCTCCACGCCGGAATCCGATAAAAACCAATCGCTTTACCCGTCGACTTCACGCGGCTGTTGCTCGCCCGGCTTGTGCAGTTAATAATACAACAGCTTCTTGCCATTTTTGGTTTCTTTTTATCGCTGTGTAACTGATTTCAATTGAAAGCCTGTGTGCACTAGTAGCTCTTGCCACGAGTTCCCACAATCCTTTGCGGTTTTCCCCTTGAATGACGTCACATTTTCAATCTCTATTCAAAGGCTGCTCGAAATGCGGCCGTGTAATGCGTCCTTCATTTCCCTGGATTTTAAGGCTGTGGCAGTGTAGACTTCGTGGCCCAACATATCCCAGAATGCATAGCGCGGCGATGGGTGTGAATAAATTTGCAGAAAAAAACGGCGGATGAGGGGCGGCGGAAGAGTACACTTTAAGTACTGAATATTATGTCACTTATTTATGTGCAAATGTTTAATAACGAAGAACATTAAACATTACTGTTGGCCACATGTCGGCAAAGTTATGTGACATTAGTGACGTTTGTACTAACTTGGTTTTAAAGTAGGGCTGGGTATCGTCACTGATTTCTAGAATCGATTCAATTCCGATTCACAAGGTCCCGAATCGATTCGATCCACGATTCGATTTAATTCGATTCGATTTAAATCTGGGAAATTTTGACAGTCAGAAATATAATTCAGATCAGTACATTTACATATTTTTGTATCAATAAAAAGGAAGCTGACACACGCAAGACTTTATCACAGGTGTGAGCGTCACAGCAGATGCCTTTGTGTCAAAGTAGCTGAGGATAAAACACAGAAAAATGTGAAGGTGATTTTCCTGGCCTGGGATTTTATAAAAATATTCTGCAGTACATCAAAAATGAAAGAAAACCATTAATCAACATATGAACCTCTGACATTACAGCGGTTTTATTAGAGACACAGCTAAGCATTTTGAATAATTTTAAAAAGTTTAAATTTGTTCAGTATTGAACAGCAGAAATGAGGTTTTCTTTTCGGAAGAATGTAAAAGGGAAAAAAACAGCGGCCGGCAGCGCTGTAAGCAACAGTAGACTTGTGCGTAACAAGCAAGCGAATAATGAAGAAAGGGAAACTGTTCTTGAAGTACAGCTTGTTGTATAGCTTAGCTTTTCTAACAGTTACTTTAGTCTGACAAAAGCCGAATGACGAATTAGCGCTTCCAGTCAGAGACTGAGGCTACGTCCACATTTTCCGTTTTCGTTTAAAAAAATAATCCCGTCCACACATAAAGGCAGAAATGAAGGAAAACGCTGCTATGAACATGCCAAGTGTCAGGTGAACTCAATTTCAGGTAAGAAGTTATGACCTGCAGTCTGTCTGGGTCAGATATAAACCAAGTGTAGGTGGAGTTTATTTTTGTTGTGCTGACTTTTTCGTACTGGGTACTAGCTAGCATGACGGAGTTTCTATACACGTGGGTGGGTGCTATGATTTTACTGATAAGGTTCATTATTAGAGTTGCCAACCATCCCCTAAAAAGGGAATTGTCTCGTATTCGGAGAAAATATTACGCATTTCATATTGAGCTGAAAAGGGACGTGATTTGTCCTGGACTTCAGCTACAATGAAAAAGACAAAGCTGGGGTCTTTTCTATGTCTTTGCTGCACAGCTGCCTCTTTTTCACTCATTCTCTCCCCTCCCTCTCCTGTTTCTACTTCAATCATGAAACTGATCAATGATCAGCTGATTGGCTTTTCTCTTGTTTGTTTATCGCCCACTTTGCGCCAGAAAGAGGAAACCAGCGGAGGTCGCGCTAAACAACAGCAGCACTTTTAAGCTTGATCAGCTGTTGTTTTATTTAATATTAATTTCTAGTATCAGCTGATGTTTGCTGGAGCCACAGCTGTAAAAAGTGCAGTCATGATATCGGTTTGGTTATCTGGTGAGAGGGAAACATGAAGATGAAACCAGGAGATGTCCTTACTGGATCATCAGAGCTGAACAGGTGATGGAAAAACAGGTTTACCTTTTAGGTGACATGAATGAGTTGAAGGGAAGTTATGAACTGTTTCTGAGAGACAAATAACACCAGGATCCTTTTTATGTAGCTGACAGCTGGTAACTGTGCAGGGGCGGGTCTAGCAAAGTGTTGCCAGGGGGCCAGGTAGGGCATTAACAGGGAGAGGGGGGCACAAAGAAATACTTTTCTTTCTTATTCTCATTTAAAATATCTATTTATGCATATATACCATCAGAACAGTGTACATCAGCGTTTCTTTTCATTCAAAGGCTTTATGACGGTCTCTAGTTAAAATGCCCGGGTCTGTCCCAGTGTCCCAGCCCAGCCCTGTATGCAGCTCCTCTGGACTCTGGTGTTACCTACATCTTCCTATTCGGAAGACAGAATTTCTGGTTTTATACAATCGAAAGCACCACGACTGCAGTTTTTGTGTTGGATGTAAAAACATGACGCGGTGACATAGGCTAGAATCATGGCGGCGGTCAACAACGGTCCAGGCGTGGGATTTCTATCGTAGAAAAATGCACAGAATTTTTTCCTTTCTATTGGTAGGTGGCACAGTGCACTTGTGGCAAGTAAGCAAGCTAGAAGACTGGCAATTTTGCTGGGTATCCAGTTACAGAAGCAACACATTAACAAGAGAATTCTGAGTAAAACCAAAGTTACTTTCCATAGTAACTAGTTACTTTGACAGTAATGAGTAACTTGAAGTAATTGAGTTACTTTTGATAGAAGTAACTAGTAATGTAACTAAGTTACTAATTTAAAGTAACTTACCCAACACTGCACATGACTGTATCCTTACAACCTAAAAAATCTTACCTGAGCTTGGTCCACCAAGCTAGTGTCCTTGTTTTCATGCAGGGCTCTGAACACACCCCACCACTTACCCCCTTCGCCCGACTGAGCCCGGGGAACCATCCGGCTGAATCTACTCCGGCAGCAAGATTTAACAAAAAAATCAGTTTTATTGATTATAGAATACACTATATCGGATTCATATCGGTATCGGCAGATATCCAAATTTATGATATCGGTATTGGTATCGGATAGAGCTGCCACAAACTATTATTTTGATAGTCGACTAGTCACCGATTATTTTTGCGATTAGTTGACTAATCGGATCATGCATCCATTGGACGTAAAACATACAGCTTATTGCACCAGCAGCATCTGCTCTTATATAACTATCATTAGCTTACAGCTTTAAGTGTTTAGGGTATGTGCTAACTAAAAATAAAGACAAGATGATAGTTTATTACATTTTAATGACATTGCAGATTGTTTCGGTGAAGTTTAATAAACTCCTTGCTATCTAAAATATAACAGGACACCGGAGTATATTCTCGAGCATCTCACACTTCTGATAATCAGTTGTCTGCTTGAAGTTTATTCAACTGTGTAAAAACTATAACTTGAGTCTCAGCCAAACCGATTTACTCAGGAACAAATATAATATTGAAAAAAGCCAAACAACATTTATATGTTATTAACATTAATAACAGTTATCTAAGTGACTTATGTATCATTTTTAACCTGAGTAGCGAAAGACTGCGGTGGGTTTAAAAACGATTTGCCAGGAGTCTGCTGTTCTCACTGGCTCTAGTGAGCCTTGAACCCCGGTTAGCTATCGAGCTGGTGGGTAACAGACGTCTCCGAAAACGTCGGAGCACTTTTGAAAATATGTGGTGTCTTGATAAACTGAGCAGATATTTGATGTTTACACAGCTACATTCTCGCCTGAAAATATGTTAATAGTTTATTTTGTGACCCAGAAAGAATAATAAGAGTAATATTAAAATCAAATCACTTTTATTGTCACATCACATGTGCAGGTACATTGGTACAGTACATGCGAGTGAAATTCTTGTGTGCGAGCTTCACAAGCAGCAGAGTTGTGCAAAAATACAATAACATATAAAACAAGCAAAATATAAGGATGGCTAAATCTGAGACTAATAAATATATGTACAATATATAATAGTCTATGCATTACTGGATGTGTATACTAAATGTGTTTTTCTACGTGTGTGTGTGTGTGTGTATACATATTTTACAAATTAAATAGAGTAAACAATAAAATTAAATATATTAAATATACAGAGGTTTGTAGTTGGATATTGTGCAAAACAGTGGCATTAATGTACAGTATGTAGTGCATAATGTTGAAGTTCCAGTAGTGAAGCTGAGGTGTCTATGAAGTGTTCAGCAGTGTGATGGCCTGGTGGAAAAAGCTGTCTCTCAGTCTGCTGGTACGGGACCGGATGCTGCAGAACCTCCTTCCTGATGGAAGTAGTCTGAACAGTTTATGGCTGGGGTGACTGGAGTCCTTGATGATCCTCCCTGCTTTCCTCAGGCACCGCTTCCTGTAGATGTCTTGGAGGGAGGGAAGCTCACCTCCAATTATCCGTTCAGAACACCGCACGACTCTCTGGAGAGCTTTGCGGTTGTAAGCGGTGCTGTTGCCGTACCAGGTGGTGATGCATCCAGTGAGGATCCTCTCAATGGCACAGCGATAGAAGGTCCTGAGGATGCGGGGGTTCATGGCAAATCTTTTCAATCTCCTGAGAAAGAAGAGGTGCTGCCGCGCCTTCTTCACTGTTTTGTTTGTGTGTACTGACCACGTAAGATCCTCAGCCAGATGTACACCAAGGAACCGGAAGCTGCTCACTCTCTCCACAGCAGCGCCGTTGATGGTGACGGAGGTGTGTACTTCTCTGCACCTCCGGAAGTCCACTATCAACTCCTTTGTCTTGGCGACATTGAGGGTGAGATGGTTGTCTTGACACCAGTGGGTCAGGGCGCTGACCTCCTCCCTGTAAGCTGTCTCATCACCATTGGTGATAAGACCCACCACTGTAGTGTCATCCGCAAACTTCACAATAATGTTGGAGTTGTTAGTGGCTGTGCAGTCGTAGGTGTAGAGTGAGTACAGGAGAGGGCTCAGTACACACCCCTGTGGAGCACCAGTGTTCAGTGTGGCGGGGGATGAGGTGATGCTGCCCAGTCTGACCACTTGGCGTCTGTCAGACAGGAAGCTAAGGATCCAGCTGCAGAGGGAGCTGCTCAGTCCTAGATCCTGCAGTTTCCTGTCCAGCTTCGAGGGAACGATGGTATTGAATGCTGAGCTGTAATCTACAAACAGCATTCTCACATACGTGTCTCTCTTCTCCAGGTGTGACAGGGCAGCATGTAGTGTCAGGGCTATGGCATCATCAGTGGACCTGTTGTGGCGGTATGCGAACTGTAGAGGGTCCAGTGAGTCGGGTAGTGCAGAGCAGATGAAGTCCCTGACCAGCTTCTCGAAGCATTTGCTTACGATGGGGGTCAGGGCTACAGGTCGCCAGTCGTTTAATGAGGAGATGGTGGAGGATTTGGGTACAGCGACGATGGTGGCCATTTTGAAGCAGGCTGGGACTACAGACAGAGAGAGGGAAAGGTTGAAGATGTGCGTGAACACTCCAGCCAGCTGAGCCACGCATGACTTGAGGAGGCGGCAGGGAATCCCGTCCGGACCAGTAGCTTTGCGCACGTTCACCTTCCTGAAGCACTTCCGCACATCCTCCTCAGACACGGTGTGCGCACTGACGTTATCCGCGGTGCGCACACTGTCCAGTCTCATGGTGTTCGCTGTGTCGAATCTAGCGTAGAATACGTTTAGATCCTCACACAGAGAGGCCGTGGTCTGCGGTGTGCTGGGTTTCCCTCTAAAGTCTGTGATTGTGTTTAGTCCCTGCCACATACTCCGAGGGTTGTCAAACTGTTGCTCCACCCTGTCCCTGTACTCACGTTTGGATACTTTGATCGTCTTCCGGAGTTGGAAATGTGCATGTTTGTAGTCCGATGTGTTCACGGAGGCAAAAGCGGTGCTCCGTGTCGCGCGAACATCGCTATTAATCCAGGGTTTTTGATTTGGGAAGGATTTAACTGTTCTGAATGGGACGACATCTTCCACGCATTTCCTGATGAATCCGCAGACTGAGTCTGTGTACTCATCGATGTCATTAGCAGCCACGTGAAACATTTCCCACTCCGTGTGATCAAAACAGTCCCGCAGCGCAGACTCAGATTGGTCCGTCCAATGGTGCACCGCCCTCGTGGTTGGAACAGGATGGAGTGGTGATCTGATTGGCGGGGGAGGGCTTTATACGCATCCCGGAAAGGGGTGTAGCAGTGGTCGAGTAGCCGGTCTCCACAAGTGCTGAAACGGATGTGTTGGTGGAGTTTTTTGAAACTTTTTATATATATATATATATATATATATATATATATATATATTACTCTTTGTGTCCTAGCTGAGTAACAGGAGGAGAAGAGTCTGGTGGAGCAGCAGAGGAGCAATTTCAGCCATTTGGACTCAGCTCAGCCACTACAGAGGAAACAATGCTTTCAACACAAAAGGTAAGAAAAATATCACAGTTTTTGGTTTTTAAAAACCTGTTAACAGCAGCATTATCTTTTCCATCCTGGGCTCCTCCATACATTCACAATCTATATTCACAAACAAAAAACTCAGAGGTTATAAGATAATACAAAGATCATTTATGAGTAAAAGATTTTCTCAGCTGATCAATATTTCTTCAATATGTATTTTTCATTACAACTCTCATTGTAGCACAGAAGGTGGTGGTATCTAGAGCAGGGCGATATGGCCAAAAATATTTATCACGATATATATTTTAAAATTTGAGATAACGATATAACTGACGATATAATTGATGCGAGACAAAATACAACTCCACAACATTACTGGCGCAAAAAGACAACCTTCCATTTATTTTCACTTAAACAAGAAGCTGGTTTTTATGTACATTAAAGCTTTATAAAAATGTAACAGTGCAAATGTAAATTCCTTGCTGAAAGTTTAACCAAAAGGCATTTCCAGTAGAAATGGGCTGACATATCCTGAGCATAACCATGTATAATATCCACTGAAGTTAAAAAGAGGTGCTTTGCAACATTAAACTGCAGTGTGCAGTACGTATTTTTCGGACCATAAGGTGCACGGGATTATAAGGCACATTAAGCGAAACAAAGCAGTCAGATAAATCAAACTTTATTAAACTCATTCTTCTTGCTTCCTCCACTTCTGTACCATTGATTCATTAGTGTTGAAGTCTCTGGCAGCTGCTCTATTCCCATGTCGTTGCAGTATATTAATGACTAACCTTGTATTGTGGATGGATTATCTCAGTTGTTCTCCTGACTGAAGTTTGGTCCGTTTACAGCATCCTGCCATGCGATTGCATTTGTCTCTAACCATGAGGAACCTTCACGTTAACTTTTATAAGTGGAAAAGTGTTAGTGTTCGTCCTCCAGCTTCACCGTTTATGTTATGCTAACATAGCTGTGTCGCTAGCGATCACGTAGCACATCATTGTATACCAGCTAGCCCAACTTCAGTAACCCTACAAACGTCACTGCTGTTTAGTTTCCTGTCTTCATCTATGTTGGAAGTGATAGCAGAGCTGTATGTTTGAATTTTTTCATAAATCTCTCAGTCAGAACATGCTATATCATACTTAGGTAACTAGCGAAACTAGCGAGCTAACTTCCGCTAGCTTCCTGCTAACTTCTAACTCCATTAAATGTAATAAATTTTGTTTTCATGGATGCCTGGAAGTTAAACTTCATAGTTACACCTGGTAAAGCAGCAATGCTGATCGTTTTATTAAAGATGAAAGAATGTAGACAGTTTTTAACTCTCAGTGATGCTGCAGTGTTCATTTGACTTGAGGCATACGGAGTTTAGGACCCAGATTACTCCCAGATTTAAGAGCATCTTAGTCCGACAAATACGACAATAACGACGGCCGCTTGCATGTTCTGCAAAAAAATGTGCTTTGTCGTGTATCTGACGGACAAACACCAAACCAGTTCCACATCACTGAAGTTGCACCATTTTTACAAACCAATTCTGGTTCATCTGTTTCACTCAACAATCGGCCATGTGCGTATGAAAACAAAGGCACTGCGCATGCGCGTTTTACTCATATTCTATCGCGATATTTCATTTTCCTATCGTTGCCTAACATTATACCGGTATTATCGTGAACGGTATAATATGACCCAGCCCTAGTGGTAACACACCTACAATGTGTTTTTTGTTTTTTTTACATGTTTGATTCCACTAATGGAGGGAGTTTCAGTTTGTTCCACGACTGCATTTCACTCACTGCCTCTGTTTGTATCTCTGTCACTGCAGGGTCAACATGGAGCAAGAAGTCAGCGCTCTCAGGAGGCCGACAAACCTCACAGAAGAAAGGGAGAGAAAACATACAGCTGTGACTTGTGTGGAAAGTCTTTTACCCGGGCTGGAAACTTAAAAACACACCAACTCATCCACAGTGGAGTTAAATCTTACAGCTGTGAGATGTGTGGAAAGTCTTTTACCCGGGCTGGAAACTTAAAAAGACACCAACTCATCCACAGTGGATTTAAACCTTACAGCTGTGAGTTGTGTGGAAAGTCTTTTACCCAGGCTGGGGGCTTAAAAGCACCACCAACTCATCCACAGTGGAGTTAAATCTTACAGCTGTGAGATGTGTGGAAAGTCTTTTACCCGGGCTGGAAACTTAAAAAGACACCAACTCATCCACAGTGGATTTAAAGCACACAGCTGTGAGTTGTGTGGTAAAGCTTTTGCTCAAAATGAACATTTACAGAGCCATCTAGTTACCCACTCTGGAGTTAAGGCGTACAGCTGCGACGTTTGTGGAAAAAGTTTCAGCGACAAGCAGTACCGAAATAGTCACCTACGGATTCACACTGGAAATGATGTTTACTGCTGTGATCAGTGTGGGAAACTGTTTGCAACAGATGCACAGTTACAACAACACATGTTTAGCCACACTGAGGAGAGACCTTATAAATGTGACCTGTGTGAGAAGACTTTTAAATCTCCACATCAGCTGAAGAAACACCAACAGATCCACACCAGAAAGTAACTCTACAAGTGCAGTTACTGTGAGGATGTATTTGGTTTTATCTTGTAATTTTAATCTGATTGTTTGGAAAAAGTCTGATCAGTAAACTTATGGAGTTATACTGAATGAACTGAATGAATGAAGACTCATTTTCACTCAGTAAGCTGAGTGTTGTAATGTAAACAGTAAAATATATTTGGACATTGGCAGCGATGCTCTTTGTTTCAGGCGACGTTCAGGATAAAAGCGTTGAAGGAATTCCCCGACTTACAATGTCTTTGTTTAGAAGCGGAGCAAAGCACACTGATCCATTTCTCAACCCTGTCGTCACTGTGGTGGTGGGAAAGAGTTTCTCTTTGACCTTTGTGGAAAAACTTCCAATCATCAACGGGACCTAAAACCACATCAACGTAGTCACACTGGAGACAAAATGAAAAACTGCAAAGAATGTGGGAGAGGCTTCCACACACCAAGTACATTAAAAATACTTGAACTCTTCCACAGTGGGGTCAAAAAGCACATCTGTGACCAGTGTGGGTCATCCTTCACCACTGGACGTGAGCTCAATGAAAAAGCATAAGGGAATCCACACAGGAGAGACACCATACAAGTGCAGACACTGTGACAAAAGCTTCTCACAATCAGGTCATCGTAACAAACATGAACGTACACACATGGAAGTGAACTTCAGCTGTGACCAGTGTGACAAACTGTTTCACTGTTACCAACGTGCAAAAACCTTCACTTCATTATCAAACATCAACCTGATCTTGCAGGACTGAAATCACTGGATCTGTTAGGATGCCTGGGTCGTTGACCCAGGGGTTTTTGAGTTTATTATATTATTTATACTTTCTAGTCTTTGGTTTCTTTGAGTTCTGTCTTATGGTTTATGTCTCTGTCTCCTCTATCTGCTCTGTCTCCCCTATCACCTGTATCCCCTTGTCTAGTTCGCGTCTCTGTGTATCCTTAGTTCCTATATCCCCGTGTCCAGTCAGTGTTTGTGTCTGCCCTGGTCCCACGTCTCTGTTCCCTCTGTAGTGCATGTGAGTCTGCGTCTTTGTTCAGTCTGTGTTATGTGCTTCCTGTTTTACTTTGAAGGTCTCTGTCTTATCTCAGTGTGTTCAGTTTACGCTTCTTTGGTCTCATCAGTTCTGATTTGTCCCAGCTGTGTTTCCCTCCTGTTACTCATTCACTGATTGCTCCCTCTGTGTATTTAAGCCCTGTGTTTCTCTGTGTCGCGATCTACTCTCATTTATGCTGTGTGTTCTGTCTGCCGGGTCATGTTAGTTTATTTGGATTTTTGTTACATTTTGCCACTTTTTGCCATCCAGCAATAAAAGCTGAGTTTTGAGCTACTTTCCGCCTCCGAGTGTCTGCACTTTGGGTCCTTCTACTTCCACTCCTACCTGCACACAGCCTTAACCTGACAGGATCACAATGAATCTGAAGAGAGAGAAAGATCCTCTTCTGGTTTCAGGCTCAGACTTAAAAACCTTGAGATCAGGCTCCACAGAGTTCAGATGGAATCTCCTGTAAAGAGTGTCAGCTGATGTCACACTTGGGTCTGATGAGGTAGCTCTGATTTCTGGACCTGCAGTGAATAATCCTGAATGTTACATTTAGGAAGCTGCATGTATAGATATGTATATCAAGTTTATTATTTTTCCTTTGAGGGATTTTAATTCTCTAAAATGTTATCTCTGTTACATTTTAATCTTTGTTTAAAAAGATTAAAGATTGGGATAGGTCTACAATAAAACCTCCCCCAGCACAGAGTGGCTGGAGAGGTGGTCAGAGACAAATATAGATTGTCTCTATAGATTGAACTAAGACTCTCAAATTTAAGAACTACAATAACAACATTCAACAATTAGACTTAACAGTCTTCCATTTGAACTTTCTTAGTTTTTCCAAAATTAACTTCTTTTTTTAATGTATTCATTTTAAAGAAGTGTTAAAAGTTAAAGACAGCAGCACACATCAAGACCATTTTAAAGATCACAGGTGACTACTTTTAGTTGTTTCAAATTCTATTAAACCTCTATTTTTGGCTCCTCCTTTCACTTTAGTGTATTTACTGTATCCTTGAAGTCCACATGTTGTTTTTTAATGAATTCATTTTGATCCACATGTTCTGCAGCTGTTTCCCTGTTGATTTGAAGTTTGTATTATGAAATCCTGATAATGTTAAAGTGTTAGTTATATTTGATGAACTCTGTGTAAAGTTTGTCCTATTAAACAGTTTGGTGTGAAAAATAAAAAAATGGTCTCACAACAAGTAGTTTGAGCCATGATTTCAGATTCAAACTAGTTTAACAGTTTTCAGTGGTACATGTGAAGGTTTATCAGAGAAGGAGACTTGGCTGTTCTCCACTCACACTGAACAGGGTTCCTGCAGCTCGTTAAAAACTCAGAAATGATCTTCAAGGACCAAAAGGTCATAAAATGTTTTTTTTTTTCTCAAAAAGGTGCTGTGGGCATTAAATTTTCAGAGGGTTTGTTTAAGATGCTTTGTAATTAACATCTCACACATTTCAATACAGTGGATGTTCCTGCATTGCAGCAGTGGTTTGAAGATGTGTTCTCCCCCTGCTCGTCTGCACGACTCTCATGGAGCACCACTTTGAAACGCAGCCTGTCCGGCTGTTGAGAGGGGCCGGTTGTCTTTAAAGTGCTTCCAGGTAATTACGAAGTGAGCGCAGGGTTTTGTGATGATTGTCACAAAGTGAACAAGGTCTCATGGTTTGATGCTTATCTCATGTCCCAGGTTGACCTGGACTGTATAAGCACTGCTTGGTTTTTTATTATGCTACATTTAACCAACGCCCACTGGCAGATTCCCTTGTGTGCAGAGTCCACAGACAAAAACGTCCTCCTCTACTCTGTATGGTTCGTACCAATTCGTCACACTTCTGTTTGCCTTGGTTGAAGCCCGGCCATTTTCCAGCACCTCATGGAGCGATAGCTGCATCCTCACACTACATATGCTGTTCCTTACCTGGATGGTGTTGTCATTCGTAGTGATACCTTGGTGGATCATGTGCAGTGGTTGGTCACAGTCCTGGAGTCCATGAGGCAGGCAGGGCTGATGGCAAACCTAAAGAAGTGTGTGGTTGGAGGGAGGGAGGTACAGTATTTGGGTACTAGTGATGTGTCGGTCGTGAACGAAATGGCTCTTAGAGCCGGATCTTTGACGTGAATGATGCGAGCCGGCTCCTTATTGCGAGCTGTGGTTGTTTTTGTTTCTCTCACCCTCTCTCGCACTTTTTTTCCGCTTCACTCCAGATGCCTATTTTACACCCTAATTTACGAATAAATTCTTTACAAATCCTACCATGTGAATTCATGGATTTTTTTTTTCACATTCTGTCTCTCACAGTTGAAGTGTACCTCTGGTGCAAATTACTGACCTCTGTCATCATTTTAAGTGGGGGAACTTGCACAATCGGTGGCTGACTAAATACTTTTTTGCCCCACTGTATATATATATATATATATATATATATATATATATATATATATATACAACACCCAGCACGCCCCTGCGGCGCTTTATCCTTCAAGCTCGGGTCCTCTACCAGAGGCCTGGGAGCTTGAGGGTCCTGCGCAGTATCTTAGCTGTTCCTAGGACTGCGCTCTTCTGGACAGAGATCTCCAATGTTGTTCCCGGGATCTGCTGGAGCCACTCGCCTAGCTTGGGAGTCACCGCACCTAGTGCTCCGATTACCACGGGGACCACCGTTACCTTCACCCTCCACATCCTCTCGAGCTCTTCTCTGAGCCCTTGGTGTTTCTCCAGCTTCTCGTGTTCCTTCTTCCTGATATTGCTGTCATTCGGAACCGCTACATCGATCACTACGGCCGTCTTCTTCTGTTTGTCTACCACCACTATGTCCGGTTGGTTAGCCAGCACCATTTTGTCCGTCTGTATCTGGAAGTCCCACAGATCACAAAGTCCTGCGACTTCATGCACAGTTTTAAAAAACTGCACCTTATCTATCTATCTGTCTGTCTGTCTGTCTGTCTGTCTGTGTATATATATATATATATATATATATATATATATATTAGGGGTGCAACGATATTCGTATCGATATTGAACCGTTCGATACAGTGCTTTCGGTTCGGTACGCATATGTATCGAACAATACAACATTTGTAATTTATTTTATCAACTTTCCTTCTGACGATGCTGTCTGTGTTGAGCGCTCAGTGAATCTGCGTTCGACTACTCCGCCTAGGCTGCACTGTTGAGCGCAGATCCACTGAGCGCTCAACACAGACAGCATAGTCAGAAGGAAGAGCGCAGGGCAAGCTAGCAAGACAGAAGTTAAGCTCTCTTTGCAACATGGACCTCCCCCACTCTCATTCAGATCTGGCGTTTGGAATTATTTTGGTTTTCATGTGACGTATGACCCTGAAGGTAAGCGAGTCATGGACTAAAGTAAAACAGTATGTTGGATGTGCCATGCAATGCTCAATTACATGGGTGGGAACTAGTGTGTTAGCGCAGTTAGCTCGTTAACGTGTTGGCCGTCCAGCCCCATGCACGGGGCGATCGGCGGTAGCTCCTTAACGGAGATTTGCCGTGTTGTGGCGTTAAGGTCATTTCAACGAGATTAACCTGAAAGCACTAGTGGGAACACAACGAATATGACTGCACATTTACGCCGACATCATCCTAGTGCAAAGACAAAAATAACAAGCATGCTACTAACTTTAGCCGAGTCATTTAGACAGCTGTTAGCACATGATTCTCCTTATGCTGCTGAGAATATAGCCCAGAAGAAGCGGATAGTATAGCTTTTATTTTGGAAAGAGACATTTCTCTGTAATAAACTCTCTTTTCCAAAGATGAGTGATTCCTCAATTAGATACAGGGCTTGCAATATCGCTAGCCCGACGTCCTGGAGCTAGCGATTTTTTCAGTCGGGCTACCAAAATCTATCTCTTCCCTGCCCGTCGGGCTATTGTAGGAAGGAAAAATATATGTCAATGCTTTTGCATTCTTTTGGAAATGTAGCTGGGTAATTATGTCATTGGCATCGGTGAGCCACTGTCAATATGTGACATATTGAAATCGCGTTTGAATTTGCGCTTGTTTTTTGCTTTCACTTTGCAATCATGCGAACTGTGTATAGAGAGCGACAGTACTGATTGGTGAGTGATGATAATTTGTGCACCAATTCCTCTGACATCGTCTTATTAATCGTTAGCTTACTATGCAAACATGACAAGTGAAATCTCCCGCAGCTTAAACATGTGAGGGGTTGATCGCGCAGAGAATCGCTGAGCTTATGTGAGTGCTGTGTAAAACCAGCAGCATATATATTTTAGTTCTGCTGAGCCAAATAAGACAGGTCAGGGTGAAGAAGTGACAGCCAAAGAAAAGCTTACCACAAAACGGAGAATTTATGACAAATCAGACTATAAGGCAAAAAGAAAGTGCAGCTTTATGGTTTCATGGACAAAATAATTTCTGTGGCTGCAATATGATGAGCTAAATAACCAGGGCTGCACATAAGTGGTCCGCAGGTGCGCATTCGCTGTCAAAATAAAAAACACGCACAAGGGTTAGGGTTAAATTTAAAAACTGTACCTTTGAGTTAAAATATATATTTATAATTTTAATAAATGACAAATTAAAAAGGCATGAACATTTTTTTTGTATCGAAAAAATATCGAACCGTGACACCAAAGTATCGAACCGAACCGAACCGTGAATTTTGTGTATCGTTGCACCCCTAATATATATGTATATATGTATGTATATATATATATGTGTATATATATATATATGTATATATATATATATATATGTATGTATATATATATATATATATATATATATATATATATATATATATATATATTGATAGAAGCAGCTTATCCTGCTAACCGAACTTCAGAAACACTTTTAAATCCTGCTGGTTGCTCATCCTCAGATATTTTGTACTTTTTGTGATATTTTGTGACTTTTAGCATTGAAATATTCCCCCCACACAGCTACCTCAGAACCACAGCTGTCATCTCCCTATATCCAAGATGCAGATCTAATATAATAACACTATAGCAATAATAATAAAGACATTGAGATATTGGTACCTGGGTGTTCACCTGAATAATAAACTGGACTGGAGCCACAACATTGATTCTCTGTACAGGAAGGGTCAGAGCAGACTCTACCTGCTGAGGTTATTTGGAGTCCAGGGAGCGCTTTTAAAGACCTCTGTGGTGGCATCTGTCATTTTTCACAGTGTTGTATGTTGGAGCAGCAGTTTATCGGCAGCTGAGAGGAAGAGGTTGGATAAACTCATCAGGAAGGCCAGCTCTGTTCTGGGATGCACCCTGGACCCAGTGCAGGTGGTGTGAGACAGAAGGACTCTGGCCAAAATAACATCTCTGATGGACAGAGTCTCCCACCCCATGCATGTAGATGTTGCTGAACTGCAGAGCTGCTTCAGTGACAGACTGCTGCATCCTCGATGCATGAAGGAGCGTTTCCGCAGGTCCTTCCTCCCTGCAGCTGTCAGACTGTACAATCAGAACTGCTCCCAACAAACATAGATGTTCAGTGCTGTAACAACATCTACTGTTATAACTGCACATTACTTTTCTCCGTTTATATATACATTAACTTATTGAAAGTTACATGTCTACTTTTTAATGCACCAAACCAAACTGATTGATAATCGGTATAAACCTTTGGTTCCACCAACTTACATGCACTGGGAATTGCAGGTCACTACCCTTGAACAATCTGAATGAATCAAACTCAGAGTTGATTTTATTTATGTTTTATTTTCTGTGTGTCAGCTCGTCCTTTAAAAACATTTTTATATCTTACAGTTTTTTGTATGTTTCTCATATGTTGAAACGCACCAGCTACTTCCTCCTGCTGTTTCGCCATCTGTGCTTCCTCAAAAGTATGAACAAATGAGGCTCATGTGTAAGTTCAATAAGAAACCTCTATAGTCCCACATCTGTCTGGTTCCCACGAGTTTGGTGACTAATCCAAGCTTTAGATCACTTCCACTTTGCCACTCTGTTAAGCTCATTGCAACATCACCAGTCTAGTGCAACTATCAATCTGCCTGTAGCAGAAATATCGCCCAGCATGTGCACAGTGTGAAGCACCCTGGTTGAGACGAGTGTATGATAGTCTAGGTCTTTCAAATCATACATCAGTGCAGTGACTCAACACATCACAGGTTATACAAAATATGATGTTGTAACAGCTTGTAAAGATGAATTTCCCCAAAAAGAGTGTCTGTGACTTCTTTGCCTCCTGTTTTTACTTCTACTCCTGTACAAGGGCTCATGCTGAGGTGGCAACACTTATCGTGCTGAAGACAACTTTAGACTTTGAGGATTGGAGCTGAAGAGGTGTTTGGTAGGTGTAGTGTTAGGAAGAAGAATGTGGAAGGACATTTTTGGATTTTGCCAGAAGAAGAGGAGGGAACATAGGGTGACTACCTGAAAGAGACAGGAGACTGTAAAGTGGTGTCAGTGGCCCTTTTGAGTTCATCTGTTACCTGTTAAACAAAACAGGTTAAACAAAACGAATATACTAACATATGCCAGTGAATACCATTACCCCTAATGCTAAAACATCTGCATACATTTTTTTGCAGATCCATGGCACTAGTTTCACTAGTGTAATTTAAATTGGCTGAAGTTGCTGTCTCATGTTAGCTGTAGTGATGAAGGACATTAAAAAATCCATCAGTGGTAATAAAGTGAGTCAGCGCTAAAATAAGAAGTGTATCAATAGCTGATCAGAGAATGACTCCTCTCTAGTGGAAATATGTTCTGACAGTTTAACAGTGAAGACAAAGAGGAAATAAGTCAGTGTGCAGTGTGATGTCACTGTATATTTCCTGATCTACAGTCATACCATCACTCTGAGAACGGACGAAGCAGCTTTAGAGCTTTTTCACAGAAAGCTGCAGAACCAGAGGTGAGTCCTGATACTTTCTCATTCTCACATCTTTAATACTTCTACTGCTAGGAAAAAAATTGATGTTTTTTAACCCACCCTCACTTAAAGGACAAAAATAATCAGCCTGCTTCTGCCAGTGTTCAGGAAACTAATGTGAATATATGATTACCAATGTTCTTTTCACTAAGACTGAGGTGTCCTGGTGCCAAGTGCACTGATGAACAACCTTACCTTAAATATGTTGATAACGTTTGAGAACATTCATTATGATCCATGGCACTAATTTTACTGGTTTCATCTCTCAGTGGAACTTAACTTGAATGGTCTGCACCTACTGTCTCAAGCAAACCAGCATATAGAGAGAATATAGAAAGAAACAGTCTGTTACCACCTGTTATATTCCTACAGTGCAAAAACAGCTCTCTTGGCGATTGTGGCTCAAGAGTTGGGAGTTCGCCTTGTAATCGGAAGGTTGCCGGTTCGAGCCCCGGCTTGGACAGTCTCGGTTGTTGTGTCCTTGGGCAAGACACTTCACCCGTTGCCTACTGGTGGTGGTCAGAGGGCCCGGTGGTGCCAGTGTCCGGCAGCCTCGCCACTGTCAGTGTGCCCCAGGGTGGCTGTGGCTACAATGTAGCTTGCCATCACCTGTGTGTGAATGGGTGGATGACTGAATGTGTAAAGCACTTTGGGGTCTTTAGGGACTAGTAAAGCGCTATACAAATACAGGTGATTTACCATTTAAAATAAAGCAAATAGTCTTAAATCTTACAAATTCATCTTGTTTTGAGAAAATACAATCTGCCAATGGGGGTAAGCAAAAGTTGCTTGGCTAACAACAAGACAATTTTGTCTGATTTAAGAATATTTGGTTTATTTCAAGCAGAGCTGTTTTTGAAGTGTAGTGTGTAACCTGTAAATAAAGTTCAATGTGAGCTGCAATATCTTATTAAGAAAAAAATTGATATATATTCCTAGAATGAGCTTAATTTTCTTGTGCAAAAACTTTCTTGTTAAGAACCTGTTTTCTTTTTAGACAAAAAATTAAAGAAAATGTCCATAAACAAGGTTTTTAACATTAACATAAGGAATCAAAAATGCAAAATAAACAGACCTGCCCCGATATGAAGAGCTTTTAAAGCCAAAGTCATTTTATTTATATAGCGTATTTTGTTACATGTAAAATTAATGTGCTTGTCAAAAGCAACAAAAACATAGGAAACAATATGACTTCACATTTCTTTAAGGCAATGAAAACAGAAAAGTAAAACATATAAATATATATAAACTTTACACAATAAGTGGATAAATTTGTGCTTGGTTGACTATTTCTTTGTTGTAACAGTGCTTCTTGGCAATGAATCCAACATTTATTTAACGCAACAAACCAAGAGACCGTGGAGGTGAATCATTTCAAAAATGAACTGGATTTATTTTCAGTGCCAGATCCATGGTTGCCCCCAAAAACATGACATCATCTTTGAACCAGACCTATGACGATGACGATACATCCATGAACCCTTACTTTATGGTGGTCTACAGTCTGGTGTTCCTCGTAAGTTTCAAATTATCCAATTGTGCTCTGTTAGAAATTGGTTTATGTGCCGGTGTATGCACCAATCCTTTTCTTTTCCTTCCACTCTGTTTATTTTCAGGTGGGTTTACTCCTCAATGGCTTTACATTGAAGGTCTATCTTTGTCGAGATTGGCCTGAGGTATCCAACAGCTTGATGGTCTACTTGAAGAACCTGACTGCTGCTGACTTCCTGCTCTGCCTCTGTCTGCCACTCCGCATTACCTACTATGCCAGCAGCTCTCCCATCATTCGTAGGCTTTACTGCAGCTTTGGAGCTTCTTCCTTCTTCATCAACATGTGTGCCAGTATATTATTCATGGGGTACATCGCTGCCAACAGGTAAGGAACCTTTATTATTTAAGGCTGTAGTTACCGATAATGTAAAAACTAGATTAAGTGGTTAACCACTACCCTGTGCTCCCGACAAAAGCATGAATGTATCCTTTTGACTTAACTGACTTCTTCAGATTACGCACCTTTAGTGAAGTTGTATTCTGCCTATTTCTCGTCTCTCTCCAGGTATCTAAGGATCATCCATTCTTCAGGAACTCACATGCTGCAGACACTGCAGACTGCACGAATCATCTCTGTCATCACCTGGGTTTTTCTCCTGGCTCCAACAATTGTATATATCATAATTTTTTTCAGTTCCCAGCAACCTCTGGCCTTTAATCCTAGCCGCTGCGTTCACCTGTTTAGTCCATCAGTCAGCTTGTTGTTCAGAATAATCAACACCTTCTCTGCCTTCATCTTCCTCTTAGTCTTCATATCCATGGTCTTCTTCTACTACAGCATCTCCCGCAGGTTGCTGGAGGCACAGCAGAAGCAGCTGGCCTCCTCTGGCTCTGAGAAGCTGGTGAAGTCTCGCAGAAACATGTTGGTGCTGGTCAGCATCTTCTGTGTTTGCTTTGTCCCATTTTACCTGGTTCGTCTTCCCTTTACGTTTCTGTGGAGCGATGACTCAGTAGGTCCAGTATTGTTCTACCTGAAGGAGGTGACCACCATGGTGTCAGTTTTCAACATCTGCCTCGACCCTCTTGTTTACTTTTTCCTCAGTAAGACTTTTTGGGACAACGTCAGAAAGGCATCCTGGAGAGCCAAACATACAACTAGAAACGAGGAGAATGAGAGCAGGAGGGACAAGCTGGACATCATTACATGAGAACCAGTGACTTCAACCAGTTAGTTGTGAAAATGTACATTTTAGATTTCAATTTTGTTTTACAAGTTGATAAAACCAGTGTCATAGACCTTTATCCTCGCAAACCACAAGTCAGAAATCAAAACAGAGCTAGAATCAACACAGAAACATTTCCACAGAGACGGCATCAGTGTTTATGTTTCTAGTTTTCAGGAATGAGCTCAAAGGCTGATTTAGTATGAGTGAACTGAACCATTCTGTGGTCAAATTCAAATGTTGTTCATATGGTTCTGGCTCTTTGGCTCACATGATTTAATGATTTAGTTTTATACAATTTAGTATTGCATTTTACATAGCTTAGTATGTTTGCTAATTTCTAGTTTATGTGCTTTTGTTTATTAGGTTACCTTTGTGCCTTTGTCTTCATCTATGTGTCCTTCGCTCCCTCTCTATCTGTGTGTCTTCTTTGCCCTTCAGCTCTTAGTCGTGTCCTATCTTTCTGTCTCCCTCTTTTGTTACCATGCTTCCCCTCCTTGTGTTTCATTCCTCTTCTCCCCTCTATGTCATGTGAATCCATGTCTGTTTCTTCAACGAACCCAGTGTCAAGCTGTGTGTCTTAGTCTGCGGCTCAGTGTGTTTCCTGTTTTATTTTGCACCCTGTGTTCAGCGGGTTCAGTTTTGCTTCCCTCTGTCTAGTCTACTGCTTGTGTTCCCCATCTGTTTCCATTTCCCTCCCTTCCCCCAATTTCAATGTAAAGAGGAACTTTTATCCTGTTCAGCAGTAATTTGTACAGTTCATAATGAAAATTAAACAAAAGACAATGACTGAATTCCTTTTGCTTATAAATAAAACAACAACAACAAATTATAACCCATTTTCCTACTTTAGAGTTTTTCCACAAATATGTCAAAGTTGTGTTATGTAATGTAAAAATAAGTGTGTGCTTCATTTTTTTTTTTGGCTTAACCCTCTGGGGTCCAGGGTATAATTGACCGTTTTTGACTACTTTTGATTTTACGTCTGTATTTCACTTTTAAAATATGTTTTTCTTGCCTTGTTTGGTATCATTATTTTCAGCACAACCTCAAATATCTGAAATTAGAGTTATTTTTTCATTTTGGTATACTATATTTGCACAGTTGATCTAAATTCAGACAAAAAAAATTAAATCCGAGTAGAAAAAAGTTATATTTTACTGTAAAACCCACAAACATGTTTAACGAATCATTTTCATAACTTGAAATGCAAATAGAAATTGTACATTTCTAAAAATTATGCACAAGTTTTGCAAACAACAAAGTTATATGGTACTATTTACCTAAAAATGCAGCCAAGGCCTCAGGCGTTTTTATATAACCATTTAAATCTATTTACAGAACAATCAGGTGTGCTGCATCAAATAAGAAGGCACACAAATTATTTGTGCCAGTCCAAAAAATGTAGTTTGTAAATCGCCTGAGCCAAGGTGTGAAACTGGGTGTGGGTCCCAATCAGCCAGAGTTTCGGGTGTGTTCATTGTGAAACCTGGCCCCACCTTATCATGCGAATTCCTGAGGTCAGATGGCCCAGGATGTGAGTGGGCGTTAAGGCGTCTGGGAAGGGATCTCAAAACTGGATTATAGATGGCAGAGAGTTGGTGTCGTAAACCACCGCCTCTGTTCAAAGATGGTTGCTCACAGTGGACATAGATGGCTTCTTTCACTCCTCTTTCAAACCATCTGTCCTCTCTGTCCAAAATGTGAACATTGGCATCCTCGAAAGAGTGTCCTTTATCCTTAAGATGCAGATGGACCGCTGAGTCTTGTCCTGTGGAGGTGGCTCTTCTGTGTTGTGCCATGCGCTTGCGAAGTAGCTGTTTGGTCTCTCCGATGTAGAGGTCTGGACATTCCTCGCTGCACTGTACAGCATACACCACATTTGTGGTGTATGCTGTTTCACATTGTTTCACCCAGTTTCACACCTTGGCTCAGGCGATTAGAGGATCATCAGGGGGTCCTTTTGTCCCTCTGTGGGGGGTCACTCCCACTAGGTTTATATCTGGGACTCTCCACCATTTGACCTTAGAACTGAGGAAGCTTCTTGGATGAGAGGTGAAACGTCTTCAAGCAACTTAAAGAAGTCCAGACGCTTTTCTTTGCAAGCTCCTTTGACTACGATGACCTGGATGACTGAGAACCTTCACAGACAAAACCCAGGATTCAAATCATGAATACATAATGGGCTTGGATTTACAGCAGTAAATATAAACAACCATGGTCTGGCAGCCAGTCACTTGCTGACTAACACAGCAAAACAGAATTGTTAACGTATTTACTTTAATTTCAATTCCGGTTAGAATTTTTTTTTTCTGCGCAGAGACCGTGCTAGCAGTGCGCAATTGCTCACGTGCGCAGCTTAGAGGGAACATTGGATAGGCCTCAAACGTTTTCAGTGGAAAAAAGTTTTTCTCACTTGGAATGAGTCTGCCTCTGACTCTATGGTAGCTGGGATCCAGTTCCAGGCTCCAGTTTCCTCCGCAACCCTGACAGGGAGAAGCAAAAGAGGAGGCATGTTGTTTTTGACAATAGGCATTCTTGGTGTTGACAGCTGTTAAGTTGTTCAAGCAAAATACACCAATCATTCCTTTTAGTCAAAGTTGAAGAGTTTGGTTTTAATAATATTGGGTGTAAAGCTGGAACAATGATGACAGAGAAAAACTTTTAGTCATAATAATTAGGAAAAGCTTGATAAAAATCCTCTCTTCATTTTGTAAACATACAAAATGCATCAAACAAAGACTAAATACAAGAGATTGTAATTCTGCTGGGATTTTGGGTGAGCTGTGGCTCAAGAGGTAGGGTGGATCATCTACCAGTCACCTCAGTGTCAGTGATTTGATCCTCAGGCATGTCAGCCTGCATGTTGAAGTTTCAGGTTTTCAAATGAAAACCTGAAACCTAGTAAAGTAACTGAGTCAAAGTTCAAAGAATAAGTGTAGCAAACACATAACTATCTCGGAAATAATGTGTGACAGTTTAACATTGACGAGAAACAGGAAATACGTCAATGGGGAGAGCAACAGTGTGGTCATTGTTTATTTCCTGATCTACAGTGATACCATCACACCACGAGAACGACTAAAGCAACTTTTCCTTCTCACAAAAAGCTACAAAATCAGAGGTGAGTCTTGTTCATTTTTCATCCTCAAATCTTTTGTAATTCTCATGATACAACAGACACTGAATAAAACCACTTTTAACCAGTCTTGACTGAAAGGACAAAATATTAAGGTGGATTCTGTGAGTGAGCATTAAGTTAATCTGAATACATGCTGACAGATGTCTTACTGGCTGAGGCCCATGGTGTCCTTGCATCAGGTGAACTGATGAAAAACCTTGTGCTCAAACATGATGATATATTTGAAAATATACTGTGATTAGCACATCATTATATTCAGAAAATATTATCAGGAAGGCGTCAAATACCTTTTTCTAAGCATTATATTCAGCAGCAAGACTGTACGGTGCATTACATAGAAAACATCATTAGACAACTTTTGTTGTGAAATTAATTTAATTGAACTCAAGAAAACACTCAGTAGGTTATTCAAAATTGCTGTCTACATAGCTTTTCAAAGCATACAACCTGTTTATCGGAACTAATCAGCAAGCTATGTGTGACTTTTCTGTGCGCCAATGTCAGTGATAGCAAACAGGAAATGCATCAGAGTTCATGGTAGCGCTGCAGTCACAGTGTGTTTTCTGATTTAAATTGATACCATAAAACCACAAAGACATAACGACTGAAGACACTTTTCATGCTCTCAGAAAAGTACAGAGAGATACTTCAAATATTGGTGAGTCCAGCTGGTTTCTCAGATTTACAGAAAAGCACGCAAACTGAACGTGCGTGTTGTAACACATACCGCATGATGTTACTCAGCAATCAAATCATTTTATTCAGAGCAACTGTGAGAGGAGACAAGATGTAGAAGTCCAAATTATTAATTCAGAAAAATATGGAGAAATAAAAAGTTAAAGATAAGATTGTTTGCAATGTAGAATATAGTGAAGGAGGACAGCATGCAGGAGTTAACACCACACAAAAAGAAGGTTCTGGGTTCAAATCCAGTCTCAGGTATTCTGTATATATCAGGGGTAGGCAACCTTTCTGATGACGAGTGCCATTTAAAATTTCCTCAGAAGTCAATGTGCCATATGACTGCATTAGCAATACATTTGCTTTGTCCTGGTCGTTGTGTTCTAAGGCAAGACACTTTACCCTACCGCCTACTGGTGTTGGCCAGAGGGGCCGATGGCGCAATATGGCAGCCTCGCTTCCAGGGCAGCTGTGGCAGTTGTGGCTACAACTGCAGCTTGCCTCCACCAGTGTGTGAATGTGAGAGTGAATGAATAGTGTATTTGTAAAGCACTTTGAGTGCCTTGAAAAGCGCTATATAAATGCAATCCATTATTATTATTATTAAATTTAATAACGCTCTATATTAACAATTACACACTATGTAGAACCACTTTATAGAATTATATTTGTTCACAGATGTTGGCAGCTATCAGCGAATAGTTATCAGCTATTTTGAAACAAAAAAAAAGACACTTTTTATCCATAACAAGAACACCATAACAGCAAATGGATTGTACAACAGAAAATGCAAATGCTATTTATGGTCTCCTCACAACAATGATAAGAAAAATAAACTAGGCCAATATGGCATGTCTGTTAATACAGAGACACACATGCTAATATGATCTCTGGTCTCCCACTCAGAGACACAGGTCTCCGAGCGTCCAGCATTCAGACGGCTACCTGAGGACACTCATGTGAGAGAAAATCTGCTCACACAGATATTTAGAGTCAAATACTGTCAATAATGCCTCTGCAATGTTCTGAAGACAGTTAAACTTGTCAGGTAGTGATGTCCAGCAGGTGAAAATGCAAGCTCCGTGAACACGCACAGCTGTGGATTCCAGCTGCTTCGGTGTTGCATTAACTGGTATTAACTCAGCCAGTTAATGTGAGACAAATCCAGCTGCTTACTAATGATCTCTGGTTTGATCAGAAAATAAAACACTGGTCCATACACCTGAAAGTCCCAAAAATCCATTGTGTCTCGAGTCTACGGATGTATCCGTGTATCTCCGTGGTGCTGATGCTGTGCTGAGCGGAAAGCTCCTGAAGCTTTTGAAGTGTCGGAATGTGGAAAGCTAAAAACGTCCCTCTTACCAGTAGGCTAAGTTATTTTTAGCCAATTATAAGTTGAATCTGGTAGTTGGGGTTGTTAACTAAGATACTGTCATTAAGAAGCGGCACAACTAATGTGTCTATGCGAGCTAATTTGCAATGTGCACCGCTGGCGCGGCCATTTACTTTTTAGTGCATCCTCTCAGATTAATTCACTGCGTGTTGTGCCCAGGGCTGGACTGGGACACAAAATCGGCCCGGGCAATCGGACCGGCCCACCAGGTATTACAGCCATAGAGCCTTTCAATGAAAACAGATGCTGTTGTGACAGTGATGTACACTGTCTTGTTATATGTATGTTTTCTATACATGTTATGTCAGATAAAACCTTTGGTTGTAAGATTCAGATAATTATTTAATAAAAGCGAGACATTTTAAATGAGAATAAGAAAGTATTTCTTTGTGCCCCCCTCTCCCTGTTAATGCCCCACCTGGCCCCCCTGGCTAAACTTTGCTAGACACGCCCCTGCACAGTTACCAGGTGTCAGCTACACAGAAAAGGATCCTGGGGTTATTTGTCTCTCAGAAACAGTTCATAGCATGCCTTCAACTCATTCATGTCACCTAAAAGGTAAACCTGTTTCTCCATCACCTGTTCAGCTCTGATGATTCAGTAAGGACATCTCCTGGTTTCATCTTCATGTTTCCTTCTCACCAAATAACCAAACCGATATCATGACCAGCAGCTTTACAGCTGTGGCTCCAGCAAACATCAACTGATACTAGAAATTAATATTAAATAAATTCTAGCAACAGCTGATCAAGCTTAAATGTGCTGCTGATGGCACAAAGTGCGCGATAAACAAACAAGAGAGAAAAGCCAATCAGCTGATCACTGATCAGTTTCATGATTAAAGTAGCAACAGGAGAGGGAGGGGGAGAAAATTAAAGAAGAAGAAGAGGCAGCGTAACAGCGTAACAACAGAATAAATCTACCTTTGTGTCTTTTTTTCATTCTAGCTGAAGTCCAGGACAAACTGTTCCTTTTCAGCTCAACACAAAACACGTAATATTTTCTCTGAATACGAGAAGATTCCGTCTTTTTACAGAACGGTTGGCAACTCTACTAACTAACCTTAAGAATAAAATAAAGTTCAACATCAGTAACATCATAGCATCCACCTGTATATAAACTCCGTCATGCTAGCTAGTACCCAGTACAAAAAAGTCAGAATAACGAAAATAAATCTGTGAAGGTTCTCAGTCATCCAGGTCATCGTAGTCAAAGGAGCTTGGAAAGAAAAGCGTCTGGACTTCTTTAACCCTTTAAAACCGGTCAGAGCGGGCATGCTCCGTTTTGCGCAACTACTTGTAGAACTGCAACCACGTAAGCTAGCGCAATAATTTCTTTTGCATATGAAACCGGAGGAGTTGTACTTACATCTTATGCCATCAGCTTGTCCTAGGTCACAGTTTCCTTCCACATATAGCTTTGCAAAAACTGCATAAAAAGCGCTTGCAGCAACAAAAACATAATATTCCAGAAACATGCTTTGCCGATCCGATCAGCTGTTCGTAACACTTCCTACGTTAGAATAAACGTCAGTGCGAACTATCGCATGTCCGCCATGACCTGCCCAAAACCGGAAGTGACGTCATTTTCGCGGAAATGTAGTTTTACCATCAGAGCCTCATGAGCCTATACTGGTGTTTTTAAAAGTTATGTTTGACCTTATGACTTTCTGTGTCATTTCTGGGAACTAAAATTGCACTGCTGGAAATGGTTTGTTTTGATGCATATGCTGCTTTTTGCAAATTTGCACTATGATATTTATTTTCATTTTTCCTGCAGTATATAAAAATTGGATGAAGACACTCAAAATAAATTTCCTGTGGTGGGAAACTATTTTGTGCAACTTTTTTGTATTTACAGTTTTGAGAGATAAGCCTCTTAAATTTCTCTAACTAGAAATATATGTTAAAAAAAACAAAAACGATTTTAAATTTTTTTGTAGTTTATTGCACTTTTTTGCAATTTATGTAATTACTATGCACTTAATGCATACATATTATTAAAATTTAGGCTATAATGGTTGTATTGCTGGATAGCACCTTGAAATGCTCCCAAAAATGGCTCTACAACATATAAAAATATAATATAAGCTCTGGCGGACTTTTTTCTATGGTAGGTCTTAAAGGGTTAAGTTGCTTGAAGACGTTTCACCTCTCATCCGAGAAGCTTCTTCAGTTCTAAGGTCAAATGGTGGAGAGTCCCAGATTTAAACCTAGTGGGAGTATCCCCCCACAGAGGGACAAAAGGACCCCCTGATGATCCTCTAATCGCCTGAGCCAAGGTGGGAAACTGGGTGTGGTTCCCAATCAGCCAGAGTTTCGGGTGAGCTCATTGTGAAACCTGGCCCCACCTTATCATGCTAATTCCTGAGATCAGATGGCCCAGGATGTGAGTGGGCTCTCTGTCTAAAATGTGAACATTGGCATCCTTGAAAGAGTGACCTTTGACCTTTAGATGCAGATGGACTGCTGAGTCTTGTCCTGTGGAGGTGGCTCTTCTGTGTTGTGCCATGCGCTTGTGAAGTGGCTGTTTGGTCTCTCCAATGTAGAGGTCTGAGCATTCCTCGCTGCACTGTACAGCATACACCACATTGTTAAGTCTGTGTTTTGGCGTTTTGTCTTTCGGGTGAACCAGTTTTTGTCTGAGCGTGTTGCTGGGTCTGAAATACACTGGGATGTCATGCTTGGAGAAAACTCTCCTGAGTTTCTCTGATACACCGGCTACATAGGGGATGACAATGTTGTTGCGTCTGTCCTTCTTATCCTCCCTCGCTGGTGTCTGGTCTTCTTTTCTGTGCCTCTTTGCTGACTTTAAGAACGCCCATTTAGGATAGCCGCACGTTTTGAGTGCTTCCTTTACATGTGTGTGTTCCTTCTTTTTTCCTTCAGGCTTAGAGGGAACATCCCTCTAAGCCTGAAGGAAAAAAGAAGGAACATGTAGGTGGAAAAATGCACCACTTAGACCAATCAAAAAATGATATGGCAACATGACATTTGGTTGTTTAGGGAAAGGGGGACATTTTAGGAGTGATGGAGAAAGAGAGTGAGAGAGAGAAAGAGCGAATTTTGAGATATGAGAGATTTGTGACATTTAGCGTGTTTGGAGTGTGTAGTTAATGTGTTGTCTTGTGTAGTTAGTGTTTAGTGTTGTGGGTAGTTTTGTGTTGTGTGTCAGAACAATGAGGCGACTGCTGTCTCCAGGTAGAAACAGGAGTGATACACCTGCTGCTGTCAGACCTGCAGGTATCAGGCTGTGATGTTCTCCTTTACGTTCTCCTTTAATAGTTTGAAATGGTTATTTAAAAAAGGGTAAAAGGTAAATGGATGCAAATAACTTTGTTGTTTGCAAAACTTGTGCATAGGATTTTACAATCGACAATTTATTTTTGCATTTAAAGTTTTGAAATATGATTTATTAAACATGTTTGTGGTTGTTACAGTAAAATTGTAACTTTTTTTGTTTTTTGTTTTTTGTCTGATTTTAGATCAATTGTGTTAGTACAGTATGTCAAAATGAAAACATAACTGTAAATTCAGACACGTGAGGTTGTGCTGAAACGAATGATACCAAACAAGGCAAAGTAAATAGTTTTTAAAGGTGAAATATGGAGGGAAAATCAAAAGTAGTTAAAAAATGGCCAATTATACCCTGGGCCCGAGAGGGTTAAACATTTTTTAAAGTAATGAAATAGTTACTTTCCAAGTAAGTAATTACTTTTAGAATCTTGTAACTCAGTTACCTTTTTTGAAGAAGTAGCTAGTAACTATAATGAATTACTTTTTAAAAGTAACTTGCCCAACACTGATCATGAGTGACTCCAAGGTTTCTTACTGGGGGTCAAAATTACTGTCTCAGAGACACATGTAGTTGATCTCAACACAATGTTGAAAATTGGTTTGACTTTGATTTATCTCGAACTAAGGGACCATGAAGGTTGATCCTTTCAAAGATTAAACTAGCATTTATAAACAGTTTGTTGCAAAGAGGTAGATCTCTGAAGTAGGTTTATTTTTCAGATCTGGAAGCATGGTTGACCCAAAATATGAGACATCACCTTCCAACCAGACCTGTGATGCTATCGACACATCTGCCAGCACTTTCTTTATGGTGGTCTACAGTCTGCTGTTTGTGGTAAGTGTCAAATCTTCAGACTGTGCTCTGTTATACACTGGTTGAGGTTTTCATAAACTGTTCATGTTGAGTCTGAAGGTGCATGTACCAAAGTCTTCTTTCCATCATCTCTGTGTCATGTTCAGGTGGGTCTACCTCTCAATGGCTTCGTCATAAAGTTCTACTGTTGTCAAGCTCAGCAGCAGGCATCGAGCAGCTTGAAGGTCTTCCTGAAAAACCTGACAGCTGCCGACTTTCTGCTCTGTCTCTCTCTGCCACTGCGCATCGGCCACTATAATAGCGGATCTATAATAATTTGGCAGCTCTACTGCAGCTTTGGAGCCTCTGCCTTCTACCTCAACATGTGTGCCAGCATCGTATTCATGGGGTACATCGCTGCTAACAGGCAAGAAACTTTTACTGATTTCAGACTGCAGTTCATGATTGTGTTGTTGACTACAAACCATGCACTCCTGATGAAAGCATGAATGATTTCTGAAGGTTTGGCAGCACTGTGACTGATCAGTGAAGTTGTCTACTCCCCTCCTTCCTCTTCTTTCTCAGGTATCTGAAGATTGTTCATCCTTCACGAACTCATGTCCTGCAGACAGTACAGACTGCCCGCATCATCTCGATGATCACCTGGATTTTACTTGTGACTACAGGAATTATTTTCATTATCCTGTTTTTCATCACTCATAAATCTCTGCCTTCTAGTATCAGCCGCTGTGTTCTCATCTTTAGTCCACTGGTCACTGTGTCCTTCAAAATCATTCAGGCTTTGTGTGTCGTTACTTTCCTCGTGGTCTTCATATCTTTGGTCTTCTTCTACTACAGCACCTCCCGCAGGGTGTTGCAGGCACAGCAGAGGCAGCTGGCCTCCTCTGGCTCAGAGAAGCTCTTGAAGTCTCGCAGGAACATGTTGGTGCTGGTCAGCATCTTCTGTGTTTGTTTTGTCCCGTTTTACCTGGTTCGACTACCCTCAGTTTTTCTGTGGAGCAGCTGCTCTGTGGGTCCAGTGTTGTACTACCTGCAGGAGGTGACCACCATGGTTGCAGCTTTCAACGTCTGTCTGGATCCTCTTGTTTACTTTTTCCTCTGTAAGACTTTTCATGCTCAGGTGAGAATGGCATTCAGGGGGACCAACATCCAACAAGCAAATGAGGAGAGTGAGTAGCAGCTGGACATTAAGGAGGATAGATAAGATGGCGGTGAACATCATATGATTAAAGATCAACTTGATTGGATAGCCCTAGTATGAAGATTTGACATCCAGTGATTGTCTTCTGTGAGATGAGCAGTTTAGAAGATTATCTCTAAGAGGTTCTAAGTCCAACCTGTGAATTGATTTGGGATTTTTTGTCTTTTTCATCTGCTCATTGTTGCTGTGTTAGATGGTTAATTTTAAGAATAATTCCTTTATGAAGTGAGAAACACAGAGTAAAAAGTTCCAGGCATCTCCAAAAACATTAGAGCACTTTTCCAAATATGTGATGTCTTGATAAATCGAGTAGATAATTGAAGTTTACACAGCACCATTCTCGCATGAAAATATCTTAAAAGTTTGTTTTGTGACCCAGAAAGAGTAATATTTCAAACTCCGCCACTGCCTTGTTTGGGTTTTGGACGAAATGCATTCTGGGATATTGCATTTCGTCATTTCGAGCTGATTGGAGACCAAAACAGCCAATCAGATTTTTTTGCATTCAATTCTGTGATTGGCTGGTTTTGTGGCACAAATATAATGGTGTACAGAAAGAGTTGAGCTCTTTGGGGGGAAACTCCCACAGGGTATAAATCTGGGACTCTCCACCATTTGACCCTTATAACTGAAGAAGCTTCTCAGATGAGAGGTGAAACGTCTTAAAGCAACTTAAAGAAGTCCAGACGCTTTTCTTTCCAAGCTCCTTGATCTACGATGACCTGGATGACTGAGAACCTTCATAGACTCATGCTGTGTGGATTTCTTCTGTTGTGCTCCCTAAAATCGCCATCCGTAGTTTCCCAGTGTTTTGTTATTAGTTTCCAGTTTCTAGATTTTGGTTTGGTTTTGTAAGTGCTTTTTGTGTAATCTGTGCAATAAAACAGCCTCCTTCAGTTCATCCACGTGTTTTGAGTTGTGCATTTAGGTCTTTCCTCCTGCCTGCCTGTTTCATGAAATAAAATAAACACCTCCGTCAAAAAGAGGCTCAAAGAGAAAATAAGTGAGCGTCTCTATTTGTGTCTCAAAGTGATAACAGTATCTTATCTTCAGTGAGTGTTTTGCAGTTTCTACTTTGTGGTTTCTAGCCACAGCTTGTCTTTCTACATAAATACTGAGGGGGAAGTACTGAAATAGCAATCAGGTGATGACGAAGACTTAAAGGGGACTGCTGTATCTTCTTTCCAACCTTCTATTTTAGACTCAGATGTGTAGGTTATATATTTGTTTTGACAATAGAAATGACAGCCATTTGCTGTTTAGTTAGCTCAATAAAATCAGTGGACAGCACCGAGAGATACAACTGAAAAGAAACAACAAGTGATGCAACATGCCTTAATTCGTATGTTACAGCACACAGTGAAAGTGTGTACTGATTAGAGACTGTGTAGTGACTTTGAGGAAACAGATCATACAAAACAAACTTCATTGGTGATAAGATCTTTACCACTAATAGTAACTGTTAATGGAAGCTGTATTTATTTTAACAGTGTGTAAAGTGCAGAAGAAAATGTTAATGTAATTGTATCGCAAAGAGGTGTTTACAAGGGTTATAGAGCTAGTTATGAACCCATTTGGTGGTTACTTGTTTTGCTATTTACACAACTGAATCTGATGTTTATAAATCAGAATGTTTAAACATGCACGTTCAAATCAGCAATAAGGATGTTGTAGAGGCTAAGCCTACGCTTGAAGCCACTGAGGTGGTCGTTAACGGGGGTGACGCAATGTCACTGGTATGCATGAATTAAGTTCACAGTCCAATAAATCCAGCAGTATGTATCTTGTCCTTTTTGGTCTTTATTCTGTATCGACTTAGCATAACAGCGCAATGGTCACAAACTGTTTGCCTTCTCAATGACACACCTGACGCCAATTACGTGCGTCTACCTTAAATACCTTTACATTACATAATCAAAACAGAAAAAGGTGACCTCTAGTGACCACATAAGGTATTAACCCAAGAATGGCTCCTACAGATGTGTTATATCTACCTAGTTATGTCTGTGAAGGTTCTCAGTCATCCAGATCATTGTAGTCTAAGGAGCTTTTAAAGAAAAGCGTCTGAACTTCTTTCAGTTGCTTGAAGACGTTTCACCTCTCATCCGAGTAGCTTCTTAAGTTCTAGGGTCAAATGGTGGAGAGTCCCAGATTTAAGCCCAGTGGGAGTGTCCCCCAAGAGGAACAGCGGACTAGGTTTCACAATGAGCTCACCCGAAACCTTGCCTGATTGTGACCTACACCCATTTTCACACCTTGGCTCACCTGATTAGGTAGCGGATCAATAGAGGGTCCTTTGTCAATGGACCTCGGCCTTGGTGGTCCATTGTCCCTTCTTTTTTGTGTGTGTGTGCACACACATGCACAAAATAAAACAAGCTACTGAGATAGAAACAAGGTGGCCTTAGTTCAATATAACTGGGTTTTGAGATCTAAACTGGATCCTTCCTTTTGTTGTAAATTTCCTAAAATCTGGAGTCTGGAAGACTCTCACAGTCTGGGCAAGCCTGGGCTCGGGTGAGCCTGAGTGTCCTGGAGGGACGTTCCTTGCTGGTACATGAGGGACGGGTGGAGAAACTGGAGGGTCGCGTGCCTGGCGAACTGTCGATCAAGGACATTGAAAACATCTACCTTTTTGGAACCATGATAACAGGGTTCTTGCTGATCGGAGCTGGCTTGGCCGTGGCTTATCGGAAATTGAAGAAAGTGGAAACGACTGTTCAAAACCCCACAAGGCTGCCTGCTGTGATTGAAACGATGTGGTGAGTTGTGAATTCTCATAATGTGCTGTTGGACTCTCCACCATTTGACCCTTAGAACTGAAGAAGCTTCTCAGATGAGAGGTGAAACGTCTTAAAGCAACTTAAAGAAGTCCAGACGCTTTTCTTTCCAAGCTCCTTGATCTACGATGACCTGGATGACTGAGAACCTTCACAGACTCATGCTGTGTGGATTTCTTCTGTTGTGCTCCCTAAAATCGCCATCCGTAGTTTCCCAGTGTTTTGTTATTAGTTTCCAGTTTCTAGATTTTGGTTTGGTTTTGTAAGTGCTTTTTGTGTAATCTGTGCAATAAAACAGCCTCCTTCAGTTCATCCACGTGTTTTGAGTTCTGCATTTAGGTCTTTCCTCCTGCCTGCCTGTTTCATGACAAAAATAAACACCTCAGTCAAAACGAGGCTCAAAGAGAAAATATGTGAGTGTCTCTAAGTGATAACAGTATCTTATCTTCAGTAAGTGTTTTGCAGTTTCTACTTTGTGGTTTCTAGCCACAGCTCGTCTTTCTACATAAATACTGAGGGGGAAGTACTGAAATAGCAATCAGGTGATGACGAAGACTTAAAGGGGACTGCTGTATCTTCTTTCCAACCTTCTATTTTAGACTCAGATGTGTAGGTTATATATTTGTTTTGACAATAGAAACTCCACAATTTTATTAGTGCAAAAAAAACCATCAATGTATTTTAACTTAAACAAGCAGCTGTTTTTTGCATTAAATTTATATAAAAATGTAACAGTGCAAATGCAAATTCCTTGCTGGCAGTTTAACCAAAAGGCATTTCCAGTGGAAGTTGGCCGACATATCCTCAGCATAACCATGTATAATATCCACAAAACTTAAAAAGAGGTTATACACACACAATACGGTAATATTATGTTGAAGCACAGTACATATCTCTCATGATCCTGGGTCCTTTTGACCCAGCGTTTTGTGTTTTCTCTTCTTGTTATTTTGGTTCTGTTCTTCCTCTGTTTAGTGTTTATTCTGTTCTGCCCGTGTGTTCCTGTATCTAGTCCGCGTTTCTTAGTTTGTGTCCTTTCATGTGTAAGTTCCTGTTTTATTGTGAAGGTCTGTGTCTTATGTGAGTGTTTTCAGTTGCCTCCCTAGTCTCGTCATGTTAATCACTCCCAGCTGTGTTCCCCACCTGTGTGTAATCTCCCTGTGTTCTCTGAGTGTATTTAAGTTGTGTCTTCTGTCATAGTAGTGGCTGGTTCGTCTGCGTTATTTCCCCTCCGCCATTCTGTGTTTATTCCTCCGGCTTCCTGGTCATTCTCCCTGCAAGGTACTCTCGTTCGTGTTCTGGTTTTGTGTTTAGTTTAGTTTTCCCAGTTTAGAGTTTTTACCGTTCTGTTTCTCGCCACCCCTTTTTGTTGTACTTCTCCGGTTGTAAACAAAGCTCACCCTCCACTTAAGCAGTCTGCATCTTGGGTCCGTTATTAATCCACACGGCCTGCCTCGGCAAACTGTGACAATATCACTCTGCGAGGCTCCTGCCTATGATAGCTGTAATGCTCTGACAATCTATCAAGCGGTGCGGGTTCGTAGCTTAGCAAAGTCGTACTAAATCATTTGACAGATTTTCAAGCGCCGTGTACGACATAAAATCGTTTCGAGGTCAGTAAACACAACCAGAATTCATGCATAAGGCACACGGGATTATAAGGGGCACTGTCGATTTTCAGAAAAATCAAAGGATTGATTTTAAGTGTGCTGTATTTTCCAAAAAACACAGTAATAACAACGGCCCGCTAGCATGCGCTACCAAAAATAGTCCTTTGTTGTGTATCTGATGGATGAAAGCTAAACCAGTTCCACACCACTGAAGTTGCAGCATTTTTACAAACCAATTCTGGTTCATCTGTTTCATTCAACGATCTGCTTTCGCCCTTCTCATTCTCCGTCGCCGCCGTGCCTTTTTTGCCATGTGCGTATGAAAACAAAGGCACTGCGCATGTGCCGTTTTACCCATATTCTATCGCGATATTTCATTTTCTTGTCGTTGCCCAACATTATACCAGTATTACTGTGAATGGTATGATATGGCTCAGCCTTAGTACGCAGCACGGATAAGATTTGGGCGAAGTGTGAGCTGATGTGAATTCAGTCCACACTTTGTGTGAACACTCAGACTAAAATCTTTGAGCGAAAATTGGATAACATCTTGGAGAGGCTCATGGCTCTCCAACGGGAGATTGAGAGACCAGTGCCGGACTGTTAGACCAACTGTACAATTGACATGCAGTTGTTCCCACTAAAGGAAAACTACCATCATTTCATGCGGCTACCACATCGATGCCAGCTGTGGCCTCAAGGCTGGAGCTGAACAAAAAAAAAAAAAAAAATCACGCTCTCATAACAGACTTTGTTTAGACTCTTTGTCCCCCATCTTGGATTCCAAACGCTTTTGAATGCTTATCTCCAAGGCTTCATAAAGGATAGCAGATCTGGGCCCAGCATATGCTGCAGCACCGGATCCGCTGTCTACACCGGCTTACTCTCACCCTTTACCCACCCCGGTTGCTTGTCATGTGCTTCTATGGTATATTAAGACTGCTTTTGTGCTTAGGTGGTTTTTATCTGTCCTCAAACTGTTCTCCCATCAGGAGCTCAGTCTGGCTGGGGCCTTTTTCTCCTCCTTTTAACTCATGTTGTGTATTTTTGTTGTTTTTCTTCTCAGCCTAACTCTCTGACCTGTCTCCCCAATGTGATGCTTGTGTAAGTATGTTTGGTCGGGGGATTCCTTTGTGAGTGCACATGCGCCCACCAGCATGCTACCTGCTGTAACTGTTACTCCGCTGAAATGATGGGCCAACTCATCTCCCGTGCAACATATTTATTTTTACAGAAAACTGTAAAGACAGAAAAAAATGACAATCAGTTCTCTTCGGCTCGCGGGCCATATGCTGCCTCTTCACCACTGACACTACTTCTTCTAGTGTTGACAACATTACTTTTTACAAGTAACTTATACAGTTTCATATTCATATGCACCACTTTTATAAACTGCTTAAATCACAAAATTACATTTTACTATACGCATGAATAACATAGTGAACTCTCATTACAGTTTTATATTGTTTTTAATCTATTTATGAACCTGGCTAATTAACTGTATTTATTAAACTAGATCACTTTCAAATAAATGTTTTTCTTAACATATTCCTATAGCATTCACTCTTCATGAACTAAACATACATCCATCCATCCATTCGCTTCCGCTTATCCTTTTCAGGGTCGCGGGGGGCGCTGGAGCCTATCCCAGCTGTCATAGGGCGAAAGGCGGGGTACACCCTGGACAGGTCGCCAGTCTGTCGCAGGGCTAACACACAGGGACAGACAACCATTCACACTCACATTCACTCGCACATTCACACCTAGTGGCAATTTGGATTATCCAATTAACCTATCCCCACAAGCTGCATGTCTTTGGATGGTGGAAGGAAGCTGGAGTACCCGGAGGGAACCCACGCAAACACGGGGAGAACATGCAAACTCCACACAGAAAGACCCCGGCCTGGTGTTGGAATTGAACTCAGGACCTTGCTGTGCGGCAACAGTGCTAACCACCGTGCCACCGTGCTGCCCCCAGATGCATTGTTTAAGGTTAAAATACAAAATCAAAATATTGCATCACCTCATATTCATTGCATCAACATCTTAAATCTTATCAAATCTCACAGTTCTGTTGTACAACATTCAATTTTCAAGCATATCAAATATGAGAACTAAACATCTAAGTTGCTCAAATATTTCTCTATTCATGTAAACATTAATTGAACAATACTTATGGTAAGTAACCATTGACATTCAAAATACAATACACCATAACAAATTCAGAACTATGTGCAAATAAGCAACAAAATATACATGCGAGTTCAGTTCAGAGGCATTAAAGCAGTGTGCTTAATTTCTCCACACTATAGGCCTATTCGTGAGAGAGAAATGCACTAAAAATTACCCTCTAGATTACTTTAAACTCACAGTGAAAAAAATTATATTAAAAATTAAATTATATTAAAATTATATAATTATAAATTAATAGATATTTTAACTCAAAAGTACAGTTTTTAAATTTAATGTTGCTGAAACAACAAAATAATAAAATAAAATAAATCTATCTGATCGAGGAATCACTCATCTTTGGAAAAGAGAGTTTATTACAGAGAAATGCCTCTTTCCAAAATAAAAGCTATACTATACGCTTCTTCTGGACTATACTCTCAGGAGCATATTAAACATATCAGGTCCCCATAAGGAGAATCATGTGCTAACGGCTGTCTAAATGACTCAGGTAAAGTTTGTAGCATGCGTGCTTGTTGTTTTTGTCTGCTTCCACTTCTCTTTGCACTACGATGATGTCGGCGTAAATGTGCAGTCATATTTGTTGTGCTCCCACTAGTGCTGTCAGCGTTAATCTCGTTGAAATGACATTAACGCCACAGCCAATCTTAGTTAACGAGTTACTGCGGATCGCCCTGTGCGTGGGTCTGGACGGTGTCAACACTAGTGATGGGTCGGTCGCGAAACTAAACAAAAAACAAGCTCCAGTGAGCCAAAAGAATTGTCCAAAACACGACACACCCACTGGAATAGTGTCCCAAAACAGGGTCCCAAAACATAGTTCAGGAGGCCGGCCCGGAAGCTGACAACTCAGGAGCCTAGAACAGTTCATCTCCGGGGACTGACCGTGTGGACAGCAACGGCGGCAACGGGGAAACAGTTCAGGGGGCCAACCGTGCGGACAGCAACGGCGGCGACTCAGGCGATGGTGATCCGGGGTCCGGCCGTGCGGAAGGCAGTGGTGGCGACTCAGGCGAAGGGGGTCTGGGGGCCGCCCACGACGGCGATGACACCCGACCAGTAGCCTGGAAGGTGGCCGATAAACCGCAGACCCAGACGAGGCTGGACCAAGCGACGCTGAAGGTGAAGACACGGAGGCTGGACCAGACGAGGATGAAGCAGCTGAAGCGGAGGCTGGACCAGACGAAGGCGAAGCCGATGCTGGACCAGGCGAGGGCGAAGCTGTAGCTGGACCAGGCGACGGCGTGGGTGAAGCTGGACCAGGCGACGACTCGGAGGCTGCTGCATGCGAGGATGAAGACACGGAGGCTGCAGCTGGCGAGGATGAAGACACGGAGGCTGCAGCTGGCGGTGGCGTGGCAGCTGGAGACGGAGGCGCTGCAGCAGGCAGCAGCATGGATGAAACTGCTGCTGCAAGCATGGATGAGGCTGCTGGTGGAGCAGCTGGTGGCTGGATGGGCTCCTCGGGCCCTCCCGCTGACGAGGAAGGTTGCTGGACAGGCTCCTCGGGCCCTCCAGCTGACGAGGCAGGAGGCTGGACGGGCTCCTCGGGCCCTCCAGCGAGAACAGTCTCAGGACCAGTGGGCACAGGGGCCCCTGGAACACAGAACAGAACCAGCAGGTGCACGGGCCTCTGGCGGGAACAGAACAGAACCAGCAGGTGCACGGGCCTCTGGTCAGAACAGAACAGAACCAGCAGGTGTGGGGACCTCTGGCAAACACATAGCAGACTGCAGTTGCGCAGAGCATTGACTCTGCTCAGGCAGCCACAGCCGGGTGCAGTCCTCAGCTGGCTTCTTAACCTCCAGGGGTCCAGAGTCTGCTGGGGGCTGAAACCCAGCCTCTGGAGAGGCCCTGGAGTGCATCTCAGTCTCAGAACTGGCCAGCTCTTGAGGAATGTTTACAGGATTGTTATTAGGTTTTTCTCTCTGCTTAGAATAAGTTGTTGAACTGTCCTTTATGGGTTGAACTGTCATGGCTTGCTGTACCGGAGGAGTTGGTGAAGATGATGGCTGAATAGGTGGTTGAGCTGATGATAAGGCTGCTGAGTCTTCTACAAACTGAGCTATTGACTGGGCTATGGATTGTAACATAGTTTGTAGTAAGTCTGGCTGTGGTAATGACTGAGCTATGGGTCGTGAGGCTGAATGTGATGGAGGTGACGACTGAGCGGCTAACTGAGCTAGTGGCTGCTGGGCAGCTAACCGAGCTTCAGGCTGGGCAGCTACGGTCTCAGGAAACACATTCTTATTAACGGTTGCAGGCAAGCCAGGGAAAACGCCATTACCCTCACTGGCAGTACAGAAAACGGCCCCAGAATAAACAGTCACGAAGTCCAGAGAAACAGAAAGAGTATCTTTTCCACTCACCACAGCCGGCAACTCAGAAGTCTCAGGACTCGGCTGTGGCGATGGGCGTCGGCGGCGTGAACGTCGCTTCCTTCTCGGGGATAGCGCCGACCAGCCGGGTAATTCCACATCCGGCGGGCCGTGCAAAACATTCACCGCCAGGCTGGGTCGGGAAGCGGTAGCAGCTGGAGGGTGGAGGTGAAGTTCGTTAAGTATGAAATTCTGTGCGAGGGGGTGAAGAGAGTCCAGTAGCCAGGAGTGAGCAGAGATTAATTGCTGTAGCCTGGCTTCTAAAGCGCAGTGAAATTCCTCTCCCTCACGTTCGAGCCACAGGTTAACCAACCTCGAAACAAAGTCAATTAATTCCTCCCGAAACTCCTGGGAAGGTGTGGATGCTGCTGGGTCCATGTTTGGTCGGCTCGTACTGTCACGGCTGGCGGGGTGAGCTGTGTGGTGCTGGAGGAAAAGGAGGACCCAAAATGCAGGCAGCCGACTGATGATATGAGTGAGGGTTTATTTACAGGTGACAGTGGCAGAAACAGACAACGAAGCATGAGAAAACAACTGAAGAAACCTAAACTGGGAGAACTAAATGACAAACCTGAGAGCATACAAAAAGGGGTGAGATGCAAAGACAGGAACGAAACACCATAGAACGCAGACGAGCCGACAACGAACACAGACCGACACCCACTAAATATACACACACAAAGTAATCGGGTAAACACACACAGGAGGGAAGAACAGCTGAACCCAATACACATGATGAGCGGAGGAGACAAGCTGAACACAATGACAACAGACAGAGACCTTCAGAACAAAACAGGAAATCTAGAACCCGAACCGGACACAAGGGGGGAGGACACAGAATAACTAGAACAGAGGAAAATAATCACAAAACACAAAACGCTAGGTCAACGACCCAGGACCATGACACATACAAACTTCAAATCACGTACAAACCCTGAAGCACGTACAAACTCCAAAACATGTAAAAACACATAAAAACTCCAAAACACATAAAAACTCCAAAACATGTAAAAACTCAGAAGCACATAAAAACTCAAAACACGTACAAAACACAACAGAAGTGCTCCAGGATGCTAGGGGCAGTGTTGAGCTTTTGTTACCTAGTGGCTACACAAGCCAGCAAGTACCAACGACCTGATTTGGTGTGTGGTAATAACAGGTAAATGAACATCTTTTTTTCATTATTTGACTATATATATGAATGCTTGTGTATAAATACACAAACAATACACATATGCTTTCATGCTTTCAATTGTGTAATTTAAGTGATCTAGGTAGCTCTGTTTTGGAAGTTCAGTTCATGCTAGAAATGTGTTTTGGAGTTTGTACGTGTTTTGTCTCTAGGGGCCACCGCATATATTTATATATAAACATATATAAATAAAACCACTTTTTTTTTTTACATTAGTAATTCCTTTTGTGCATAATTTTTTTATTATTGTTAATAATAAATAAATTAAAGCAACAAAACAACCTGAAGAGCCGGTTCGGAGCCAAAAGAGCCAGCTCTTTTTAGTGAGCCGAACCGAAAGAGCCGGTTCTCTAAAAAGAGCCGGAAATCCCATCACTAGTCAACACGTTAACAAGCTAACTGCGCTAACGCTCTAGTTCCCACCAATTGAGCATCGCGTGGCACATCCGACATACTGTTTTACTTTTGTCCATGATGTGCTTAACATCAGGGTCATGCTTCATATGAAAACCAAAATAGTTCCAAAGGCTGGATCTGAATGAGGGTGGGGGAGGTTCAATTTGCCATGTTGCAACAAGCTTAGCTTCTGTCTTGCTAGCTTGTGCTGCGCTCAGTGGATCTGCACTCGACAGTGCAGCCTAGGCAGAGTAGTCGAATGCAGATCCACTGAGCGCTCAACACAAACTGCATCGTCAGAAGAAAAGTTGATAAAATCAATAAAAAAATTTGTATTGTTCGATTCATATGCGTACCGAACCGAAAGCACTGTATTAAACGGTTCAATATCGATACATGTAATGTTGCACTTTCTCTAACATAGTGCCACATAACCCATAATTTCATTTGGGATTAATAAAGTATTTTTGATTCTGATTCTTTATTCATCTGAGCTCCTGTCACCTTTTAGCTCAGTGGTTTTCAGTTGTTTGACTTGTGAGGGTGAAGGTGAGGGCCAGTGAAGTGATTAAAGGGGTAGGTGACAGAGTTAACTCAGACAAAATCTGGGATCTGCTCCCTATGATATTCTCTAGTGAAGGTACTGGATTGATGGCACCTTCAACAAGTTAAAGGATTGCGAAAAAAGTTGATTCTGTTCATCCCGACGTGCTGTTTTCAGCTGAAGAAACATCATCATTTATTCAAGTGACTTCTTCAGTCTCAGGTGGTTTCCCCAACCTTATAACCACACTGTGAGCAAAATTGTTCTGGATCGGGTTCCCTGGCACAAACATAGTAATATAGTGTACACTGTTAAGTGCCAGAAGCCCACATAGCAGACAGGTCTGGCCCGGTATCAGAGCTGGTGTCAAACTGGCACTGCTGGCTGATTTCTGGCATGGTAAGTGGTATGTCATCCTGATGTGGGCCAGGTCTGGCAAACCAGATCTGGGCCACCAAAGGCCCGTCATTCTTTGCAGTATGTGGGCCACGTGTAAGCACATTGTGTGGGCCAGGTCCAGGCCATACCAATTTTGCTATGTGGGGGAGGCTATAGTTCCTGACAACTGGATAAAATGAGCACCGCAAAAGCCCGAAAAAAGTAAAGAGAACAAAGATAACTTCATTAAGTCTCTTTAATAAAGTTAAAAACTATTTCACACAAGGGTTTCTTGGTTGAATAACAAATTATATACATTTAAGAGCATGTCCTGCAGCTTTTAGATGCATTCTTGTTCCAACACACCTGAATCAAATGAAAGGCTTGGTTCCACATTTGATGGCACACTGAAGAGGTAATTCAACCATCTGATTCAGCTGTGTTGGAGTAGGGATGCATCTAAAAGTTGCAGGACAGTAGCTCTCAAGGACTGGAGCTGGAGACTGTTGGGATTAATTTTTATCTGTAAGGCTAATATCTCATAATTTGCATCACATACAGTATTTGTGTTTTATTCTTTACTGCGCACAGTATATTGTAGAGCAGTTGTGCTACTCTGATACTAGCAGACACAACACTTCCTCACAACTCCCTCACAGGAATGTGGCCTCAATCATGAATCTGCTGTTATGATATGCACTTTGTCCACTTCTTTGGTCTGACTGGAGGGCAAGAGGTGGTTGCCATGGTAATGGGAGCGTTGCTAGCAGAAGGTTAAATCTCTATATAAGAAGATGCCCAGAAAGCGGCAGAAGAAGAAACGTGAGCATGTATCAGACCTAAGACACCTTCAGCTGATTCCACCAATCATGCTAACATTCTGTTTCTGTGACCCGCAATACAGTTACTGCCTAGAAGAGGTTGCCTTTGTCTCTGAGCGAGAGAAGGTCCCTGGTGCTGTGTAACAGTAATTTTAAATTGTAACAATTTGATAATGATTCGTGAAAACGCATAATTGGAGGATATTAGTCTTCTCTCATGAAAAAAAACCTAACAAGATCCCTGTTTTATGCATTTTAAATATATAAATCAGTTGATGCATATTTTAGACACTGATATCTATAAATGGTTTTTTTCTGAATTAATGGATTTGGATGAGGAGGGGAAATGGTCGTTGGTTAATGATGGGAAATGGTTTTCTCCAGTGCGTTCATAGTTTTTGGATCAGCATTTAAGGCAGCTGTGGCTCACGAGGCAGAGTGTGTCATCTACCAATCAAAAGGTCAGTGGTTTGATCCTTATTTAGTTTCTTTAAAAACTAAACCCAGATTTACATCAGCCTCATTGCATCCATTGGCCAGCACCATCAATCGATTGACCTTTGAGCTGAGGAAATATTTGAGTTGTTCAGAAAGTCTTGGGATCCATGACACTTGTTTCAGATGCAATCTGAATTGGCTTCAGGTGCTGTCTCATGTTAGCTGTAGTGATGAAGAGGTGAAGGACGTTAGTAAAAAATCAATCAGTGTCAATAAAGTGAGTCAGTGCTAAAATAAGAAGTGTAGCAGCAGCTGATCAGAGAATGACTCGACTCTTTTGGAAACGTGTCGTGTCAGTTTAACAGACAAAGAGGAAATAGACCAGTGTGCAGGGCAGCAGTGATGTCACTGTGCATTTCCTTAGTTACAGTGGTACCATCACACTGAGAACGGCTGAAGCAACTTTTCCTCCTCGCAGCAGAACCAGAGGTGAGTCCTGATGGTGTCTGATTCTCACATCTTTAATACTGACAGAAAAACTAAATAAGATCATTTTAAACCAGTCCTGATTTAAGGAACAAAAGTAATTGGGTTAGTGTTTTGGAAGCTAATCTGAACATACGATTACAAATCTCTTATTGACTAAGGTTCGTGGTGTCCTGGTGCCAGATGCATGGACAAACAACCTTACGCTCAAACATGATAATGTTGTTTAGAACATACTGTGACTAACACATCATTATATTTAGAAAAATATCAGGAAGGGGTCAAATACTTTTTCAGCACAATATAAAACCTGTTTAACACAAGTTATCAGCAAGTCAGGTTACAAGAGACGATCAATCATTGTGTGTTTTCTGATTTACAGTGATGCCATTAAACCACCAAGGCTTTATGACTTACAAAAATTTAAATTCTAACTAACTTTTAACAACTAATCAGGAAGTTGCATGTCTGAGTTTTTCTGTGCAGCAGTTTCAGTGGTCATAAACAGGAAAGACAACAGGGTTGAGGTTAGAGCTGCGCTGTGTCTTTTAAGGTTTACAATTTAACCTGGAAGACATAACAACAGAAGTAACTTTTGATCATCACAAAAAACTGCAGAGGGATACGTTAAATACAGGTCCAGCTGGATTCTCAGACTCACATCTTTTGTGCTTCTGCTGATTTTAAAAAATGACAATTATCATTTTTAATAGTTCCTGACATGTGGAGCAAAAACAATCAATGATTAATAACACAGCTGAGTTCAGCGTTCAAGAGATGTCAATCCAGCATCATGATAAAAAAATACTTTTAGTTAACTGAGCATGCAACCTCAAAGTTCATCTGTTCCAAGTAATTAGTTTCTCTCTGGTCCCAGTGTGTACCCTCTCGTTTCCCACCCTCTCGTTATCCTGCCTGTATTTAAGTTAAGTGTTTCTAGTTTCTATTTTTTTTAGCTTTGTATGTTTGTGCTTTAGCGTTCAGTATTAGAGTAATTAAAGCTGCCTCTTTTAGTTCACTCCCTTTGTTTCCAAGTCCTGCTATTGGGGCCTAGCTCTGCCTGCCACACAGTCATCGTGATAATTTCAATGTCAAAGTCAATTTTACTTATATTGCACACTTCATTCTTTAAAGGAATTAAAACAGCAAAACAAAACATTGAAATATATAAACTTGCAGGCAATTTGAGTAAATTCCTTTAACTTGATATCCAAGCTCATTGGAGTCCAGGAGGCCTGCCATGACTGCCCTTCACCGTCAGGCCTGGTGTCAGTATCATGTGCACTGGAACGTACACAGTTAGAGAAACGTTATGTTCAGAGATGAGTCCAGGTTCTGCCTACAGCTCACTGCTTCAGCTTGTGCTTAATGGATTGTCATAAGATTCATGAGAGTGTTGACTTATCTTTGCTAATGAATGCTTCCTTCCACAACTAAGGTACTAATGTACAGAATGTGTGTAGGTGCATGTGTGTCTGTGCGTTTCCAGCCATACCATACATAGACAGATGACCTTTCAATGAACCTAACGTGTGTGTATGAGCTATGCTCAAAAAGCAGAAGCATCTTGCTAAACTCTAAAAACAGAAACTTGCAATTGATCATAAATGAAATGAACATTTAAAGGTGTGAAATCTCGCATTTTAATAGAACAGAACAGTCTGGTTTAAAGCTATTGTATGCTTCCTTCCACAACTGCAGACTGTAACCTGTAGCACATATCTAAAATTGTTCCAACATTAATTTAACACAACAAATTAAGAGTGAATCATTTAAAAAAATGAACCTATAAATTCAGTTTAAAAGACTGTTTTTTTTTAAAGTGTTTTTTTTTCCAGCACCAGAAACATGGTTCACCCCAAAAATGAAACACTGTCTTCGGACCAGAACTGTGGTAATGTCGACACATCAGTCAACCCTTTCTTTATGTTGGTCTACAGTCTGGTGTTTCTGGTAAGTTTCAAATAATCAGATTGTGGTTTTTTTTTAAGGAACTGGTTCAAGGTTCTCTGTGCATCTACAAACGTCCTGTTCTCTCCGTCCTCTCTGTGTCTCTACAGGTGGGTTTACCCCTCAATGGCTTCATCATGAAGTTTTACTGTTGTCGGGCTCGGCAGCAGGCATCCAGCAGCTTGATGGTCTACCTGAAGAACCTGACAGCTGCTGACTTCCTGCTCTGCCTCTCTCTGCCACTGCGCATCGCCCACTATGCCATCAGGTCTCCCATCGTTCGGCTGCTCCACTGCACAGTTGGAGCTTCTGCTTTTTTCCTCAACATGTACACCAGCATCATATTTATGGCGTACATCGCTGCCAATAGGTAAGAAACCTTTAACGTAAAAACTAGATTAAGTGGTTAAGTACACACCCTGTGCTCCTGACAAAAGTATGAATGTACCTTTTTCTGGCTCAGTATTTACTTTTGCAGTTTTGGCACTGTTGTGATTAGTGAAGTTGTATTCTGCCTCCTTCCTCTTCTGTCTGCAGGTATCGGAAAATCGTACATCCTTCAGGAACTGTACGAACAGTACGAACTGCGAGAATCATCTCTGTCATCACCTGGGTTATTCTCCTGGCTCCAACAATCATTTTTATCAGCTTTTTTATCAGCTCCAAGGAACCTTTGACCTCTAATTACTGTGTTGATTCCTTTAGTTCATCAGTCAGCCTGCTGTACAAAATCCTCCACACCTTCTCTGCAATCATTGTCCTCTTGGTCTTCATTTCCCTGGTCTTCTTCTACTACAACATCTCCCGCAGGGTGTTGCAGGCACAGCAGAGGCAGCTGGCCTCCTCTGGCTCTGAGAAGCTGGTGAAGTCTCGCAGGAACATGTTGGTGCTGGTCAGCATCTTCTGTCTTTGCTTTGTCCCGTATCACCTCGTTCGACTTCCCTACCCCTTTCTGCGGACCAGCTGCTCTGTGGTTCCAGTTTTGTACAACCTGCAGGAGGCGGCCGCCATGGTGTCAGTTTTCAACGTCTGTCTGGACCCCATTGTTTACTTTTACCTCTGTAAGACTTTTCGAGCTCAGGTGAGAAAGATGTCCAGGAGGACCAACATCCAACAAGCAAATGAGGAGAGCGAGAGCAGCAGGGAGCAGCTGGACATCACTACATCACAACACCAGTGATGTAAGGCAACGTACAGCATTTTATAAAATGACGAGATTTGCTTTTGTTTTGAGAGTCCGATTAGTGAAACCAGTATCATGGATCCCCGTCCTCATGAACCACAGGACTTCTTCTGTGCTCAAATGTCAACATGAGGCTGAACTCAGCACAAACACACAGGTGTCAGTGTTGCTAGCATTTAGCTTTAGCATGAATGAAGTGAACCAGTGTGTGGGCAGATTCAAAGAAAAAATGCATATTAAATATCTGTCTCTGGAAACAGTTTTTAAAATTCACACGTATCCAGATGAGCTTTTTATCTCTCTGCAGTAATCTGTACATTTGATAATAAAAATCTTAAACTCTAAAAGACTTGGAAATGAATTTACTGCTTTTGCTTATAAAGAAAATATCTAAGATTTCCAGGCTGGTTTGCTTCTTTACTGTTTTTCAACACAGACGTTTTCACATGTTTGTTCGGCACTGGAGCTAAAAAATAAGTAAATAAATAATGTTTTAATGTTTTTTTTGGTTGTTTCAAACAATTAGTGATGGGATTTCCGGCTGTTTTTAGAGAGCCGACGCTTTCGGCTCCGAACCGGCTCTTCAGGTTGTTTTGTTGCTTTAGATAATTATTATTAACAATAATATAAAATTATGCACACAAGCAATTACTAATGTAAAAAAAGTGGTTTTATTTATATATGTTTATATATAAATATATGCGATGGCCCCTTGAGACAAAACACGTACAATCTCCAAAACACATTTCTAGCGTTAACTGAACTTTCAAAACCGCTACCTAGATCACTTAAATTACTCAATTGAAAGCATGTGTGTATTGTTTGTGTATTTATACACAAACACTCATATATACATATTCAAATAATTAAAAAAAAAAAGTTCATTTACCTGTTACTACCACACACCACATCCGGTCGTTGTTACTTGCTGGCTTGTGTAGCCACTAAGTAACAAAAGCTCAACACTGCGCCCAGCATCCTGGAGCATTTCTGTTGTGTTTTGTATGTGTTTTGGAGTTTGTACGTGCTTTGTCTCTAGGGGCCACCGTAAATATACTTTTATTTATTCACTCCACATAAAATGTAATAAATAAATCATATAATACTAAAAACAACTAGTCACATTTCAACTTTTAACTATTTAAATTTTCAGCTTTTTTCTTTTAAGGAAATTTTAAGTGAAACAACACAAAACACTGCAAACCACAACACAATTAAATATAAATTAAAATATGAAAAGAAAAAGAATCACATTCTTTGTCATATGGACCTGCATGAATAAACTTTCTGAATCCTTTATCATCTGCATCTGAAAATAGTTGTGGATGATTACTATACCTTTCTGATGTGACGTTGTTGTCCGCTCTTTCTCTCTCTCCCTCCCGCTCTGTTCCTGTGCTACTGCGAGTGTAACTACCGCCCCTCCCCCCTCTTCCCAGCGGGAAAAAAGTGCAAGAGAGGGTGAGAGAAAGGAAAAAAGAAAACCCAACGGCTCGCAATAAGGAGCCGGCTCGTGTCGTTCACTTCAAAGAGCCGGCTCTAAAAGCCATTTCGTTTGCGACCGACACATCACTACAAACAATTATATGCTGTTCCTCAATGGTCAAGCTGCCCCTTTTTTGACTCCCACACTGATGCTTTTCTCTGCAGTTTGCACCATTTGTGAGACTAACAGTCTCACTTCCAGGTGCCTATTGTTGTAATTTGGTAATGTATAGATAAACCTGAACTGAAACTTCTGCTGTGCAGCTTACTAAGAGGTCCTCTCACGGCAATGTGCAGTCACACAGAAGAACAACTTAGATGACATTACAATTGTTGTACATTACTCTAAAATCATGAGACTGACTTTAAGATCACAACCTCATTGAAAACATAAGTATTATTGTCCCCGAAAATAGCTCTAATATATTAAGAGAATACAGCAAATGAGAACACAGGATGGCCAAAAAATGTCCTTTAATATGAGATCTTCTTGTTTTATTGGAGCAGTAAAGTGCCATAACAAAGAATAAGTGCACCTAAGAACAAGTATCACTGCTATGGAGTTTTTCATGTTTTACATACAGACTCAAGACTTTTTTATTTAAACACTGGTGAGTTAGAACCCTCTCTTTACAACACTCGTTTCATTTTCCATCAAACATTTCTTTCAGTCGTCTGCGTTTATCAGTGCTATGTGTGACTCATTTTTATTCAATAACCACAAAGTACAAAAATGCAAGATTAAACATTTTATTATAGATAAAAAGATAATTAATTACACATTCATACAATGAACAAGGTTTCTATAAAAATTCCACACAGTGTAAGAAAAACATTATAAAAGTTTCATCAAAATATGAAATGCTTTCATATGATTAACGATTTTCTTAAAGATCATGTTCTTTGATGATCACATTACATGTGCCACATTTTAAAAGTATAATATACTTAGAAAAGTCTTCACAAAAGAGCGATGTTTTAAGTGGAAGAAAAAGCATGGATGTGATGAGGGGACCAGAAACACTGGATCACAGGGCAGCTGGTACGGATTTGCAGATTTTTCTAGTGTCTGCAGAGCTGGTGGTTTCAAAAACTGCAGTCTTCACTCATCAGAAGGCCGTAAATTTGGCTGCTTGGTCAGATCAAAACCGTCCCCCAGGCTCTCAGTGGAGAAGAGCCTGTGTCTCTTAAATGACTTTAAAGAGTCTGGGAGGAGTTTGAGATCGTGGTCACCCTGTGAGTCAGAGAAAATGTCATATTACACACTCTGGCTGCTGTGTGAAGACACGGTTTAACTTTTCTCTGGGATCCTTCTGAGTGTGTGATAGTCTCACGCTCAGGTTGCACATTTGTAAATCTAACTTTCCTTTTTATCTAAATTTTCCTTTTTTGAATTAAACAAATGTAAATAAAATGTAATAAAGCTTTCCATCCGAGCATGCAGCCTCCAGCTCTCCCCATCCTCAATGTTACAAAAGCACAGGTTTTACTAAGAACAACCTTTTGTACTAATAAGATGGAAGAAATCTCCTTCAGCATTCACAAAGTGGACTATTTCTCTCGCCTGATTGTGTTTTAGGGAAAAAGCAGCTAATAGATAGTTAGTGGGTTTTGTATTTGTTGTTGGTTTATTTCACGAACACAATAATATTTTTAAGAGTCCACTGAGCAAAGTAGCATACATGATGGATACTACGCTATAAAACAGTGAGAAGTAAAACTCATCGTCTTATTAGTCGGCTGAGGTCCTTCAACATCTGTCGGACAATCCTCAGGATTTTCTGTGAGTCTGTTGTGGTCAGTGCAATCCTCCATGCTGTTGCATGCTGGGAGGAGGGTCAGGTCGAGGGTCACAGATGTCAACAGACTGAATGAACTCATCTGCGAGGCCAGCAATGTTGTGGGGATGGAGCTGGACTCAGTTAGGGTGGTGTCTGAGAGGCAGATGTTGTCCAAGATAAGGACAATGGTGGATAATACTTTACCGGAAGTACTCCTAGAGGTGTAATTGAATCCAGACGCTTGACGAATTGCATAAAAAGATTTATGTTTGTCCAGAGAGGGAGGGGGTCGTTGCTGGGGGGGCATGGTTGAGGAGAGTTCAGCAGATTTTCTGATGAGTCAGTGGAGATCCGAGTGCATTCGGCTGTATAGAGAGACCGAATGATCGCAGCAGTTGGTGAGTAGAGGTCTATAAATGTAAACATTTTTTGGCAAAGACTATTTCGGGCTATTTCGTTCGTTTTACAATAGTGGATTTAGATTTATTAAGAATTATTATTTATTAAGTGAGAGAAAGAAAAAGAGTTTTTCTTCATTTTTAGAGCTACTTTTACAAGGACAGATATGGACATTTTTGACACGATGCACAGTGCAGATGAATGAGAAGGAGGAATTCCTCCTATCTATGCTTACACTCAGTGAGCTAATGAATGTCAAGTTATCATCTCCATCTCCATCCTGTTTGTGTGTGTGTGTGTGTGTGTTTGTGTGTGTGTGTGTGTGTGTGTGTGTGTGTGTGTGTGTGTTTGTGTGTGTGTGTGTGTGTGTGTGTGTGTGTTGATTTATCCCACTTTTCGAGTTTCATCTGTAAAGCGGTGTACTCCGGTGCACAAAATAGAAAACAATTTATTCTGAAAAAATGCAGATGAAGAGTTGTTTGTTGACCGTATAGATCGTCTGTTTTTAAGCCGGCGATGGTCTAGCTGCCAGTCATTTAATAGACCAATATTTTTTATTTATTTAAATGGTGCTAACTCACTTTGTTCAACACAGCCCAGCAGTGGCGGTCCTAGCCTGTTTGGTGCCCTGGGCGAACACTCCCTGAATTCACACTGAATTGAAATTAAAGTAAATACGTTAACAATTCTGTTTTGCAGTGTTAGTCAGTAAGTGACTGGCTGCCAGACCATGGTTGTTTATATTTACTGCTGTAAATCCAAGCCCATTATGTATTCATGATTTGAATCCTGGGTTGTCCTCTTCTTTTCTCTTTTTTCTAAACTGAAGACATGATGGCTTTGAACTTTTCTTGTCCATCTTCCATTTTCTGAAGTAATTTACCGACTGAGAACCAGCCTTTTTTCTTCAAGCGTGGGTTAGGGTCCTCGTGGGTCCTGCAGGAAATCAGAGTTCTAAAAGTTAGAAGTCGTTAATGTAGCAAAAACAAAATGCATTGCATTTTGTTCATAATCAATTTAAAGCCATTATCATTCTTGTTTTTTGCTTTCACTGGGTAAATGAATCTATCAAGTTTTAAGAAACAGATTTACATTTATTGTTTATTAATTTTATTGGACATCAACAGATCCCATTTATACACATTTAAGGTATAACATGGAAAATATCCTTTTGTTTCCATATGGAGACTCAGAATTTGACCCATCCTAAATATTCGGACCAGACAGCATTAGGAAGCATGCATGACACACGATTAAGGCGAAACTCCCCAAATCTCGGTTAGCGAGTTGATGCTGACAGCACTAAGTAAAACAAAAGGACAAGTCAGATTTATAAAGAGTCGATCTCGTCTCAAAATGGGCCATAAATTGCACCGTGTATGCCCAGCGTAACTTTGACACAAAGGCATCTGCTGTGATGTTTACACCTGTGATGAAGTCTCACTAGTGTCAGATTTTATTTTATACACAGATATAAAAATATGGATATGTACAGATAAACGATCCAAATTATAATATTTCTGTCCGAGTCAAAATTGATTGAATGAAATCAATTATGGAAATCAGATACCCAGCCCTGTTTTCTTTGTTCTGCCAAATATTAGCTCATTTTTTTCAACCTAAATTTTATCAGCTTGATAAAGAAATGACTGAAACACTCTTGTGAGGCCTGTTTAGTGGACTGATGTTGATCTTAACTGATTTAATTCCTACTCCTTTTCTTAGTTTAAGTTTATCGCTCTAATCGTTTTTGCTGCTTTATATTTTCAATTTTGTTTTGTTGTTTAAGGATTTTTGGCAACACGGTGGTTAGAAGGTCCTGAGTTCAATTCCACCATCAGGCCGGGGTCTTTCTGTGTGGAGTTTGCATGTTCTCCCCATGTTTGTGTGGGTTCTCCCCGAATACTTGGCTTCCTCCCACCATCCAAAGACATGCACTTTGTGGGGATAGGTTAATTGAAAAATCTAAATTGCCCATAGGTGTGAATGCTGGAGTGAATCTGAGTGTGAATGGTTGTCTGTCCCTGTGTGTTGGCCCTGCGACAGACTGGCGACCTGTCCAGGGTGTACCCCGCCTCTCGCCCTATGACAGCTGGGATAGGCTCCAGCGCCCCCCGCGACCCTGAAAAGGATAAGTGGAAGTGAATGGATGGATGGATCTTTAGGGTTTTAGTTTTAGGTCTTTTTATTACTGAACTTTTTTATTGTGTTCTTTTCTTCATGTTTGCTGTTCTGATTTGTTTAATTCATGGCTTTACTGTGAGGCTTTACATGTGGGGTTTCACAACTTGCATTTGCACCTGGATTAAGTCAAGTCAAGTCAAGTCAACTTTATTTGTCAATTCTGCCACATGTACAGGACATACAGAGAATAGAAATTTCGTTACTCTCAAACCCTAGTGATTAAAAAATGCAAATAAAATAATTAAAAAGTAAAAATTTAAATAAATACAATACAATTTTACGTATAACAAAAAAAAGCTATGCAATATACAATATACAATATACAATAAGATGTGCTTTCTAAATAAAGGTTTTCTTTCTTGACTTCTGAACCAAATAACAGCTTATGAGGTGGTAACTACTGGGAACATGTCCTCAGGGCACGAGTCCCTCTTGTTTTCTGGAGTAAAAACTTGTTCAGCATAACTGAAGAATAAAGGTGCACTAAACGATGAGGATGATGTTCAGTGGTGGTGGTGACACATACAGGTTGCACAGCTGTGACTTCTAACCAACATAAAATCAAGATCATCAAAATGTAACGACCTCGACAGGAAATCTGCAATGACCCAAACGCTTTAATAGAGTTTAATGAAAGAATCGTTTTTGCCTCAGGATTTTACAATCAGTCAATGCCAGTGATGATTTATGAGAAACATCAATCCAGTTTCATTTAATATAGGATTTAAACAGCACCAGATGACACAAGGTTAAGAGACAAAAGATAGCATGAAAAAAGAATAATGCACAACTAAAAGCAAAGGCCTGAAATATTTTATGATTATTTGCTGTTTTTGTTCATCTTTAAAGACTCTCCTGAGAGACTGTGAAAAGCTGCCAGGGAACCTGAATTGTTTCAGGTAGGTGGAAAACATACAAACACCGCAATAACAAAATAACACAAGTACCTATATTAAGAGGAGTCGGCGCCCCACAAACAGCTGTGGACGGCCTTGTTTGTGTAAACTCTTTGTTATCGAGAACAGATGAATAAATATCGCCACTTCACACTTCAGGAAACCTTTCCCTGCGTGTTCATCAGAAATATATTGATGACAATGAGCCTCAATAGTTTTTCTTTTTAAATAGATTTGATTTTTGTGGTTTTAAAATTGTTTTGTTAACATATTTATTTATTTATTTTTATTTCAGTCTTTCAGTCTCCAGATTTAGAGGAGCCTCAGCCATCCATCTGTTTGATTTCCATTCAGCAGTCAAGAGGAGCTGCGAGATTATGAGATTCCAACAAATATAGAACTGACTCTTCTGTATTCACTTCACTCCAATAATAAATGCACCACTGTTTTATTTTCTTCCAGTTACTTTAAAGCACTTATTTTTTATATAATATAATATAATATAATATAATATAATATAATATAATATAATATAATATAATATAATATAATATGCCTTGGAGCTGGAGCTTCTGCTCTCATTAGATTCTACCTACACTACCCATGATGCCCTGCCCGTCCCGTTGCCAGGATACGTAACATTCCACAAAGGCCATTTTGACGCCGAAAAGCGAGTTTGGCTTGAACTCAGACGACAAGTAAGACATTTAAAACATATTTATCAGATTTGAGTTTAGCTCTGCCGGCAGGTCGTTTGTCTCTGCATGCCGAGTGTGTGCTGTCTCAGTTGGGTTAATCGGCTTAAAACCGCCGGTGTCGGCTTCTTGTTAGCTGTCTGCTGCTAGGTGGCTAATGCTACTGTAAACCGTTGTTTCTGATGGAGGTTTTACTGTGTCCGCCCGCAGCTGACCCGCCGGGCTCCGATGGAGCGGGCTGACCGGGACAGAGGAGGCCGCCTGCTGAAGAACCAGCCGTACGACGAGAGCCTGGATGTGGCGGACGCCGAGGAGGTACCGAGCGTGTACAGCCCGACTCCCCGCAGCCAGCCCCAGGTAATCTCCTCCTGTCCTTGCGGAGAGCTCCGGTTTAACCGGTGATCGTGACGCCTGCTCGTGTTTCTTCATTATTTAAAGCTCAAAGTGTTTCCAGTCACAAACTCGTCTGTGTAGAAATGACAGAAGAGTGAATCTGGTAATGTTAAGTGAGCATCATGTTTTAGAGCCCCAGTTTTTATTAAAACACTGAATAAAGTTTCCTTCCATCAGAGTTGAACTGTAAGCTGAGTCAGTCCTGCCATGCTCCAGGTTGGTCTCAGGTCACATGACCTGGTTTTGTTTCTTCGTCTTTCAGGTGGAGTTCAGGAGGAGCAGCAGGAGGGTTCACAGCCTGATGTCGGCCCACAGCAGCAGCGACGAGTTTGACGAGGACCATGGGAGGGGGAAGGAGCCGGGAGGGGGGCGGCCAGAAGAGGAAGAAGAGGATGATGACGAAGAAGATGATGATGACGACGAGGACTCCGAAGATGACGAATCGGAGGAGGACAGCAAGCTCCACAAGGCGCCGGAGGGCCTGTATGATCCCGCCGACTACGCCAACCTGCCCGTCAGCACCGACATCAAAGAGCTGTTCCAGTACATCACACGGTGAGCAGAGACACACATGTGCCAACTCACGTTTTTTAACACCATCTTGTTTCTGCTAAAACAAAAAAACCTTATCAAAGTTTATTGATAAAGCACCGAATCACAACAACAGTCACCTCAAAGCACTTTATTTGTTAAAGACCCTGCAGTAAGTCACGTAGTTGTCACGCACACATCTGGAGTTTCCGTGTTTTGTGTTTGTCTCAGATACACCCCCGAGTCCGTTGAGCTGGAGCACAACCTGAAGCCGTTTATCCCGGACTTCATCCCTGCAGTGGGAGACATCGACGCCTTCCTCAAGGTTCGAACACAATCGCACCTGATAGCATAGAAAGCGCGACCTCTGACCTCAGAGTGACCTCATGTTGTAATCCCACAGGTGCCGAGGCCCGATGGCAAACCGGACAACCTGGGGCTGCTGGTTCTGGATGAGCCCAGCGTGAAGCAGTCGGACCCGACGGTGCTGTCGCTGTTTCTGTCGGAGGAGACCAAGCAACACGGCGCCACCGAGGTACACACACACTCCTGTACACACACACACCTGTACACACACACACATCTGTACGCACACACACTCAGCATTAAAGTCAGAGTCACTCCTCATTGTTTCCTTTCCTGCAGGTGAAGAAGGTGACGAGCATCGCCAACCCTCAGAGCAACCCGCGGGCGGTGGACAGCTGGGTGGAGAGCATCAGCGCGCTGCACCGCTCCAAGCCGCCAGCGAGCGTCCAGTACAGCAGACCGATGCCTGATATCGACAGCCTGATGCAGGAGTGGCCAACCGAGCTCGAGGAGCTGCTGGACCGCCTGCAGCTGCCGTCCGCCCGCCTGAACTGTGACCTGCCGCAGTATGCGGACATTGTGTGCAGCCTGCTCGACATCCCCGTCTACGGCAGCCGCGTCCAGTCCCTGCACCTGCTCTTCAGCCTCTACCTGGAGTTCAGAGACTCGCAGCACTTCACGCGCAGAGCTTAGTGGCTGGAAGTACCACATCCAAACGGTCACAAAAGCCTGTTCAGGAACTGAAAACTAACCCCAGATGTTCGACTATTTTGTGGCTGCTGTAAAAGTTTTTATTAGCTGAGAACCTGTTGCTCTGCTTTTGTTTATTTCCTCCTTTTGTTTTCTGTTTGTCCTCTGAAATAAAAGCCATGTTCAGGCTCTTTGTAAAAACACAGCTTTCGAGCTTCATCTAACCTAAGCTTGCTTTCACTACTCACCTGTGCCACCTGCAGCAGCCTGAATACTTCAGGGACCAGATGAAGGTCCTTGATAAACGCTGTAATAAACCAGCCGCTCAGAACAAGGTCACTGTCTGAACATCTGTAAAGTCCTGTGCCTGCAAAAAACGCCTGTTACTCAAAGATGCCCGTATATATTATATGTAATTAATAAAGTAAACTCTGTGAGTGTAACCCAGTCATAGATTACATATTGTTATAATTACACAAAATGTCTTCTTTATACCTGACTGTTAGGACCTTCAAGCCTGTATTTATATTCATTATCGGTTAGAGCCCCTCCTCATTGTTCTTCTTCTTCTTTGGTGCAACCCTGTAAATACAGTGTACCCCTTTGGCCTCTCCCGTTTTCTACAATTCCCCTGTGGGGGAGGTGGGTGTCGTTTCCCTGTACCCTGTGCGACACTCATGTAATTCATATTTAGCCACCCTGATGTTTCTGATTGCGATTTTAGTTCAATTATTGTCATCATTATGCCTGTGTTTTGTTAGACGCTATAAATGTGTAGTATGTGTGTGCCACAAATGTGGCGCCATTAATGCTAGCACGAATTTATAATTATGGCTAGCTTGGAAGTTGTGATGGGTTCAGCTAACCCCCCACTGTTTGTATTTGGTTGTAGGAGCTGGAGCGAGCAAGTCATTTACTCGGAGGTCTTTCTTTTACCTTTCTTTGTCAGGTATGTCGGATTTTTTGCTGGTGTTTTTTTTTTTCTTTTGTCAAAAATGTTCCATGTAAGTTCGTACTTTATGTTTAATGTAGAAATAAACGCAGAGCCTTTTCTACAATTCCCCTGTGGGAGAGGAGCTGGAGCGAGCACTTGTTTACTTGGAGGTTTTTCTTTTACCTTTCTTTGTCAGAAACAAAGCAGAAACACACGGTTACATGAGGTCAAAGGTCAAGTTTGAAAGCTCCAAATATAATTTTAAAAGACGTTTTTAGAAGTTTTCTTTAGGTGCGTTTTACTTCTAAACATTTAGATTTTTAACACTAATTTAACAAGTAATCCTATTTTGTTCTATTAGTATTTTAAGTCATAAATACTAAACAAGAAAATCTGCGTCTCCTCCCTCCTCCCACAATGCACCGCACTGTTATTGTTTGGGCTTCTTCAACATGGCAGCCGCGGGCTGCCTCTTCCAGAGAACCCTGGCCCGGTCCAGACCCGGTACTAACAAGGTGTGCTTCCTCTACTTACAGCCGCCAGGACGATCTTGATCGGTCTGATTGATTAACCGGTTCCTACAGCTGCTAAATCCCCCCGCCTTTTTGCCGCCACCCCATCCTCCACCAGACTCCATTCAAAAACCTTCAGCTTTATCTTGACCAGCGCAGTCAGTATGACGTGTTAGCGCTGCTGAATGATTCTCACATTAAAAAAAACATATGTGATATAGAAAAGGATCTGCTATGTTTACCGACCGAATACTAACCTAATATTACATAATAGAGACGTAGAAACATGTCCAAACTGTCTTGTATCCGTTAGCTTTTAGCCCGTAAGAAACATGCTTAAATGTCAGATTGTGGATGAGCTGCTTGAAACGCACTTTCTAAAAAGAAACAGCAACCCGTCTGGTGACTGAATGTTGTGCCGAAATCAAATTAGGATCATAAGTATTTAGAAAAATAGCCGGATGTGTTTTGGGTTTGTTCATATGAAGGCGCGGAATAAGAAAATCACTGATTAGTACGTTTTTAAAATTGGATTTGGTTTGTGTGACGGACCTCTGCCTGAAGGCGTCAGTAAATTTTTGACAGCGAAATGACGGATTTAGAGTATAACCTGTTTTCATCCTTTAAACATTAATCTGTTTTTATGTTGTACGTGTTGTATTTTGTTTTTAAGACCACTTATCACTCAGACTTAAAGTAGAAACGATTCTGCTCAATTCCAGCTCCAAAATGTTTTATCCACTTTTTATTCACTAAAACTTTCATCAGTTTTACCTGAATGACAGTTTAAAATAATTATTTTATTTTATTTTGGCCCTTTAAGCTTCCCCCTGCTCCTCCTCCTTTAAGACAACTTTCTTCTCATTGGCTGCCCCTTCTGTCCTCTATGTGATGTCATACAGATCCAAGACTAGAAAAAACAGTGATAAACTGAGCTTTTGGAGCAGCAAGTACATACACTAGGCCCATAGTTGGTTGTGATTAATATGAACGTCTACAGGTGTAGCAGGAGCTATGCTAACACTTTTTTTGCCTTGCAGGCATCTCCATCCTCTTCGGTTGTCTGCAGGGAGTTCCTCTATGTGGTGGACTTACAGCGTTATACCAGGGACCAGGGCTTCCCCGTCTACTTCCCCCAGGCCGTCCTCAAAGGTCGGACCCGGTTTTAACTGGTTGTTTGATATATTTCAATCTGATGACGATACTGGGTTTCTTTGGGGTTTTACCAGTTTGATGTCTTCAGGTGACGACTTGTATGACGCCACATTGAGTGATGGGGACTGCCGGGTTCAGGTGACTATGGATCCTGGTCTGAACCGGCTGGTGGAGAGGAACATCCTGCGGCCTGGGCTTGCAGTGAGACACGCCACCTTCAGCACTGCCATTACCGCACAGCTCCCAGAGTGCTCCGGGGCCTTTGGGGAAGGAGACAGGTGAGTGAGGACAATAGAGAAGATGGAGCTGTGATGCAGTCAGACCAGCTGACTTGTGTGTGCTCCTGCAGCTACAGGCTGGTGAGCCTGGAGGTGATGGACGAGGATGAAGAAGTCGGGGTCAGATGGTCGGATGTGGACTGGGACTCTTTGCCCTGGTTTGGATCCTCAAAAACTGAAGGTAAGAGTCTAGAAACGAGGAGATTCTGACTCTCAGATTTTTCAGATTTCAGGTTGGAAATGACTTAAACAATTATGAAAATATGAAACGTTTTTTTTTATATTCCTTTTCACTGCTGATCTGTTTTTGTTTTGTTACAAATCAACTTCACCGCTTTCATTTTGATCAAGGTTTGATTTCTGCAGCGCTTCTTAGTGTTACGAGTTCAAAATATTGGGGATGGACACCATAGGAAAAACCCACAATAACAACACTGGTCCGGTCGGGTTGAGTCAAACGATGATTTAATGATCACACACGTGGGAGATGGACACTGTATGCAGACAGTCTCAGATCTCTCTTCAAAAAACACATCACCATAGTTTTGTAAAATCAGGGTATTAGAACGCCCCTTCATGCGTAGTGACAGGTGTAATACAATCAATGTTGACAATTTTATTTAACACAAAGAATAACATTGTCTCCTTCCCGAGGGCAGACGCTGACTGCCCCCCGTCTCCTGGAACCATCTGTACCCTGCTAAGACACAACATGGCAGCTACAAGGACTCTTTCATTTATTAAGACCATCAGTGTGTATTGCTCTAAATCAAGCATATAATATTAAATGAATATTGCTGGATCAGCTACTTCTACTTAAAACATATTAAAACATGACTAAGCACAAAATCACCAAGAATAACATCTTATAAGTGCTGTGTAAGCGGGTGCGGCCTTCCAAGCTCAAAGCCTTTGCCCTCCATAGATCAGCCAGACATCACGCTGGCTGTAGCTTTTAACCTTTAATTACCTTGAGCACAACTCTAGAATAAGCAACAAACTGCAATGTGTATGGAATGATCATGGTTACATCTGCAATGGAAAATCATGTTATTATTCTGGTACCTGTAAGAGAAGCTCAAACTAAAGTTATAACAATCACTGTAATGCAAAGAATAATGTAAGGTCAAAAACTTCAATTTATGTTTAATGCAAAGCTGGTTATATACTTCTGATGAACTAATAATGCCATATTAAAATATTAAATGATAATGAGAAAAACATCCCCTCCTTATTCTACAATTCCCTCTGTTGACCTCTGGAGAATCCAGAGGTCACAAAAGTTGTTTCCCTCCTTGGCCTACACATTCAGTTCCACATGCATCATTGGCATCATGGACATTGGAGTAATGACTCCAGGGTCCACTGCCCTCACAGACATACTTTTGAACATTCTTCTGGCACAAGGGATGAGACAACAACAAATAACCATAATACCCACCACAATAGATAAAGAAAACATGACCGAAGCGATAACCCCCTTCCACCGTCCGAACACCGAGGTCAGCCAGCCTTCCAACGGACTATCAAAACGCCCCCTTTTTCCGCTAACAACATATCAAGGGCCATTCTATTCTGCACTCCCATTAACGAGGTCGGACCCACCTGCTCCGCCAACCCCTCCATGCCGTCTCTGGTGAGGTTAGAGAGTCTCAGTACATTATAGTGAACATAATTGATCCTATCTACGTTCTTGTTTGGGGTCACTGGAAAGAAAGCAGAAATTATTGGAATATTTTCAAACCCGGCTGCTATTTGATCAACAAGTTTAAATTCGTTTGGAACCCCCCTGGGCACTCCAATGGAGTCGATCCAGGTGGGGGAATTCATCCTAGGGTCATAGGCGTGTGTGTCATGAATTCCTCTCTTCCTCAAAATGTGTCTTTTGCGCCTGGCTGCCAATGTGCGCGTATTGTGTGGGGGAATTGATTTTACCTTATCTCCGATTAGCATAAGTGGCGCTCCTAGTCTCACCATCGCGCACGTCCCCACGCTCCCAAGAGGAACACGAACCAGTAGAGTCCTGTGCCCGCAATAGTAATACAGCCCGCTCCTAGCCCAAGTCCCAATTAGGGTGGCTGCATCACTCACATTGTTGGTGGTCCTCCCCGTCTGGGTGACCGAACACCAACTGGGGTCAATTTCCCCCAACCGATATTTAACTTTATCTGTGGAAAACTTAAAGCACGTATAATTATCTTTCCGGGGCATAAACGGCCCTACTTGCGTGAGCTTGCCAATAGGGGGAAATAGGCTGGACAACACAGTGCAGTTCCCCGTATTCACAGCTCCTCTAGTCATCCGCAGCATACAATCATAGCCCCACTGATCCTCTGGATGCAGAGGTGCAGGCTCTATAAATAAACGCGGCCTTGCAGAAGCGCAAGCTACACAATTAGCCACTTTTTGTTCTCTAGCATTTTGGGCTATCCAGTCCAGCCAGATGTTACTGTCACTGAACCCGGTAGCGCGTTCAATCAAATCCTGAGGTTTCAAGGTGGTATAGTCCACCGACACTACTCGCCTCTCCCTTGGTTCGTGCTCCTCTGGTGTAGCTTCCGACGACCCGCTCCTCTCCTGCCCTGTAAAAGATGCAACAGAGCTGGGGGGACTGGAAATCACACGAGTTGTCATGTCTTCTCTACCTGACGGTACGCGATTAGTTTTTTCTAGGAAATTAACTTTAATTAACCCTTTTGGATCAACCCCCGATGTTTCCACCCCCAGAACCAAATACATAGATTGTTTGCGATGCCAATTCCCCAATGATAAGGTTAACGCGTTTCCAGAGGGGCTAAAATCCCTCTGTAATTTAAGCTCGTTTTCTGATCCTAGTTCTAACGGTTCCCAATTTTGCCCAGTGTAACCCCTTACCTGGTCCCAGTTACGGCACCAGCTGTCATAAGGACGATTTCCCCTCTCGCAGTGCGTACTCACTGAATAATCCCAACAGAGCCACACATTATATCCCCTCCAGGCACTGCCGGCGTCCCTACAATTAACAACATCACACAGATCAAACGTAAAAGAAGTTGTGGAGCCAATAACATAATCTAATTCTAAACCACCATATGTGCTGAGACACTCATCCTTTTTACCAGAGACCTCGCGCTTCACTCTTGCCCGCAGCTTTAAATCACTATAGATCACGCGTGATGTAATTGGTGTATCAAACAACGCCGGACTGGCATGGCCTCCATGCTCAGACTGGTTTCCCGGGTCGGTCTGCAACAAACAAATCAAAAAACAAATAGCCATGATTAGCAACATAATTGACATCAAACTCATAATAATTTTGAACATTGTGATGGCTTTTGAAACTCTTCTTTCATCACCAGTGTCTGATTGTTGTGGTGGCATGGTTGTATGTGAATGTTATGGTGTAGTAAAAAGTTCAAAGCCCTTTATCAGAGCCTCTCTCTTGTTCTAGGTGTTCAGTGTGGTACCGCTCCTTTTCGTTGGCGCGGTGATCTCCTCCTAGGCTGCTCTTCTTTCTTCGACCTTCCGGGTAGACCACCGGTCGGCCCGTTGCACAGGTGTGAGGGTTTATTCTGCCTCTGAATTTCACCTGTGTTGGTTGGAGATTGATCCTTCCCCACCAAGCCCTCGTGCGCGGCTGCGCACTGCGTCCAGTGGTACCAGGTGTCGCCTTTCCCCTTCAGTTGGACCGCTGTCGCCGTCCGAGCCGATACCTCATATGGACCAATCCAGCGGGGTTCCTTCCACTTGCGTTTGATGACTCTCAGCCACACTGTTTTCTCGTCCGGGACCTCTCCTTCTCCTGTGGGCCCTTTACAAGCCGCCTGTTTTGTGAAACTGGAAACAAGCGCCTTTAACTCGTTCCAGTAGTCTGCGTGGGACCGGTTCCCCTTTTTGTGCCGTTCAACCGAGCCCACCGTCCAAGGTGCCGGAAACTGTCTCCCGGTTTGCAGCTCGTATGGTGTAAAACCTGTGGATTGATTAACAGAACATCTTATGGTCATCAACGCAACCGGCAGGGCTGCGACCCAATTTAGCCCTGTTTGCGCGCAGATTTTTGCCAATTTGTTTTTCAAATTTAGGTTCATTCTTTCTACTTTTCCCTGAGACTGAGGATGATAGACTGTTCCAAATTTATGCTGGACGCCCAACATTTTTTCTACTTTTGCCAAATCTTGATTTTTAAAATGGGTTCCATTATCTGATCTAATTCTTTTGGGGAACCCATGACGAGGAATGTAATGATTGATTAAACACTTAATGACAGTCCTAGCATCCTCCTTTTTTGTAGCCCAGGCCTCTGGCCAGCCAGTCAAAGCATCAACACACACTAACAAATATCTTACACCGCCAGGCCCGGAATCAATCATATCAGTGAAATCAATAACAATCTCCTCTCCCGGCCTCTCAGGGGGCCGAAACTTACCCACTTCCGGTTTTACTGCTGGCTTAGGATTGTGTGCCCCACAGATTAAGCACATCCTGGCCTTTTCTCTTATCATTCCTCGCAGCTCCGGATGCCACCAATGACACAATTTCTTTCCATCTGGGCAATCCCCACGTGGGCAAGTCCGTGGGCTTCATCCACCTTCTGTTCTGCCATTTTGGCTGTCAACACGGGGCGCCCGTCTGGCCCCCTCCACAAATGTCCATCCTGCCAGGCTCCTTTGCTTTTCCACACCCCCTTTTCCTCTGGGGATGCCTCCTCCTGGGCCTGTTTGACTTCCTCAATCAGGTCAACAGATATCTCCTCTTCTGATGTTACCTGTATCATTTGTCTCCGTCCTTTGTAGCCTGCGGCCTCCTTTGCGGCTTCATCTGCTCTCTGGTTTCCTTTTTCCACCATGCTGGTTCCTTGGGAGTGAGCTTTGCATTTTATAATACTCACCTCCTCTGGGTCAGCCAAGGCCTTTTCCAGTTCCTCCATTTCATGTTTGTGGGAAATAGGTGCATTGGTTGCTGTTCTGAATCCTGCTCTTTTCCACTGAGGCAGCTCCACATGCGCTGATCCAAACGCATATGCCGAATCGGTGTAGATGTTCACTCTTCTGTTCTTGGCTAGTCTCAAAGCTCGAGCTAGGCTATCACTTCAGCTCTCTGGGCCGACTGCTTTCCCTCAATCCTTCCTGACTCTCTGACCTGATAATCTCCTTCTACTCTGCAAACCACCGCATAGCCTGCTTTCAGTCCTCCTTCGTCTCGGTGGCAACATCCATCGGTGAACCAGTCCTCAGCTCCCGGTATGGGTTCGGCCTTCAGGTCCTCTCTAATCTTTTCCTCAATCTGTGCTCTTTTGGCGCAGTCATGTGGTTCCCCTACTCCCATTAAATCTGCCATGTTAATTCCTTCATGTGTAAATGTCAAATTTGGGGCCTCTAAGACTTTGCTCAGTCTCTCTTGTGCCCGTGGTGACATACAAAATGCTTGTGAATTCACGTATGCCACTATGCTATGTGTAGTGAGTATTTTTAGTGGGTGTTCTCTCACTACATGTGCTGTTTTTTTGGATAATTCTAGCGACCCCTGCTGCATATTGTGTGCATGTAGGATGCTTTGCTTCTGTTGGATGTAGTTTTACACTAACATACATGAGCACATCTCTACCCCCCCCCCTTTTTTCTGAAACAACACTCCATTTACAACTGAGTTTGTTTCAGAAACATCCAAATAGAATGGCTCATCATAATTGGGTGTAGCTAAATCTGAGGCCCTTGACAAATCCTGTTTCACCCTAATGAATGCGACTTCAGCTTCAGGCGTCCAAGGCAGCTCAGCCTTAAGGTTTCGAACGCCAGCTTGCTTCATTAGGCCCCTTAAAGGGGCAGTTTTGCCTGCATAATCCGGAATGAACTGCCTGCTGTAACCTGTTAAACCAAGAAAAGAAAGCATTTCTCTCACAGTTCGCGGTTTTGGGTGTGTCAGAATTTGGTCTCTGTGTGTGTTCATCAAGCCCACTGATTTGTGTGCGATTACCCGGCCCAAAAAGGTCACTTCAGGGCGAACTAACTGCAGCTTTTCCTTACTTACTTTAAAGCCGCATTCCGCCAACCTATTCAATACAACGAACGACGCTGCTGTACAATCCGCTGCTGGCGGGGCTGCAATGAGAAGATCATCAACATACTATATTAATGTACAATCATCAGGCAAATTACATGACGATAGGGCTTCTTTAAGCACCTGATTGAAAATGCCTGGAGAAAGTGCAAAGCCTTGTGGCAAACGTGTGTATCTGAGTTGTTGGCCTCTGTGTGTGAATGAAAAAATGTCTCTGAGTGACTCATGCAGAGGAAGACAAAAGAATGCATTTGCCAGGTCAATACACGTGAACCACTTTTGGTCACATGTAATAGCTGATAAAGCTGTGTACGGATTTGGTACAGGTGCAGTGGTAGAGAGTAATATTTCATTAATGGCTCTTAAGTCATGTGCCATGCGGTATTTTCCTGTTCCATGTTTCTCCACTGGTAGAATTGGTGTGTTCCACAGTGAGTGAGAGGGCTCTAACACCCCGGCCCTTAACAGGCCTTCTATTGTTTCTGTAATTCCTTCCTCTGCTTCAGGTTTGTGTTTATACTGTGATCTATAGATTGGTGTGTTTGACTTGAGCTGGAACAAGACAGGAGGACACTCAGCTAGGCCAACATCCGTGGGCCCTTTTGACCATAGACTGTCGGGCAGATTTGACAGTCCAGCAACTGCGTGAGGATGATCTACACACTCCTCACCATGTGTTTTTGAAATTTCTTTATGTTCCAAGATCACTGTATCATCACAGGCACAGGTTATGCGATAGGTTTTACAATTTGGAGCATAAGATAAGTTAGGAATTTGGGTTTTTTGCCACCCTGTGTCGTCCAGTGCTCGCTTGACCATTGGACCTAGATCACCTGCACCATGACCTTGGTGGACCGCCAATGCAATGTGAGGGGTTGAATTTTCTTCCACATTGTACCAAGGCAGTTGTTCATCAGTTAATTTCACAGCCGCGGCTACACCTTCTGGTCCGATGTAGATGTCATGTGTTTGCACATTCCACGTCTGACCCTCAAGATCAGACTGAAATAATTCACGATAGGTGTCGTCACTATCTTTATCATAAAACAGATTGACGTGGTAGGGTTCGCGCGGAGGGAGGTAAACTGCCAAGCTCATTATCCAGGGTCTCCACAGCTGAAATTGCCTCAGAACATCCTCTTTCACTAGCCTCCCCCAGTAGATGTCGGCTTTTGCTCTTTCACAGTCTTGAAGCAGATATTGAGTCTTTGAATTTGTTCCCAGGCATGGAAAATGCTGGCCCCCTGGCAGAGTCACAGATAATCCATCTGCTGAACATGTGATTGTGGCGCCCAACTTCACGAGCAGGTCCCTGCCCATGAGATTTACTGGCGCTTGCGATGACACCACATAGTTGTGTTTCAAAGTCTGCTTGCCCAGCTTTGTCAAAGCTGGGTCAGTCACTGGCAGAGTGATTGGGATCCCGGAAAAACCCACCACGTTCACTGTGTGGCAGGACAACGTTGCACTGTCTGGTGCTGCTCTCAAGGTTGAATAGGTTGCTCCAGTGTCCACTAAGAAGGGCAATTCTGTCCCTTCTACAGTCATTGACAGCATGGGATCTGCCATACCCATGCTGTCTGGTCCCTCCGGGTCCCTTCAGTACTGGTCCTCCCTCCAGTCAGCCACTGGATACTGCGCGGCTGGTGCTGCACTCGGGTTTGGGGCCTGATATGCTCCCCTATAGCCATCTCTTGCTCTCGGAGCTCCACGTGCCTGGGGTTGGTAACCTCTTCGTTGATTGTTCTGATGACGTTCTGGGCAATATTTGCTCCAATGACCCTCTGCTCCACACCTCCAACAGACATTCCAAGGCACACTGCTGAGATTCCCCGTGTCACGAGCGCTTTGTACTCCCCCCGCTGAGCCACCACGCCCTCTGTACGATCCACCGGTTCCCCAATTCCCTGTGGGTTGGTTCTGCCTTGGTGCATTGGCGGGCCATCCGTCATTAGTGCAGGGACCCGGGCCACTATCTGGCCATTCAGGCCCAGGACCAGGCTGGGTCGCAACTATCATCATTTTTTCTGTTTTTTCTTTTTCCTCTTTTTTCTATTCGCAGGCTTTGTTTCTGGCCTCCGCCAACTGTAGTTTGAGCAGAGACGCTTGTGCCTCCTCCAACTCTTTTTTCTGCTTGTTCGCCCTGTCCTGTTCCAGCTGTAAACGATGTGAGACGTGTCTTTCCCACTGCACCGAATCTGCTACGGCAAAATCTGGATTTTTCTGTAGATCTTCTATGACCTGGTTTGGCAGCCCTGCCAGCACCGCTGAGCGAAACCACGCCCGATGCTCACCTTCCCTACTCCCACTCAGGGACTGACATTTAACTGTCATAGGCCCTTCATTATGAAACACCAGTGGTACCCTGGTGTATTCAACATCAGCTACTCCTCCTACAACCACTGCAGTCTGTCCATTTGGGCCCTGAACTTGTCCTCCCCTAAGGGTCATTACAGGCATGACATGTTGTCGTCCTACAGCATTAGATGTTAATGTGGCCCAAGGAAGTATCTCTGCTGTGTGATACTTGTTAGCATCTCCTGGTTTTGGAATCCAGTTCTTCATTCGGTCTTCCAGCTTCTTATTTTGCTTTTTCAGTTGTTTCAAAGCCTCCACTATGCTCTCCATATCTTCTGTTTCAGCTGTGTCATCCTCCTCCATCCAGGAAGATGCTCCGTTCCACAAGAACATCCACTTGCAACACTTTGCATGAGTTTGCTGTAGTTTCTTGATTTGTTGGTTAATTCTCCAGTTAATTGAACGTTTCTCTGCCTCGGTTTGCAGTTGTTCCAGTTGCTGCTCACATCTCTCTCCTTCTATTTTGAGCACAAGACTTAGGGCTATTTTGTCATCCAGCCCTCTCTGTTGGGAAGCAATAAGCTTGCTTAGCTCAGCTTCCATTGCTTTGCATTCCTTCTCAGCTGACTTTGATGATCCAGGAGAAGCCAGGCGAATGGCTCTTTTTAGCTGTTCCAGCTGCTCCTTCAGAGGCTTATAGCCTCTGTGCCCAGTAGGTGTCATGCTCGGGCCGTCAGCCATTATCCTAGAACACAGGCTTACCTCCCTTTTTGTGACGTTATACGGCTCCTCCTCTTGGGTCACCCCACAGCGTCTGCCTGTTAACTTTCAGAATTACTTTCACTCCTCCAAGGGTCACTGTCTCCTTGTGATCTGCTTGGTAAGACACAGCCAACGCAGTGTGTCAAGACTTAACCAAGCCTCTTTCAATATTCACTTTTAATGACTACTTTTTACTCTGTAACATAACTGTTATAAACTCATACACACTGCATGTTAACTTTGGGGCACAAAACAATAACACAGCTCAAATGCATTCACACAGCCTTAAGTTTTTCACAGAAGATTGCCCCAAAGCAATATCATGTTTGCTTACAAACTGACAAATTCACCCTGTTATTTACCGAGCCAGGGAGCAATGGACCAATTAAATCCAAACTCCTCAATAATTAGCTGTATCGCTCGCTCTACTTCAATGTCAAACCATAATACTGTAATTAGCTTTATTCAAATCAAACCTATGTTTCAAAGCCTTTCAAACACACATCCACACACACAATTTCTACCACGCACCTTCAAGCACACATTTGTCTCCTTTAAATCTACTAATCGCTTGGCGACATCTCCACTGATAATTACATTATTTCCCAAGCAAGCATATCAAAATCAAAACCGTCTACTACAGACTCTACCATAGCCTGAGCAAAGTGGGCCGCCTCTGTGGGCTCCCAATTTGGATCATTTTCATTCTCAGTTATCTCCTTTAAGCCTCGAAATAGGAAAAGGCAACGTTGTATATAGGCATTTAGCTCGTGCACCTCAATCACGGACCACACTGTCATCTCATAAGGTGAAACACCTTCCTCTGTCACTATGTGGCATTTACAGGTCACCTCCAGCCGACCCTCCTCCTCTGCAATTTGTATATTACAGGTCACAAAATGGAGCATAGGCATGTTTGCTTGTACTCTATTTAAACAGCGATTTATCAGTATTGAATGGGACTGTTTAGTGCATGGAACACAAAATATTTATTTATTGTTGAAGGGACAAATGTCAACGGGGTTCTAACAGGTCCACTTTATTGCGTGCTCATAAATTATTGTTATCTGGGTCACTCACCCAATGTGCTTTATTGTTTGAGATTATTAATTATGTCACGCTTATTAGTGGCTCATATTTATTTACGGCCTATGTCTGAACTTGACTACAAAGGCAGAGCATCATTCCATCCTTTCAGGGTGAAACACTCCACTTTCTCTGTGTCATGGCAGCTCAGAAAACTTCATGAACTTTACTTATTTAAAGGTATGGCTTAAAATCAGTTGTGTTATCAGTATAAAATATTTAAGATTTAATTAAATTGTTTTCAATTGACTTACAGCAGCTTACTCTGATCTAGGAACACTCTCTTATCCTCCTCAAAAACTGAAGTTACTCAGTCTTAAATGCTTTTTATATTACATAAATCAACAAACAAATGAGTTCATAAAGCACATATTCACAGCAATGAATCAAAGGCCATTTATATTGTTATAACATCAAAACCAGCAACTTATTTACAGACTTTCAGCAATAAAAAGCCTTCTGCTTGTAAGGCTCACACACTCTGGGCAGGAAGTGAAAAAGCTCCGTTCTCCTCCCAGCCACCAGCTCATTTGCATGTTCACACACCGTCTAAAAATAGCTCGCAGCGCTGCAGCTGCGCTCTCGTCACACAGAGGGTCACACAAAGCTCAGACAAAACTCTATTATTTTATATTACAAAGACGTCTTATATTTACAACCACTGACAGGCCTGACAGATTCAGCACCTAACAAATTTCGACAAATTTAAAATAACGGGTCTCACCTAAGAAAGTCTCACTTTTGTAATCAATTAACCAGTATCTGTTACCTCCAGAACAGCCTATGGCCTGATTTCTAAAGAACCTAAACAATTTCGACAAATTTAACATCTCACCGAAGAAAGATAACTTTTCTGTAATCAATTAACCAGTATCTGTTTCCTCCAGAACAGCCTATGGCCTGATCTCTAAAATCCCTAACTCAATTTAACTGTGTCCAAAAAAGCACATGACACTGTTTAAAACGGTGAGGAGACTCTAACTCCTAGCTTGATTCCGGGATGCCCTGTACCCCACAGTTAAGCCAAACTGAACTAACCCTGTTCGCCGACAGGTCAAGGCCACGCGTCCACGGCCAGGAGGGAGCATAACCTCCGGGCTATGTGCTTCTTAGCATCTTCCAGTGCCGTCCTATAACAATTTTCACCTAAACAATTTTGACAAATTTTAACATATCAATTAAACAGTATCTGTTACCTCCAGAACAGTTTCTGACCTAATTTCTAAAACAACACTGTTTCCTCCAGAACAGTTTCTGACCCAATTTCCCTACCAAACTACCTGAGCCTTTAACTCAATATCCAGGGACTCAAACCCAACATTATTACTTTCATATTTCTTCAACTTCATTAAATACTCTTAAGCAACTTTAACTGCATAACACACGGTGATTCTCATCAAAATCAAAACAGACACCCACCAGCAGCGTCAGTGAGTAGACTTTTAATTTAATGCAGCCCAATTTGGCACAATTTGGGAATCAACTCAACAGGCAGTGCCTTACCTTTAGAAGCACCCGCGGAGCCCACTCACATCAGATCCCTGGTCCGTGCCTGTCCGCTCGACAACCTCAGACCGTCCACACCTCACACTTCCACCCCAATACCACAGGACGAGCCCCCAAGCTGTTACGAGTTCAAAATATTGGGGATGGACACCAGAGGAAAAACAACACTGGTCCGGTCGGGTTGAGTCAAACGATGATTTAATGCACACACGCGTGGGAGATGGACACTGTATGCAGACAGTCTCAGATCTCGTCTCAAAAAACACATCACCATAGTTTTATGAAATCAGGGTATTAGAACGCCCCTTCATGCGTAGTGACAGGTGTAATACAATCAATGTTGACAATTTTATTTAACACAAAAAATAACATTGTCTCCTTCCCGAGGGCAGACGCTGACTGCCCCCGTCTCCTGGAACCGTCTGTACCCTGCTAAGACACAACATGGCAGCTACAAGGACTCTTTCATTTACTCAGACCATCAGTGTGTATTGCTCTAAATCAAGTATATAATATTAAATGAATATTGCTGGATCAGTTACTTCTACTTAAAACATATTAAAACATGACTAAGCACAAAATCACCAAGAATAACATCTTATAAGTGCTGTGTAAGCGCGTGCGGCCTTCCAAGCTCAAAGCCTTTGCCCTCCATAGATCAGCCAGACTCGCGCTGGCTGTAGCTTTTAACCTTTAATTAACTTGAGCACAACTCTAGAATAAGCAACAAACTGCAATGTGTATGGAATGATCATGGTTACATCTGCAATGAAAAATCATGTTATTATTCTGGTACCTGTAAGGAAAAGATCAAACTAAAGTTATCACCATCACTGTAATGCAAAGGATAATGTAAGGTCAAAAACTTCAATTTATGTTTAATGCAAAGCTGGTTATATACTTCTGATGAACTAATAATGCCATATTAAAATAATGAATGATAATGAGAAAAACATCCCCTCCTTATTCTACATATACGTATTGTTATAATCCATTGGTTTATGCAAGCATGGATCTTCAAGGAAAGCCAAAAAGGAGGCAAATGTTGGCGAAAGTTAGCAGTTGCATTTTAGTAATGGTCATGAATGTGAGCAAAAGCAGCGAGGTGTCCTATCCAGCTATATAGAAGAGCAATATAACGATGATGAAGGTGACAGTTTGAATCAGTCATATTTCATTAAATACAGTGGTGTACTGACAGATCCAGGATCAGTCCAAATCATCAGCAGTTTGATCCATGTATGGATTGAAGTGTATTTGTGAAAATGTTGGACTGTTCCTTTATCAGTGTCTAAGACTATGTGTATGAGAGCCATGTAATGTCCATGTGTGCATGCTGACTGTGCTGCTCTGACCCCCCTCCTCCTTTCAGGGTGGAGCCTGCTGGAGTCCGATGGTTGAGACCAGGTCTGAGGAAGTGTAAGTGTGTTTTTAATGGGATTCATGAAAACAAAGCAGCACACATTCAACCATCTTCATCATGTCAGGAGTCATCATCAAAGTGTCAATCAATGAACAGATGATGGATCAATAACTGCAGCTGGATTGTGTTTGTTCTCTCCATCAGATTCCTGTCAACTCACAAGGTTCAAGGTTCAAGGTTCTTTATTTGTCACATGCATAGTTATACAAGTATAACACACAGTGAAATGTAACCTGACACGGGGGGGTAGAGGAAGAACATTATATATATATATATATATATAGTATATACATTGGGTGAATGTGCAGTAGTAGCAGCAAGCAGGTGAATTCTGTACATTAATATGAATAGACATCTGACTATTTTACAGGATAGACAATATAAACATATTTAAAATTAAAGTAATTTGGAATGTACATTGTGCCTTGGTTTAGAGTGTCTGGAAGAGTCCTGTCTCAGTCAATTATAGATGATGTGAGAGGGCGGGTGTGTGTTTTTAGGGCCCGGATGGCTTGGGGATAGAAGCTCCTCTTGAGTCTCTCTGTCCTTGCCCGGAAGATGCGGAACCTTCTACCAGATTGCAGAAGTTGGAACAGTTTGTTGCCAGGATGGGACGGGTCCTTCAGTATCTGCGCTGCTCTAGTCCGGCATCTCCTGGTGTAGGTGTCCTGAAGTGGGGGGAGAGCAATCCTGCAGCAGCGTTCTGCTGTACGGATCACTCTCTGGAGAGCTTTTTGGTCCTTCACACAGCTGTTCCCAAACCACGATGTCATGTTCTGTGTGAGGATGCTCTCCACAGCGCCTGTATAGAAAATCCTGAGGATCTTTGGAGAGACCCTGAACTTCCTCAATTGTCGTAGGTGATACAGGCGCTGCCTAGCCTTTTTGGTCTGGACCTGAATGTGGGCAGCCCATGTCAGGTCTGAGGAGATGTGGACACCAAGATACTTGAAGGACTGCACCCTCTCCACTGGAGCTCCATTGATGATAATGGGCTTGTAGTCTCTGTGCTGGCCCCTTCTGAAGTCCACCACCAGCTCCTTGGTCTTGCCGACGTTCAGCTGGAGGTGGTTGTCCTGGCACCATGATGCCAGATTCTTCACTTCATCCATGTAGGCCGCCTCATCGTTGTTGGAGATGGCACCCAACACCACTGTGTCGTCAGCAAACTTCACAATGGTGTTGGAGCCATGGGTGGCCACACAGTCTGAAGTGTAGAGGGAGTAGAGCAGTGGCGAGAGGACACACCCCTGAGGTGCTCCTGTGTTGATGGTGATGCTGTTAGAGACGCATCTACCCACCCTCACCACCTGAGTTCTGCCAGTGAGGAAGTCCAACACCCATGCACATAGACGGCTGTTAAGTCCCAGATCCCTGAGCTTTGTGAACAGTCTGCAGGGCACTATTGTGTTAAACGCTGAACTGTAATCAACAAACAGCATTCGCACATAGTTACCCTGTTTCTTGTCCACGTGGCTGAGGGTGGTGTGCAGGACGTGGGCGATGACATCCTCTGTGGATCTGTTGGATCGGTAGGCGAACTGCAGCGGATCTGTGGTGTCTGGGATGGAGGAGGAGATGATGTTCTTCAGCAGCCCCTCAAACACCTTCATTACTACCGAGGTCAGTGCAACTGGCCGGTAATCGTTCAGGGATGAGGGTTTGCTGTTCTTGGGCACAGGGATGATGGTGGATCTTGTGAAGCATGTGGGGACCACAGACTTCGCCAGGGACTCGTTGAAGATGTAAGTGAACACACCTGCTAGCTGGTCAGCACAGCAGCGCAGCAGACGGCCGGTGATGCCGTCTGGCCCCGCTGCTTTCCTTGTGTTCACTCTCCTCAATGCCGCTCGGACGTCATGCTCCGCGATGCTGGTCACCGGTCTCTCGCTGATGACGTCACTGTCCTCGGTAGTCAGGCGGTAGATAGCATTAGCTGCCTGGCTAACCTCGAAACGGGCGTAGAAATGATTCAGCTCGTTGGTGAATGCAGAGTCGGCGTTGATCGGCGCAGTGTCCCTGGCTTTGTAGTCCGTAATGGTGCGTAGTCCGTGCCACATACTCCGTGTGTCGCCCTGGTGGAAGCGGGACTCCACACGCTCCCGGTACCGGCGTTTGGCATCTCTCACCGCGCGCCGCACGCCGTATGAGGCCGCTTTGTAGGCGCTCATATCGCCAGTGGCGAGACCCGCGTTGTAGGAGGCGGTCCTGGCGTTTACTGCAGTGCGGATCGATCTGTCCATCCACAGTTTCTGGTTTGGGAATGTGGTGACTCTCGCGGTGGGGATAATCTCCTCCGCTAGCATATTGACGAATCGACACAAATACAGTGAACAGAAAACTCAAACTGTCTGACAACAACAGGAAGGTGACATGTGTGGAGGAGTTTCAGTCATATCCTGATCATCCAGACAGATTTGATGGGTGGCTTCAGCTGCTGTGTAGAAATGGTCTGACTGGTCGCTGTTACTGGGAGGTCGAGTGGAGAGGAAGAGTTGATATATCAGTGAGTCACAGAAGAATCAGAAGGAAAGGAAACAGTGATGACTGTTTGTTTGGATGGAATGATCAGTCCTGGAGTCTGTGCTGCTGTAATGATGCTCCTCAGTTTGCCAGGCACAATAACAGAGAAACATCCATCTCCTCCTCCTCCTCCTCTGTCTCTAACAGAGCAGCAGTGTATGTGGACTGTCCTGCTGGCACTCTGTCCTTCTACAGAGTCTCCTCTGACACTTCGATCCACCTCCACACCTTCAACACCACATTCACTCAAACTCTTTATCCTGGGTTTATGTTCTGGTCTCCTGGTTCCTCAGTGTCCCTGTGCTGAGTGGAGTGTAAAGAGTGTCTCCTGTTAGAGAAACACTCTGACTGTTGAACAGATAGTTCAGTCTGTACATGTCTGTCTCTTTCACTCACAAACACGTTTTCAGATTCATGGATTCAATCAGTTGATATTTTAAACTGTTCCAAATGATTCCTTGTAAACTTCTTCCTCTTCAGTCCTTTAAAGATGGAAGCTCCCATTATTCCAGAATCCACATGTTGTTTTTCTGTCTTTTTCCACTCAAAGCTTCAAAGTGAATATCAGTATGTTGTGTTTCTCTGAAGCTCCTCTGCATTTTCAACAAGTTTGAGCTCATTAAAATGAATCCAAATGTTTGATTTCTCTTTCTTAATGGGATTTTTCCAAACTCTCCACATGCTCTTACTGTTTCACTCATTGTCGAAAGCTCATCATTTGAAAATGAAGCTAACACAACCAAACACAGCTTTCAGCTCTTATTTTGAAACTGGCTTATTTAGAGAGCTGTGATGTGAGCGTGCCTGGCTCTGAGGCACTTGGGTCAGCCTCTGTTGTTTAGAAGTGTTACAGACTGTGAATGACACAGACCTGTCAGTTTCCATGTTTGTCTGTAACACAGCTCAGGGGCTCCATGCTGAACGCATCCATCCAGTGTTATTGATCCAGTACTGATACCAGCATTGGGATCAATACTACAATACACAATCACATGTGTCCACATGATGTGTTTGACCAGCTTTATTCATTAATGATCAATCAACTTATTTACTGCAGATTCACACTTAGTTGCTAACTAGTGTGACAAATACTTTGCTGGAAGGTTAAAAAAAACAATGACCCAATCTGAGTCCAGCTTCATTTAAATGAGTTGATCCAACCATGAAAATTACATTAGTCCTACAGAAGCACTCAATGCTAACAGGAAGTCATTTATTAAGGTGGAATAACACAGAGAGACACAATCATCTAGTAACGTAACCCCCCCACCCAACCGGCTTTCTCTAACGAACTTTCACTATTTGCTGCGTGTTTGTTAGTGCAGTCACTGGTGCTAACTAAATGCTTGCTAACTGAACTGTGGAGACATCAGACATGAAAAGAGGCGGACAGGCGACACTATTTAATTGTTGGTCGAGACCAACCGCATGTGAAAATGAAAAAAGTCCGACTTAAAGGAGGTAAATACCTGTGTTGTTAAGTAGCTGATGATGTGTTGACTGGAGTTGGTTAGTTAGTTGTTAGATTGGCAGCCGAGCCTCATGTGAGGAAAAGCCAGAGGCTGCCAGTGATGTAGCCTAAGATCAATGTCAGTTTCACTGAATTATAACTTAAATAGCTATTTGGTACAATACAGTCACACGTGTTAGCATCCTTTAGCTCTCTGCCGTCCCTCCTGCTTAACTCTGTCATTGACAGCTAGCTGCTGATGGTTAGTTCAGAGCATAGACAGTAAGGTCCAGAGACGACTCCACCCATTTCCAGCACACAAGCCTGCACACACAGACCTACAGTGAATGACACTGCATGTTTGTAGGCTTGTTAGTTAGACAAAGATGGAGTCTATGACTGAAACGCTGAGTTGAGGATTAACAGAAACATCTGGTTAGCTGTTCTTTAGCTGCAAAAACTTGTTAAATACTAAATGTAAAATAATTGCAATGTAAGAAAAGGGAGATATTTGCTCTGTTTGTTGATGTCTGCCACCATAAATCACTGCAAACTTTGATGTTAACTAGGATGTCCTACATTTAGCTTGTTGATTAGCTACAATCACAGCATTATAGTGGCCACTGAGAAAACTCTTTTTCTTGACACAATACAATCATGAAATAATGAATGTTTTCCTCAGAGGAAGAAACATTTCAAGGTATTAGAACAAGGAAATTGGTGATTATACCCAGGAAAGGCAAAAGGTGTTTCAAATGCACTCCAGCTTCTTGGTGAGGGAACATGCATTCTCCAAAACCATGTGAATATCACACCTCTGTCAAACCATTTAAACATTAACTGAGCTTTTATATCAGGTACAAGAGGTTTGCAGAGCAGCTGATCGAAGAGGGACACAAGGAAGCAGAGATGAGGAGAGAGGAGGCAAAAGAGGAGGTGCAGAGGAGAGTGAAGGTGGTGACAGAGGAGGTGCAGAGGAGAGTGAAGGTGGTGACAGAGGAGGTGCAGAGGAGAGTGAAGGTGGTGACGGAGGAGGTGCAGAGCTTGGGCAGGAGACAGGAGGAGGTGACAGTGGGTCAGATGAGCACAGAGAGAAAGGCTGCCCATGGATGAGCAGGTAACAGACAACAACAGTAATAATTGTGCGTGCAAGCACACACTGTCAGAACACTGAACTGATCTGTGATTGGCTCACAACAGTCAGACACATGAGCAGCTGAGAATGCAACGATATATTCATCCATTTATTTAACAATGTCACTAATGTTGTGAATATGTGCAACACAATCATGTAATATATAGTTGCTGGTGTCAGCACAGTGATGTAAATGATTGAATATCTCCATAAATAAGCAGAGTCACCATGTGGTGTTGTTGCCATCTGGCAGTGCAGCAGTGGAGAGTTGACAGTAAACATGCCCGTGGTCCTCTGCTGTTTAAAACAAATGTATTGATTTATTTAGACAGAGATGTTGACCCCCCCTTCCCCTCCCCAATGTTCAGCACAAAGTTCTTGCTCAGGACCTTCTTGCTGTGGGGCAGCAGAGCTGACCACAGCGACACCACGCTCTCTAAAAACAGCAGCACAGCTATGATTACAGGGCTTGGTGCATATTTTTCTTCATGTTTGTATCTTTGACAGGTTAAACACAATAAACAACAACAGCAGACACGTGGTTTTCATCCTACAATAATAAGATGTTATTAGCAAGTATTTGGGCGACAGGGGGAGGGAAGAAACCTCCAGCTTAGTTGTGCTTCCGCTGTGGCGTTCAGGTTTATTTGTGTCAACTGTGTTCCCCAGGTGTTCTCATTTCCTCATTACCCTCCACCCTTTATTTAGTGTCAGGTCGTCCGTTTATCTTGCCACATATCTGGATTTCTCATCTCTTCCCGCCCCTGCTCACGTTTAGGTTCATGTATTTGTCATAGTTTACATGTTTAGCTCTAGCTTTTCCCAGTTTAGTTTAGCTGTTGGTCTTTTCCTTAGTTCGTCATCGTTCTTTTGTTTTCTATGCTTTACTATTGGCCTAAATAAATGACTCGCTTTTGTTACACTTTAGTTTTTTCTTTCCTATGTCTGCTTTTGGTCCGCTCCTCGAACACATTGGCTCACCTGTACGTAACAGCCAGAGATTAATAATAACTAATGGTTAAATGCAGAGAGTTTTAAAAAAAAAAAAGTCATAGAGAGTCAACAGGAAACACCCACTGCACACAAGAGACCACGAGATTTCTAGAAACGAGAAAAATCTGATGAAGACAAACCACGTCCAACATTTTTAATGGATTCTGATTATTGTGCAGACTCTACTGTGTAGAAACAGATACTTGTGTTTATAATTTAATGTTCATCTGACTGCAGCCAGTAAGCAGTCTTGGTGTGGCTGTATTACATATAGCCAACCAGACTTCTTACTCTGTTTGGAACAAACCTTTTTATACTACAAATATTCACGAGTTTCTGTTTCCAGTCTACAGATCCAGCCACACTTTCTGTCTTCACTTGTGCATGAAGAAGGATGAGCAGGAAGCAGGTGTGCTGATGGAGGACGGGTCAGGTGATTGGAAACAGTGGGAACACACTGAGGCCACCTACAGGGCAGATGGGGAACAGCAGGGATCTGAAATCAAATGCAATCACTGAATGTTTCTTCAAAGCTCATTTCAACCTGTTGAAGTCATGAATGAAAGTGCAGACTGAGAGTGGATCACATGATGTTTAAGGTGTGTCATGTGACATGTTCAGTATTGTCACACATGTCTAGATTGTCCCTGATATCATAGCTGCTCAAACACTGATGATTATATTTGAAGAATTATTACTGATGGCAGCAAAGTTTGAATGGAGCTCTCTGTCTGTGCTGATTTGTCGCCCTCTGGAGGTCAAAGCACAAACTGCATGATGTCACTGTAACCACCACAGTGACAGGAAGTGTTTTTAAATGACTGAAGCACTGAAATGATGCTAACGGCTGTCGTTAGTCTCACTGACAGCAGTGCTGATGTGTTCATGTCAAACACTGGCTCAGGTCAGACTCCTTCATCCTTCTCCAACGTGAGGCTGCCCTCAGACCCACAGGAGCTCTGACCTTTGACCTCCTGACCCTAACCATTCTAGTCTCTTTACATCTTTAAATGCAAATCCATCCAAACTGTAGCCGAGCAAAAGAAGCTGGAGTTTGTGTTTCCAGCTCAGACGTGTTAAACGCTGCTGCTGTGCTACATTTGTCATTTCCTGCTTTCCCTTCCATCCATGTCAAAGCGCTGAAGTCATCTTATCACTTTAATGCAGTAAAACAGGAGCTGTAAGTCTGACATTTATTTACTGTCATCACAAACACACACAGCTGGATTAGCAGCCAGACAAAAGGGCTGAAAAAATCAGCATTTGATTATTATTATTATTATTATTATTATTATATATCCTGTTTATGTGGATTCACTTTTCTATCTGTCAGTGCTGAAGCAGACGTCACTGATCACATGACTCTGAGGGACGTTTCCAGCACCTCGCTGAATCTGAGCCATGAAGATTTAAGGCAGCTCTGAAGGCAAAGCAGGTCTGAGCTTGTGTTAGCAAGCTGTACCTAATAAAGTGGCAGCAAGGACTAAGTCAGTAATGATCAGAGCCAGCAGGGGGCAGCACAGAGGTGAGGTGCTGTCTGAGAAGCAGGCTGACATCAGACTGGTCATATTCCATCATCTATACCTGAAATAATCATCAAACACACGCAGAGCAGAAACATGTGGAAACATCTGGAGCTCAGTCTCAGGTTGACCCCTCAGAGGTTTACCTCAGTCCTGCTCCTCTGCTTCCTGTTTACAGTGCACACATCATGCTGTGTACTGTTGCAAAATCAGTTTCACCCCGGTTCTTTTATTCGTCGAAACTTCCAGAGACGGCACCGGAACTCAGTAGTCATTTCACAAAACCTTTATTCATCTTTATTCATCTTTATTTAAGCATGCACTTCTAGAAGGGGAGACGAGGCCGATGTCCCTCTGCAAAATCTTCACCCCTTTGTTAGTTACAGCCAGCTTTATAGAGGCGACCCCATCATAAAACGCCCCCACAGTGTGCTGCAAACTCTGTGTCTGTATCTATGTGCACGAGCACGTGAGTGCCTACATGTGCGCGTTCCCGCGTGTCTATGTGAGTGCACGTGAGTGACTGTGTACGCATACCTGTGTGTATGTGTGTGCACGTGAGTGAGTGTGCGTGACAGTTAAAACACTGTGGGTGTAGGTGACTCCCTAGAGGTCATAAAAACCCATCTCCCTTCCAGACCACAGTTATCCAGTTACAAATGTTGAGACCCCACCCAGGTATCCTCTGGGGAATTTCCACTCAGCATTAACTCCTCTTGTCTTACTTTCACAGTTCAAGTGGGGGAGGATCTCCTACAATCTACTCCTAAGTTCATGACACAGTCAGGCCTTTATTTATATCCAGGGCAGTGTCAGTGTCTCACAATTCTATATCCTATCTAACACATTCCTAAACTCTAAAATAAGCTAAACATTCCTACAGTACTGAGAGTCATGTGGTCAAAGCGAGGCCCTGGTACTCTGACAGAGAGCGAGCACAGTTATCCTAATGTGTGACATCACTTTTAACCAGAGAGCATTCAGCTTTCACAGCAGCCAACATCCTGTCACACTGAGCATGTGCAAACACAGCAGCCAACATCCTGTCACACTGAGCATGTGCAAACACAGCAGACAACATCCTGTCACACTGAGCATGTGCAAACACAGCAGCCACCATCCTGTCACACTGAGCATGTGCAAACACAGCAGCCACCATCCTGTCACACTGAGCATGTGCAAACACAGCAGCCAACATCCTGTCACACTGAGCATGTGCAAACACAGCAGCCAACATCCTGTCACACTGAGCATGTGCAAACACAGCAGACAACATCCTGTCACACTGAGCATGTGCAAACACAGCAGCCAACATCCTGTCACACTGAGCATGTGCAAACACAGCAGCCAACATCTGTCACACTGAGCATGTGCAAACACAGCGAGAAGGGTCTGGCTGCAGCCACTGTGGAGCTCCACAGTAACCGGATACACGTGACCTCCACACTAACCGGAAACACGTGACCTCCACAGTAGCCGGAAGCACGTGACCTCCACACTAGCCGTAAACACGTGACCTCCACACTAGCCGTAAACACGCATGGATACCGTGGAAGTCTTGCAAGTTGATCACAAAGGTTGGTTAAGTCTTTCTTAAATAAATTTGCCGTTAGTGATTTTATAATTCTAGGAATCGTCTAGTTTTCTTACAATGATCATGTTGCCACTTATTTAGCGTTACAACAACATTCCTCCTTATTTTAATGTTTTTTCATCGTGCTCCATGGCAGAGAAACACACAGATATGCTTTTTCCTGGGCCTGGTTTAAGTAAGAGAGCTGGATTAACGGCTTCTGTGGGCGAGAAGAAGCAAAAACCACATTTTGCATTAGAGTATGATTTATTGTTGGCGTCAGAGATGCAAAATAACGAATACTTCAATACTGTACTTAAGTAGAATTTTCTGGTATCTTTACTGCTGTACTTTTTTGTGCCTACTGTATACTTCTTTATACTTCTACTTCTCACATTTTAGCACGGGTATCTGTACTTTGTAATCCGTACATTTGTAAATCAGCCCCCCGCACGCGTGCTTTGGACGCAAGATTACTTCAAAATTTTGTACATAAATTATATTTTAGACCCTGTACTTCTTACTTCGACTTGACTAAAAAGTCGAGTCAGTGCTTTCTAAACAGAGGTATCTAAACTGTAGTAAGGAACGTGTATACTTGTGACACCTTTGGTTAGCGTCAACACTGTAAATTTCGTCACAAACAGATTTATATATTTATCAATACTTCTCTTCATTATTCTTTTCTGTACAGCTTTTTTATTGCCCAGATTTTAGTTAGCCTCTGTTCAATTGACTGTTATATGTCAATAGAAACATGTCTCACAAATTAAAGTGTCTTGTAAAATATTTGTGGGGGGTTTTTTTCAAGAATTTTCTTCCCAAATCTATTACATGCCAACTGTAAATTGTTATTTCTGCTAAAACCTTAACTTAAATGTATATATGGTGTTTATCTGTTTCTCTCTCTGTTTTAGATGCACACATCAATCTGGAATTCGGGCTTAAAGCCAGAACTGCAGGAATGCAACACGTGTTGCAGAGGACTCTTTCACTGCCCTCTGTGCCCCACTTTCAGCCCTACTGTCAGGGCAAAGATTGAGGAGCATCTAAGTGTGCATATAAAAAAATGCTTTGCCTTTCAAAGGTATGTTTGTATTAAATATACTTTATAGTTATAAATATGCACTTTTTTAAGCACTTCTGCAGTATCTTTGTTGACTTAAAAGTTGCTGTTGATATTGTACAGTTCAGTGCATTCATCTGCAACAAAAATAGTGTTTTTATAAAATATTTTTATTTACTTTTCACCACTTTTCTTGACATAAGTTTTGTGATCCATACCATTTTGCTTTCATTATTGAGGTTGGCTTGGATGTTTTTGTTAACATGTACAATCTGATTGTTAGACAAATTGATTGCATTCTATACAACTACATTTAAATTACATCTGTTTGTTTGTTTGTTTTTTTCTCTTACAGATAAAATGATATGCCGGTGCAGGCTGCCTTGTAGGACAACAGGACACTTTCACTGCCCTGTCTGTAAGATTACAATCATACGGCGTGGGGATATGGCAAGGCATTTATTGTCTTGTCAGCATTCTTCAATGCCAAGTCAGCCACCATTATCAGGACTGCTCCCCGCTGAACTCTCCGAGGAGACCCGTATTCCTCCGGCAGTACTCTTCGAGGAGCCCCGTTTCCCCCCCAAGGTTTTATCTTCGGTATCTGAACCATTTTCTGAGTCTTTGTTAGAACATTCATTGGCTCTACCCTCTGTGTTCAATAAAACTGCTGCTGATGGAAAGTCCATGAAAATGACATGCCCTCACTGTGGCCTTACTCTTCATAGCTCTGGCAAGCTATTTGCACACTGGAGAGAGGAAGCCAAAGCTGTGCTTGAAGGACAACACGTGCCCATTTTCAGACTGAAAAAGCGCAAGTTCCAGGAAGTCAGTCAGGTCAGTATTCACTTTAAACAGTAGTGTAATTACATGGTTAGTGAAATTTGAATAACTGTTAAAAAACTGTTCTGCAACAGAGAAATAACTATGTTTTCATCCCCATTTGCCTGACACAGGAGCCAGCAGTTGTTGAAGATCTGCGTCCTGCTGTGCAGTGGGTTGTCCAAAATAAGGCACTTTTCTGTGGACATGTAACAATGCCCAAATACCTGTCCTTAAATCAAGGGGACCAGCAGAGGGTCTTAATAGACATGTCAGAGGAAGAAGACACTGGAGCAAGGGACTTGTTCCTCTTTGTTTTTCAGTTTGCAGAGGACATGGAGCTCTTTTTGAAAGCATGTGCTGATGAGCAGGGACTAAGGGTCAGTGCTATGTTTGACATGTAATGGACAAATGAAGGCACTGGCTGTGTTTGTTTGTTTAATATGTTGTTGTTGTTGTTTTTTGTTTTGTTTTTTGCGTAGTACAAAATTCCAATTAAACTTATTTCAAAATGTTGTTCACTTGATTCTGTGTCCATACTTATAATAAAGGATTACAGTGTAACAGCATTAAATGTAAATGTAACAGCATTTTTTTTAAACTTGTAATTTCAAAATAAAAAGCTTATTGTTGATATTAACAGTAAAGAATTGTAATCAATAATATTTTTATACATTTTAAACATTAACACTCTGGGCTCTATCCTGGCCATTTGTGGACACTTCACTTATTCTTTTTTTTGACTACTGCACTGCAGTGGACCAAAAGAATGACACGGGTTTGATCTTAAGGATCTAATAGTTGTGTGTGTTGTGCATGACATTGCCACACAAATATGTATTTGCAAGATAGAGTAGAATAAATTATGACGCATGAAATATTACATAGGCTGCAGTGAATTTCTGTTGATACAGACTATTGAGCTTTGAGTTTCCCAGTCAAACTTAGCTTTGAAGCACATGCTAAAAACACTTTTACTCTTGTACATTTCAAAACAAGACACCATAGCCAAAATATTAACAAAATATATATTATTAAAAAATTCAAAGCTCCAGCACATACAGCAACAAACACCGTTAGTAAATGTGTCCTGGAGTTTATGCAGGTGCAGAAAGTGCTGCTGCTGTAAGTCAGCCTAACAGCTTCCAGATCACTTATTTTTCTGGAAAGATGGTAGGAAGGGCATCACTGCTCATTTCTACAGTCTCCCAGATCTTGGAATACAATCCCTTTGTACCATGAAACCACTTCGCAGGAGTCCACTAAAACCTATAAAGAGAGTGATCCCGGAAGAAATGGGGCACACACTAGTGACCTCAACAATTGCAAGACAGCCTTTTCCCCGATGCTCAGATGGGGAAACAAAGGAAGTTTCATGAAAACATTAGGACTTTATCACCGTTTTATCTGAAAAGTTAATGGTAATATATAACCTAACTGGCTATAAAGAGTAAAAAATTTAGATACAATTTTGATTTTGATGAAAAGGACTGGTGCTATTTTAAAGAGTCACGTCGGCAAAAGTAGATAAATGTTTTAAGAAATATACATTTTATAGCATTTTGTGAACATACACAAAAAGTGGCCATTTTTGGCAACAAACAAGCTGAGAGAGAGTTTTATATTTTTTGCTCTCCTTGAACAAAAATAATAGTGCATAATAATCAATGTTGATGTTAATCAATTAGATGTCCCAGACACTGCTATTAATAATACAGCAGCCCCTCGTTCATCGCTGGTGTTACGTTCAAAAAATAACCCGCGGTAGGTGAAATCCATGAAGTAGCCAACTTTATTTTTTAAAATTATTATAGATGTTAAGACTGTAAAACCCCTCACTACTTGCTTTATACACTTTTCTCAGACAGGCATGAACATTTTCACACTTTTCTCTTTTGTTTAAACACTCTTAGAGTTCAAACCTTCGTAGAAACATAAGTCCAGTATTATGGAATGAAACCTAAAGGTGCATTTGAGGGTGCAAAACGTTTCGTCGGCATTGTTGTGTTTGTTTGGGAGAAAACTTACAAACATACAGTACAGCACTTCAGAGTTACACTGCTAGCGATCGAAGATTTATGTAAATTCGACAAGCTAAACGCATTCTGTACTGTACAGCAGGAGTCCCCAACCTTTTTTGCACCACAGACCACTTTAATGTCAGACAATATTTTCAGGGAACGACCTTTAAGGTGTCGCGGATAAATACAACAAAAGAATAAAAAAAAGAAACTGTGGTATTTTGTAAATATAATAATAAACGTGACTTGAGCTGTGCGCCAGCAACAATGACAGTGACATCCTCCTCTCTGCTTCTTAACGCTCTCTGGTCGCTATGGTAACGCGTAAATAGTTCTTTCAAAATAAGACACACAACTACAACCATACATTTCACACCGGAGGATCAACTCTCGCGGAACGGTACCAAAAGACTCACGGACCGGGACCGGTCCGTGGGCCTATTAGGGACAGGAGACACTGGACTAGATTGATTGACAATGGTCTACAGCAATCAGAACGCACAACACGATGTACTGTAAAAAAAAGAAAAATCAGCGAAACAGCAAGTGTCACTTTTGGCCACGAACAATTTAGGGGATGGTGAATTTTTTTGAACAAACCCAGAGTGTTAAAAAAAAACCCACTTAAAACCATTTTTATTTCTCAGCAGCATCAATAGTAACAAAAACGCAATTTAGTTTTCGCTGTCAAAGTCGATTTAACTGAAGTTACGTGTTTCTGGTTAATGTGGAGGTCACGTGTTTCCGGTTAGTGTGGAGCTCCACAGTGGCTGCAGCCAGGTGCTCTTGAACACAGCTGCCAACATCCTGTCACACTGAGCATGTGCAAACACAGCAGCCAACATCCTGTCACACTGAGCATGTGCAAACACAGCTCTCAGCTTCCCTCACTCACAAGCTCCACCCTCCACTTAAAAGCCCAGAACAAAGCTTGTGACCAACACAGTGCAGACAGAGGTGATGTCCACGCTCTGTTTCTGGGTGGGAAACTCACCTGTGGGTGTGGCTGTCCCTCCCCTACAATCTCTGATGTCACAGCTGCTAAATTAGACTGAAGCCAGACTCAAACAGAAAACAGCCTCAAAGTCTCAGAGAGCGCTGCTCCATCTCTGGACCCAGATTATATGTTCCACCATCACGCTGCAATGCATCCTGGGATAGGGTGGGCCTACCTGTGCTTCAAATCCAGGGAGAAGGAGGACACGTTTGTGGGAGCCTGGGATTCTGGACGGCATTCGTGGCCTCGCTGTGATGTCATGGACCTTCAGAGGAAGCAGAGGCTGAATTGAAACACACCTGCTGACTTCCTGTGTTCTGCTCTGACAGCTGCCATGTGTCACAGCGTCGATAATAAAGCCATCAAACTTCACTCAGCTCCAATAACACCATCAGTGTTTGATGTCCAGAGGATTCATCAGCTTTAACCATGATAGAAGCAGGAAGTTAAGATGAAGATGATTGACCACACTGAGCGACACACTGCGAGCAGGTTCGCAGAGATCTGAGCACGAGCGAATGAAAAAACTGAGCGAGAGGGGCTGTTATTAAATGAATGAAGTCGTCACCTCCCAGCTTCAGTCAGACTGGTTCACCTGTCCCCACACCAGTCACACCACTGGCTGAGAACATGGATAATGTGACTTGGAGCTCTTTTGGTTCAGAGACAGCAAGCAGTTAGGCAAAGAGAGAAGAGCTCAGCCTGTGGGATTCACTGAAAGATGTCATATAAATGCTCAGCACCATCCACAAACATTTGCATTATTTGCAAAGAACGTGGAGAACATCGATGTATGAACGCAGCAGTACTCGTGTATATTGGAAAACCTGCATTAGGAAAACAACATTTGCAGCTACATTTACCAGAGAACCACAGACCCACGCAGTAAACACAAGAGAGATAAACATGTTCGTGAACACAGGTTTGTTCTTAGAGATTTATGACTTAATGCCAAACTATTCTGTTTGGACATCAGCGTGTCATTCCTCAGTGCAACACAATGCAGATCATACAGTTTAACAGCATTTGACACATTTCTGGATATAAACATGTTTCAGGCTGAAAAGTCCTTCAATGTTGACACTAGATCATATTTTCTACTCTTATGTCCACTGGAGTGGGTTCAGTCTGTCAGGTGTTATCTAATGATCTACCAACCAAGTTAATCATCCTGTCATGAGATTTGGTTCCATCAGACAGAAATGGATGAACCAGTGTTGATGGTTCAGACTGATGGCACAATGATTGTGAGCATGGATGCCGACTTTGGCCTTGTAAGAAAAAGAAGTATTGTTACTGAGCGCTTTCATGGAAACATCATGTTTGTAAGAGACAAAGATGTAGAGGAATATCTGCTGTCTCATCCTGAGAGCTCCAAAACAGCTGAGCTGAGGAAATGTTGAAGGAAACTTCATGTCACTGCTCCATCACTAGTGAGGTGCTCTCCTAAATAAGTCATAGTTTTAAATGGACTGGTTATATAAGAAACAACATTTGAAGTATTTGTGATGGAAACAGATGTTTTTGAATGTGCAGATGTTGAGTGTTGCCCCCCCCCCCCCCCCCCCCCCCACACACACACACACATACACCTATTTTTTATTTTATTTTAAAGATAATTTCTGTCATGTTAAAGTTATTATGGTTGATTGAGGACTACTATTTCCTTTTGTATGATTCAAGCTGCAGTTGGTTGTCATCTTCATTGAAAAATAAATATGAATAAATGATAATAATATATAATAAATAATATCATGTGATGTTGACGTGTGTTGTTGGTGTTTTGTGTAAATGTCTTTTTGAATGTAAACGCTTTGTTCCAGACAGACAGGGAGTCGCTATCAGGCTGTCCAACCAAACCCACGTCTGTAACAGAGACTGAAGAAGATTGTAACAGAGCCCAACAGTCTGCAGTGGCCACCACAGTCCACCGTCTTCACACCACAATTTCAACATGTCTGTGACGTCTCCTTGTCCTTGTACTAATGCCTCGATGAACAAGTAGTTTTAGTTCAAATGTGGGTTTTCAGTGAGTTTATAAGTACAATTTACTGTCACTGCTGCTGTTTGTGTTTTGTCAGGTTTGTTTCAAGAAAATTTCTCAGACAGAAGAAGGTGATATTCCAACGGAGCTGAAAAGGAGAGCCGTCGATGCCTTACATTTGAAGACCAGAGCAACTGAAGAAAAGCTGTGACTCGAACGTGAGATGGACGGAGGAGATCACAGGAGGAGACAGGTAATACTTCCTGCGCACTAGACGCAAGATCGTCAGAACACAAGACTGCATCACAGCACCCCCTTGTGACAATAACAGGCTATAGCCTTAGATTACAAAAAGGGATTTTTCAGCCCTGTATTTCACATGGGTTACACATGTTTTAGATGTTTACATGTTTTAGTTCTACATGTTTTTTGTTTAAACATGTCGAGGATCAAACAGCCGTCCAGCTAAACATACATGAAACTATCGAAGCTGACAATCATTCCAATAACATCTAATGGTACATATATATAGACACAGGACTACAAGGAAATGGCTCCCAGCATCTGGCTGTGGGAACACATGAGTCCCTGTTTTGTGTTCAAATTGTGTGCATGTTTTAGACGTGTGTCACATGTAGAAACACAAAAATCCCACAATGACACAAAGATTGGTTTGACACAACTGTGCAGCTGTAAGTTGTTTCTAATGATTCATTGAAGCTCTTCTAATAAAGAGCTAATAAAGAGCTGTTCTATTGTAAAATGCTGAGATGATTATTAGACAGAACCCAGCGGCTCACCAAAAGCCTGCATTGAAAATCTATATGAAAGTAATCTATGCTCATATATGGCAAAATCCTTTAACTGTCACTGTGTTTTTCATCTGTGCTCTTGTTGGTTGGACAAGTTTCTAAATGACAAAGAGCTCAGTGGACTTTGCATCCATCAAATCCTGTTAGATGTTTGGATTGTTTTTCCTTCACAGCTTTGTGATGAAGGCTGAAGAACAGAGATATGAACTATTGCCAATATGAATCCTGATGCATGACGTGGGCATCGACCCACCAAAGCAACACTCAGCTCACCTCATTCCAGGCGCTTGTCTGCTGGAGACCATGAGCCTTGTTAGTCACACATTAGCACCGTGGTAGGAAACAGCCTCCATCATTTCATTAGATCTGAATTTGGACTGTTTCCCTCTGGATGAACCAAGTCTGTCAAATCTATTGATCCAACACAAACTATCAAACACATTGGCTCACAGTCAGATTGGCTTTGTATGGATGGTGTAACAGGGGGCTGGGAAAGGATGCTGAAAGCTGAATATAATACAGAACAATAACAGGACATATAATAATGTAGCAAACATGATCTTCAACAGGCACACTTCTATTATTCATGATCACAAACACAAAGAACTTGTGCAGCCCTGATATCAGCCCTAATATATGAGTGTGTTTGCCCAAAGACTGAAACAGCATCAACATGACAGCTGTAAGAAATCTTCTCTCAGCCTTGTTTGGCAGAAGATCCCTGCAACAAAGATTGTAGCTGAAAGATGAGGTGTGTAAAGTTTGCTCTGTGGGAGGGTCGAGGCTGTTTTTAGACCTTTGATAGTTTCCAATCCAGTTCTGAAAGACAGAAATAAAAACAACATCATTAAGATCAGATCATGGAGCTGTTTGCTGCCTTGTTTCTATCTTCACATTACAAGACTTTACTACAATAAAGATGCTGACATGTATCTGTAGGAACAACATCATTGAATCTATAACAACTGGAGCCAAACCAGTGGCCTCTGCTGGGATCACTGGTGAGCCAACACTTCCTTGTTGGATGCAGATTTCAGGGCTTCCTTTTGCTCCTCCGTTATAACTGTTCTCTCTTCTCAACACATGATGACACAAAGGAATCAGCAGTGACAAAGATGATGCTGAAGAGACGCACACATGTCACACATATAACAGACCAGTCCAGTTACACACACCTCTGCTTGACATTAGGCCTCAAACAAAGACACAAAACACTAACTTGACTCTAAATAGAAGAAACGAGCAGCTGTTTCTGTTCTGTGCTTATTTATATTTGACACACATGCTTCTCTTTGTGCAAACACACATTGCACTATAAGGGTAACCTAGCACACAATGATTGGACAGCACAGTGATGATGCTGGGAGATCCTATACGCAGCAACACAGAAACACTGAGAACTTTAAACATTGATTATATTGAGATCAGCAGCCGACCCAGTCTAGATAAAGGCGAGCAGCTGGGACCGCTGCTGCACCAAAAACAGGTTTCAGTGTTTCCATGTGTTTGTGTGTGTGTGATGTCTTTACTTATACTGGTCAATAGACTTTAGTCAACACATTATTGAAAGGTGTTATACATAAAATAAAAACAGTGTTTCATCTTTATTCCTCTGAAGCAGCTGCATTATAACCAATCTGCTCCTTTGTGGCCGTTTTAAACAGCCTTAAATAACTGTTGTTATATTTGTTGCAGCTTCTGCTCCTCTTGGACAGACGACTCTTGAAAAGACATTTTTGAATTTCAACTTTTAACTGGATAAATATCGGATATATAAATGTCTGCAACAAACTGATTCCAGCTTCTACCTCATGATAGGAATGTTTTTGTGGCTCAAGATGACCTGATATCTTTCATGATGGATACATTTGACACATGTTTCACATATTATAGACCTACAAGTTATTCATAGCAGTTTAAATACGGGGAGTCACTTTTGGGCCCAGCAGATAAAACAGAGCCAATATTTCCTTCTTTGTTTAAGTGACGTGTGTCCCAGATGTGACCTAGTAAAGTGTAGCTGAACATTAGTAACGTTATTAACACTCTCAGCTGGTCCTTGTTCCAGACCTGAAGATTCTCTTCTTTCATTCAGCAGCAGCTTCAGGTCTCTGATGGTCCAGGGCTTGTTGTTGGGAAACAGCCCTGCTGGGATGATGGTGTCCTCACAGAAACAGTCAGTGATGCTGTTGATCTCCATCACAGAGCACGTCCCAGTCTGCAGTCTCAGTCCTGCAGGGCCTCGCTGGCTTCCTGACTCCACCCAGTCAACAACAGGAAGTGTTTGAAGTGCAGGAACAAACTGAGGCTGTGGTCAAACAGGAGTTTTTATCTCCTTGCTCTGACTCTCACTGCGGCCCCGCTGCTGTGTGAACATGTGTTTGTGCTAAACAATGATGGAAAGTGTTATAAATGACTTGTTGGCCTCTGATCTGTGACAAACAGCTGAAACGTGTCTCTCATGAGTCACATGAAGGTTTTTGACAGAAAGGACAAAAAGTAGCTGCAGTCAGTTTGTGTCATTTTTATATTTATTCATCTGGGAGAAAAATCTGAGGGACATTAAAATGTGTTTTCAACAGAGACAAGAACATGAATATAACAGAACAGGTAAATGAACATATTTCAAGTAAACAGCTGGACTGATCAGGTCCAAACACAGAGTGATAAACTTGTCAAACAGCTGTCATATCTTTATATATAAGCTCTTTATAAATGCTGTTCACTGCAGTCTGTTTACTAATAATGTCAAACTGTTAGAAACACAGAAACATCAGAATGGTCTTTGTTCACAGAAACCTGTCTGGGATCCTTTGTTGTTCTTTTGATGCAGAGTTACATTATAAATATAAAGAGTTATTTCAGAGTCTCATCAGTTTTCCTGCATGTCTTTATTTAACACATCAGCAGGGCTGAAGCTCTCATGTTAAACACACACTGATCTATGGACACGTTCATGTGTTTCTAACAGAACCAGGCTGTTATCAGCCTGCACTAACATTATGTCACACACACTGAATGTAACAGTGACAGTTTACATCATCACACAATCAGCTGTGATTGTTTCACTGTCATCAAACTAGTCAACAGGAAGTAGAATCAATAGAAACCAATCATTTACTGACAGCATGTCTGATGGAAATAAGTGCAGATTATGTATGAAGTATAACTGAACACAGTAACTGTATTACAATAAGGACTTAACAGCGCCCTCTGCTGGAGTGTTTCAGTACTGCATTAACTAGAATACACCACCTCCTCCTCCTCCTCACACCACCTGCTACAGCTCTACTCTTCTATGACTACAGTCATCCACAGCACTGATGTGAGGTCACATGGTTCATATGTAAGGAGCACAGAGACGTCCTAGCAGCTGACCTCAGGTCAGTTTAATGACTGTGAGCAGCAGCTGTGTTATTGTCACTGTGACAGGGAGACACTCTCAGACACAGCGCTCATGTCAGCTTGTTCTCATGCAGGAGGATCAGGAGCTCCATGTTTGTCTTTATGTTTGAATCATGATGTGTTTGTGCCATCAGAGTCTGTCATGAGTACTCAGGGTTTCACAGCAGCTCTTCTGGATGCTGACGAGGACTCCAACCTCATGTTTCACCTCTCTGAGCTTCTGATGTCTGTGAACACTCGTGTTTCTTCTCTGGGCTCATCTGGACAAAAACACCTTTCTGTGTTTGGCTCCAGCCTCATTCTGACTGACAGGAAGTGTGTTATCCATGAGCTGCACTTCTGTGAGGAAGTTTCCTGCTGTGTTTCCTGTCTGTGGACAAACACGAGTGTTTCAGCTGAGGACTTGGTTCCTTCCACCTGTCCATACAGGACATCACGCTGTCTTTTCTCTTTAAATGCAGCTCCAGGTCCTTCCACGTGCTGCTCTGTATTTGTGCAGTTTGTAGTGTGTCCTGGGAAACGTAGCACACATGGTGTTCTTCCGCTGTTTCCTCCTTTCACTGAGTGTGAAACACTGACGCTGTGCTGCAGCTCTGATGTCATCATCACTCCCTCCTCCACCCTCAGCAGTCCCAGCATGCTGCTGTGGTGCACACGGGACCCCACCCTCACTCTATACCTGAGCCATAGACCACACCCTCCACCTCAATATACACCACAGTTTTCTCTGCTATGGAAATGAGATCAGGAGGAAATCATTATTATTATTAAGGGGAACTGGGGAACTGCACCGCAATGCTTTCGCAGACTCGAAAGCAGTCTGACAAACAGGTGTCCACACAAAAGGTTTCACTGGGCTGATCAAATTGGTGAGAGGAACGACGAAGTTCTTATAAAAACCTCTGTAATAACCACACATTCCTAGAAATCGGCGCAGCGCCCTTCTCGTTTGTGGGACTGGAAACTCGACAATAGGCTGTATTTTCGCAGTCACCGGCCGTACCTGCCCCTGACCCACCTGTTTTCCCAGGTATGTGATGGTCGCTCTGCCAAATTCACATTTGGCCAGGTTTAGAGTAAGCGGGGCTTTCTGAAAACGGCTGGAAACGAGAGAGTGGGTTTGTAAGTGGTCAGACCAGGTGGATGAGTAAATGACAACATCATCCAAGTAGGCATCACAGTTATTCACGCCCACCAGTATTTTGGCCATAAGGCGCTGGAAAGTAGCGGGTGCATTACGCAACCCAAATGGCATAACCGTGTACTGGAGAAAATGATCTGGTGTGACAAAAGCAGATATTTCAGATGCTCTGGGAGTTAAAGGTACTTGCCAGTAACCTTTTAACAGATCAAGTTTGGTTACAAAAGATGCCGATCCCACTCTATCAATACAATCCTCCATTCTAGGAAGAGGAAATGAATCAGGTTTGGTAACACCGTTAACTTTCCTGTAATCATTACAAAACCGAGGAGTGTTGTCAGATTTTGGTACCAACACACACGGCGAACTCCATGCGCTGGCGCTCGGAATGGCTAAACCGTGTTCTAAGAGATAGTCAATTTCCTTCTGCATTATCGCTCTTTTCACTGGGTTCACTCGATAGGCATGCTGCTTAATCGGTTTATGTCCTTCCACATCAATGTCGTGGTACAGGACAGCAGTTTGATGAGGATGATCAGAAAAAAGTGATAAATTATTCTCTATCAGATCAGTGATGTCAGCTCGAGTGGGCTCAGATAGGTGCAGAGGTGGAAAGAGTACTAAAATATTTTACTCAAGTAAAAGTACTATTACTTTGTTGAAATTTTACTCAAGTACAAGTAAAATTACCTGTCTAAAAATGTACTCAAGTAAAAGTAAAAAGTAGCTCATTTAAAATGTACTCAGAGTAAAAGTTACATAGTTACTTTTCTGTCAGCAGGAGGACAGCCGCTTCTGAGTAGTGCAAAAAAAGACAGTGTGATATAAATCTCAAAGTAGTTCTTTTTTAGTGAAAAGAAAAACTTTACAAATTAAAGTGCAGTGGCAGTTAAACTGCAAGTCTATACATGAAAATGGATAATGGTCACCAAACCAATCAACCAAACTGTCAGGTATCACAGTGTTTTCAATACAAAACCATATCATTCTTTCACATGAGAATGTGTTCTAAACTGTCAAATAAGAGAACAAGTACTGAACTGAACGGCAGCTGCTTTAAAAATGTTTTTTAATTTTTTAAACTTGGCCCTGCCCTACTGTACCTCTAGATTAAAGTTCCTTTGTATCCATCCTAGAGTGTTACTCTCTGAACTTCCTGTTAATTTTGAGGAGCAGTTGATTTTCAAAGTTAGTAGAGTTCATCCTTGCTCACTTTGCAGTGAACAGTAGTCCAGCACAGCTAAAGAGACGCTCGAAGGCAGCTGAGGCAGGCAGGCCAGTGTTAAGTTTGAGAGAAAGTTTTTTGACGTCCCTAATAAGACATCAATGCATTACATAGCTACCGCTGGTAAATTATACCAATATACCTCGTGTTTTTTTTTTTATTGGACAGCAACAGGCTAGTTAACGGGAGGTTGCAAGTGCTAATTAACAAGTAACAGAAGTCATCTCTCTTTGACTAATCTAAGGTAAGTGAGCGCTCTGTTATTCTTTTGCCTGCAGTGTGAACATATGTGGGTTAAGTAAGAAAGTAGCCGCTTCTGTCTTTAATTTAACTATTTTTAAAAATAAATTATTATTATTAACAAACAGGAAAAACGTAGGTAAACACATTTTCTTTTAGCAATTTACCAACCCAGTAAAAAAAATGTAAGTTGCGTGGACAACAACGTGCCCGATTACAGCAAGTTGCTAGTACCAACCAACGTTATCTGTGTTCTTCACAGATGTCTTAACGTAATGTGATTAATTTGAACACAGCCTTTTTGCTACCATAACGGTACGAGTTGTATTTAACTTACCTCTACATGCTTGCGCAGGTTTGATGTGGAATTTTTAAAAGCTGCTAACTCGGTCTCTCTGGGCAAACACAGCTTACACTGCATAATAAAGCTGTTGCCTTTCTTGCACTTGAAGCCGAAATGGTCCCTTAAATACGGCCAGGGGTTCACATCCGTTTCTTCGAGTTCAGGGTCAGCAGAATTCGACGGGGCTTCTTTTTTCACTGGATCCGTAACACCGATGTCAGACTCCATCTTTAACGTGACCTTAGCGCCAATTTGTTCTACTACCCATCATTCCCTGCGGTATTTCCGAAGCGCAATGTTTTTTTTTAATTTTAATTTACTCAGTAACGGGTGTGATTGAAAACGTAGCGAACTACAATACTCTTTAAAAAATATACTTAAGTAAAAGTAAAATTACAGACTTGAAAAATGACTTTAAAAAGTACAAATACACAAAAAAACTACTCAATTACAGTAACGCAAGTAAATGTAATTCGTTACTTTCCACCTCTGGATAGGTGGGCTAAATATGTGTCTAAATCATTTAAGATCTCCGAATTTTTCAAACGGCCGCTACCCAGTGCTTCACTTTTCTCAAGCAGTTCGTCATCAGAGTGTTTATAAGGAGAAACAACACTAGCGGTGCACACTGGAGATGGCTCACTCAAAGGGCTCCTCGAGTGATACGATTTCAACATATTAATATGACAAACCCTAGACTTTCTCCGACGGTCTGGGGTCTGGATCACATAATTGTTGTCGCTGAGTTTCTGTTCCACCACATATGGGCCAGCAAACTGGGCTAGCAAACTGGACCTTACCACAGGCAGCAACACCAACACTTTCTCGCCTGGCTGAAAACTTCTGCAAACAGCCTTTGTATCATAACAAGCTTTCATTTTAGCCTGCGTATGTGACAGATTCTCTCGAGCTAACTGACATGCAAGGTGGATTTTTTCCCGAAGTCCACTAACATAATCCAGGACATTATGCTCAGTTTCAGAAGTTTCTGACAACCACTTCTCCTTCAGAAGCCGGAGGGGACAGTGGACCACATGTCCAAACACCAGATCCGTAGGACTGAATCCCAAGGATTCCTGAGTGGTCTCCCTGACGACAAACAACAATAACGGCAGACCCTCATCCCATTCTCTACCAGACTCTGCACAGAACTTGCGCAGCATAGCTTTGAGGGTTTGATGCAATCTCTCCAGAGCACCTTGACTTTCCAGGTGGTATGGACTGGATTTTACATGTTTTATCTGCAACTCCTCCACAACCTGCGCAAACACTTTTGAAGTAAATTTGTTCCTTGGTCTGTTTGAATAACCTTTGGAAGCCCGAAAGTAGAGAAAAACTTAATTAGTGCTTTTATTACCGTTTTTGCTTTCAGCGTGCGTAGTGGAATTGCCTCCGGGAACCTTGTTGCTGAACAGATTATTGTAAGTATTTATTGGTGTCCGGATTTAGTTTTTGGCAGGGGACCCACACAATCCAATATTACTTTTTCAAACGGCTCACCTATTACTGGAATAGGATGTAGTGGAGCAGGTGGGATTGGTCTGTTAGGTTTCCCCACCATCTGACATGTGGTACAGGAACGGCAATATGCCACCACATCAGCTTTCAGCCCCGGCCAAAAGAAGTTGCGCAACACCCAATGATAAGTTTTGTTCACCCCGAGATGTCCAGCCATGCTGGCATCATGTGCTAAGCTAAGCACCTGCCCTCGATGTGGCTTCGGCACCACCACCTGCGTAGCACCACGCAAACCACTCCGGTCAGGAGACCACCTCCTCATAAGAACTCCATCTTGCACAAAAAAAGAAGTGGGGGATTTACTTTCAGCACTTGCGGCTGCGGATATAAAACAGGGAGCCAGTGATGAGTCATTCTGCTGAGCGGTTATCAATGGATCCCTATTTAACTTTTCATCCAGCTCTGGCATCAGTTTTGTCATATCATTGCCGCTTTCTATTCTTCCACTCTCACAGCTGGGAGACTTTCTTTCATCTAGCGTTGCCATAAATGTGTCAGCGACATCCATAACATCGTCAAATTTGCGTGATTGCGCACGAGTAATAGCACAAACAAGAAACACACTTGATATAGGGGTGGCAGCATCAGTGAGAGAAGCAACAGGCGTTTCCACCACTTCAGGCGGTGGAAAAACTGTCCCACCAGCCAAGTCATTTCCCAGAATAAATGAAACCCCTTTAATAGGCAACTGGGAACTCACGGCAACTTTAACATGCCCCGTTATTACGGGCGAATGTAAATGCACCTTGTGTAGCGGCGCCCGAAGAACGCTCATCTTAATTCCCCAAACTAACACATCTGAATCACAAGCAGTTTTATCTGACAATGGCAGTACACTGTCCACCTGTGTCCTGAAGAATAGTAACAGACACCTTATCCTTCTCTTCTCCCGTCACAGAAACAAATCCTTTGGTGATAAATGGTTTAAAACGTGGCTCTATTTCAGCATCCGCATGGTGTAAATCACGGGTGGAACGCATTTTAGGTGAAGGGACAACTTTAATAAGACCCACGCCGGCTGGATTTTTAGAGCCTTTGCGCTGCTCCTTCCTCCGGAGAGCGGGACAGACAGCGATCAGATGTCTGGGTTCGCAACAATAAAAACAGTCGTGATTACCACCATCCTCCTGTCTATCCTTCAGTCCTACCTTTGGTGACTTTATTTTCCTCTCCTGTCCCACCCTGATATTTTGTGCGACAGCGGCTGAAAATATAGTTTTGTGAGTGAGAGTAAACTCATCAGCCATCACTGCCGCTTTAGCAAGTGACGTCACCTTTTGCTCATTCAGATAAATGACTACTTGGTCCGGCAAGCATTTTTTGAATTCCTCTAACAAAATAAGCTCTTTCAGCCCCTCGAGATCCTTTACTTTACTGGCCTGCAACCATCGTTCAAACAAGCGACTCTTTTCACAGGCAAACTCCACAAATGTCTGATTGGCAGTTTTTTCACACTTCCTAAATTTTTGACGGTAGGCTTCTGGGACAAGCTCATATGCCTGCAACACAGTCTTCTTCATGATGTCATAATCAAGGCTATCTTCAATTCAACTGGTACACACCTCCTGGGCTTTCCCGACCAGTTGGCATTGCAACAACAGTGGCCAAAACTCCTTAGGCCAGCTTATGGGGGCCGCTATACGCTCAAAAGCGTTAAAATAGGAGTCCACTTCGGCCTCACGAAACGGGGGAACCAGTTTAACGTGCTTAGTGATGTCAAAACCTGTCGAGACAGCGGTGGATGTACTAGGATGAACAGAGGCAGATGTGGAGACAGAGGTGGAGGGCTTTCGCTCCAGCTCCAAAGCTCTGACACGGAGGTGCCTTGCTTGCACCTCAAGCTCTTTAGCACGGGTTTCCACCTCCCTTATACAGAGGGTCAGACGGAGATCCTCCGTAGACCGCCCCGCCAAGGGTTCCCCGGCCGTACCAGACTCAGCTGCTTCAGACTCCACCTCAGCAGCATCAGAACCCACCTCAGCCGGGAGCACATTAACAGGCCCTTTGACATCCGGCTCCGGCTCAGTCTCCGGAGCCACCTTCACACCCCCGCCGCCAGGCTGCTCCACAGCTGCCTTCGGGGCAGAAAGGATGCCTCACTCCACCAGCCCTGCACACAAAGCGTCCTTAACCTCTGCTTTAAGAGAAGATAAGACAAGATAAGATAAGATAAGATAAGATAAGATAAGATAAGATAAGATAAGATAAGATAAGACTTTATTGATCCCACAACGGGGAAATTTTTGCGTCACCTCAGCTCAGGTACAGATATATGAAGTAAATGGTAAATGGTAAATGGTCTGTATTTGTATAGCGCTTTACTTGGTCCTAAGGACCCCAAAGCGCTTTACACTATACACAATCATCCACCCATTCACACACACATTCACACACTGGTGATAGCAGGCTACAGTGTAGCCACAGCCGCCCTGGGGCGCACTGACAGAGGTGAGGCTGCCGGACACTGGCACCACCGGGCCCTCTGATCACCACCAGTAGGCAACGGGTGAAGTGTCTTGCCCAAGGACACAACGACCGAGACTGTCGGAGCCGGGGCTCGAACCGGCAACCTTCCGATTACAAGACGAACGCCCAACTCTTCCCCCAAGGAAATACAAAAATACAATTAAGTACAATCAATGAAAAAAAGTAAGATAATACACTATATACAATGGTAGCATACACAGTATGTGATTATGGATATAGTTGGAAATATGGAAGACATAAACTATATAGCTTGGAAGGTCATGGAAGGTCCATTATGCATGAAGTGGTGACCGTGGATGTTCACAGTGTCCAGTGACTCATGACATCGTGATTGAGGAGTTATAGAGTCTAACTGCTGTTGGGATGAATGATCTGCGAAAGCGCTCCTTCCTGCAGCGAGGGTGTTTCAGTCTCTGACTAAAGGAGCTGCTCAGCCCACTCACAGACTCATGCAGTGGGTGATGTGGGTTGTTCATGATGGATGTCAGCTTTACTAACATCCTCCTCTCACCAACCACCTCCACAGACTCCAGGGGACATCCCAGCACGGAGTCTGTCCAATGATGGCTGTATCATCTGAGAACTTCTGTAGATGGCAATCGTCCGAATTATAACAGAAGTCTGAAGTGTAAAGGCTGAACAGGAAAGGTGAGAGAACCGTGCCCTGTGGTGCCCCCGTGCTGCAGATTACCACCTCGGACACACAGTCATGGAACCTCACATACTGTGGTCTGTTGGTAAGGTAGTCGATGGTCCATGCAGTCAGCTGTTTGCCTACTCCGGCTCCCTCCAGCTTCCCTCTCAGTAGTGCGGGTTGGATGGTGTTGAAAGCACTGGAGAAGTCAAAAAACATGATCCTCACAGTGCTCCCCGCCTGCTCTAAGTGAGAGAGGGATCGGTGTACCAGGTAGATGACGGCGTCTTCCACCCCAATTCCAGAACGGTAGGCGAACTGCAGGGGGTCCAACACTGAGCCCACCAGTGACCGAAGGTGGTGCAGGATGAGCCTTTCCATGATCTTCATCAGATGAGAAGGCAACAGGCCTGAAGTGGTTGGGCTCCCTGGGGTGTGCGAATTTTGGCACCGGAACCACACAGGAAGTCTTCCACAGTTCAGGAACCCTCTCCAGGCTCAGGCTCAGGTTGAAGATGTACAGGGCCACCTGACAGAGCTGGTCTGCACAGTCCCTGAGCAGTCTGGAGCAGATTCCATCCGGACCTGCTGCCTTCCTTGCCTTCGTCCTCTTGAGCTGATTTCTCACCCGATCAGCTGTGAAGTAGATGTGAGGCTGGGCTGGAGTGGGGGGTGGGGCTGGCTTTGTTGTGGATAGATGTGTGGATAGGGGTGAAGCAGGGTTGTGGTGAGAGGAGAGCTCAGGTGACAATGGCATTGCACCCAGAGGGGGGGCGGCAACTGGAGGGGGGTTAATGGAACCTGGGGTGTGGGAGAGGTGATAAGTGGGCCATTGTCAAATCTGTTAAAAAACAGATTCAAGTCGTTAGCCCACCCCCGGCCAGCAGACACTGTGGCTCCTCCATTGTCCTGGAAGTGTCCAGAGATTTGTTTCATGTTCCTCCAGACTTCTCTGACGTTTTTCTGTTGGAGTTATGTACCCTATCTAACCTTTAACTGATGGATGTTTGATGAGAGTTTATAGTCCTGAGAGTTGACCACTGTCAGAGTTTGCACTATCCTAACAGTCTGTTGTAGTAAAAACACAAACTGAACTGACTGCTGCAGCTGGAAGCTACTGCAAAGACTAATACAGTTCACTGAGGACACACACACACACACACACATAATTGTCATTGTCATAACTTTAAATATTATGGACCCTGGTCCATGAAGCTTATTATAAATGCAATAATTAATAAGAACAACTTCTTTATGAACATTATCAAAAATGACAGTCTGAAATAAATCATAAAACATGAACTTCCCCAGCAATTGATGGCTTTCATTTTCAGAAACAATAAAATGCTCAAAATGTCATTCTTCTCAGATTTTAGAAATTTAATTTAGTTAATTTTCATTTACAACTCTATAAACTTTACATGCTGTTGAAGATCATAAATAAAAACCAGATACTGAATGGTTGTTGTGTTTAAACCGTTTTTACTGACACGTGTAAACTTCTTCACAAAACCAACTTTTAAAGCTGACCTGGACTAATGACAAAGAAATCTTTTGAGCTCAAACTGAAAATAATTTCCTTTTTTCTGGCGGTGCACACATTCATTCTGTATGGTTGTAATTTGATGAGAAAGTTCAATTAGAGATCCTCAACTAAGTCTCCACCTGCTTCATCTCTGCCATCACCAGCTTCTAGACTCTTCTCTGCTTTGTTGCTTCATCAGAGTTTCACTGCCAAATAGTGAAACCATTAATCAAACTTCAGTAAATGTTCATTTAAATGTCAGTTCATCTGTGATCTGTGATGATCTGTGTTTAAACATATAGATAACACTGTGCTCTTTAATTTTAATTATCAGGTTTTAGGTCACATTAAAATGTAGATCATAAACAGCTTTGAGAACAGAAATTATGAAAAGCACACAGATAATCTATGGTAGACATGACCTCAACATCTTATAAAAATATTTCATATGTGGATTTAAAAATATATTAAGCCATTTTCACTGTACATTACACTCAGTTTCTTTTGTTGATATTTTTATTTTGGTCTGTCTAAATAAATTTAACAAAATATTTATTTTTGAATGTGCATTTATTAAACTCAGAGAGTCAAAGAACATGTTTCCTCGCTACAGTTTTATTGTTTTAAAAGTGTGAAATATTATCTTTACAACGGACACAAAAGGATGAAACAAGAATTGATTGTTGGTATGATTTTGACTTTATGAGAAAAATAAAAGACTATTTGATGAGTTTATTTTTTTTTAGCTGCAAAGAAGAACAAACGCACAGACAGAAGAAAAACAGCATGAAAGACTCAGTGATTGACATCAGGACTGGGAACACTGGTCTCTTCTCAGAGTCTCTGAGACCAGAGTCTGGGAGCCCTGGGTGGCCTCACAGGTCACAGAGCCCACCTTCCCCCACTGATCTGCAGTGAGCGTCAGGGTGCTGCTCCAGCTGTAGAGGCCGTCGTTCTGCAGCACTCCAGGAGTCCTGCTCTCCTCCCCTCTGATGCTGCTGCTGCCACTGCTGTCGCTCGTCTTCCAGGACAGACTCCAGTCTGAGGGGAAGCCCTTGTTGGCCACACACATGAGCGTGGCCTTCCCCTGGTCCAGCTCTGCACTGGAGGGACCCAGCGGGTATCACCTAGGAAACACCAATCAGCTTAGAGGACACAAACCACAATTTGAATTTCTCTGTTAAGAACTTTCTGTCAGGTGCTTTTTCTGCTCCACTAGTCATTAACTCACACATTGTTTCACTTCCCTTTAAGAAACCTCTCATGCATATCAGCACAGAGAGAATCATCACACAGTTTGACCTGAAATATGTTCAAACTACACTGGAAATAAAAGAAGCAGATGTGGAAACGTTTACAGCAGAAGTTTTGCTTTAAAATGATTAGAAGTCTAAATCATGGACGACTGAAGAAATGAGTGGACACAAGCACAGAGCAGCTACTCATTCATATAGATTTGAAATGTTATTGAACAGCTCACATGATTTAAAACTAAATCTGAAACATCTGACATGATAAAAACATCAGAAAGCAAACTTTAACTCATCCAAACAGCAGCTGATGTGGTGGAAATTTACAAACTAATCATAAGATGATGAAGTTTACTCTTGTCTACATAGATTTTACTATGACAGAAATGTAGATTAAACAAGAGAAACTTGCAGAGCTCATCTGAATTAGTCCAGCAAAAAGGACAAACATAAAACACTAAATTATTTTAAATAAAAAAAATACTTTTCTCTCATCTAAGCAGCTTAACAGATAATTATTAAATAAAATGATAAAATATTTCATAATGAACACAATTTAATTAACTTACTTCCAACATCCAGTCTGGTTCCTCCACCAAAAGTCCACCACAGTGATACAAACTCATTGAGCTGCCGTACAAAAACCTCTGACTGTAGAGAGACACGGCTCTCTGACTCTGAAACAAACAAACTCAACAACATAATTCACTGTTTGTATAATTTAATAATATTATAATAGTGTAATTAAAACAAACAAAACCCATTACAATAATATTCAAAGAATATGACTTCAGAATGTACATTTTACAGTTTTCCACATGTTCTCTTTAAACCTGACACTTTTTTTTTCACAACTCTAAACAGTGAAATTAATTCTCAGCCTAAATTTGTCTTGGTCCTGGGTCTTTTGACCCAGCGTTTTTGTGGTTATTATTATTATGATCGTATGTTCTAGTTTATTCTGATTGTGTTTTCAGGTTAAGATTTTCTAGTTCTTTGGTTTTGGTTTCTGTTCTCGGTCAGTATCGTGTCCCTGAGTTCTGTCAGCATGTATTTCCTGTTTTACTTTGAAGGTCTGTGTCTTTGGTCGGTGTGTCTAGTTTTGCTTCCCTTGTCTCGTTTGCTTTAATGTCTCCCAGCCGTGCTTCTCTCCTGTCTCCTATTCCCTGATTACTCCACTGTGTATTGAAGCCCTGGCTGTATCCCAATTCAGGGTTTGCAGCCTTAAAGGCCGCATTTTAAGGCTGATTACGTCACAGGCTGTCCCAATTCGAAGGCTGCTCGAAATGCGGCCCTCACATGCGTCCTTCATTTCCCTGAATTTTAAGGATGTGGCAGTGTAGACTTCCTGGCCCAACATATCCCAGAAAGCATAGCCCGGCCAATTCAGTTTGCAATGATGGCAGCAAGTACAGACACGACAGAAACAGCAGCGGAGGGCACCCACATCCATAAATGTATGTTATGTCGGAAGTACCGACACAATTGTCAAGATGCAAAAGATAATGGCAGTGTAATTGTACATGTCACTGTGAATTCGTCCACAGCCGTTACAAATCAGCGGGACTGTGTATTTACAGTCACCTACGTGTGGTAGGTGACTGTAAATACACAGTCCCGCTGATTTGTAACTGGCTGGTCTGTTATATTACCTTGTAAGGATCACTAACAAAAACGTGATGTCATGGCTCGGCTGTGTGGCAGGCAGGATGAGGACCCAATCGCAAACCTCACAGACACGGGGGATGAACTCAAAAAGCAGCTTTATTGCTGACAAAGGAAGACAGGAAATACAAAACTAAACTGGGAAAAACTAACATAAAGCTCACCAGGGAACACAGGGGAATCACACACAGCATGAGGGAGAACACGACACAGAACTGAGGGAGACGCAGACATAAATACACAGAGGGTTAACGAGGGAAGTGGGAGCACACGGGGAACACAGGTGACACTGATAATAATCACGGGACATGGCAGGAGTGAACACAACACTGACGGTAGAGGTGAAACAGGAAGTACAGAGGTTCAGACAGGAGGAGAGAGAGCACGAGTAGAACACCAACATAACGGGCAGGGGAGACACGGAATAAACACGAAAGGGGACGAAGGCTCATGAATACGCAGGGGGGCACACAGGGGGTGAGAGTCACAAAGGGAAAGCACTCAGGGAACAACACAACAGGGCAACTCAGGAAACAGAGCCTAAACAGGGAACAAAATACAAACATACAAGAAAACTAAGAACACTGGGCCAACATGGCCCAGGACCATGACACGTGAAGATAACAAAACACAAAAATGTAGTCGTGTAAACCCCAAACATCTGCGCAATGTGGCAACACATCATATATCTGCACAAGTGCACCCACGTTGTCGGAGACATCTGTTACCGGTAACCCATCCAGCCGGCGAGAACAGCGTACTCCGTTCCAACGCACCCGCCCACGCGCAGTCGCCACTCAGGTTAAACATGTCACCATAGCTGGACTGGCCATCGGGCCGATGGTAATTTTTCGTTTTATATGGGCCGATGGTTTGTTGTTGTTGTCTTTTTTTCGTAACCGTGTAAACAGTGAAAGGTGGCGGATTGGACAGATGCTGGCAGACGTGTAAAAATAACTCAATTGTTTGGTAGTGGCTATGGTGGAGCTTTCACAGATTCAGTAAAATTAGCAAGTGGTAGAGGCCAGCAGGTGGATGGGGGAAAGGGGAGGCGGAGGTGGAGAGACCCAAGGCGGCAGCCAGTCTGACTGTCAGGTGAAATGAACTTCAGGTAAGAAGTTATGACCTGCAGTCTGTCTGGGTCAGATATAAACCAAGTTTAGGTGGAGTTTATTTTCGTTGTGCTAACTTTTTACAGTCAGTTACAATAACTCGTACTGTGTACTAGCTAGCATGAAGGAGTTTCTATACAGTTGGGTGGGTGCTATGATGTTACTGGTGAACTTTATTTTATTCATATGGTTAGTAAGTAGAGTTGCCTACCATCCCGTAAAAAACGGAGTCCTCTGGTATTCAGAGTTAATATTATGCGTTTTGTATTGAGCTGAAAATAAATGTGATTTGCCCCGTACTTCAGCTACAATAAAAAAAAGACAAAAAGCTGGAGTTATTCTGTCTTTACGCTGTCAGCTGCCTCTTCTTTTCTCATTCTCTCCCCCTCCCTCTCCTGCTGCTACTTCAATCATGAAACTGATCAATGATCAGCTGATCGGCATTTCTGCCACAAGTCCCATCTCTCTTGCTTGTTTATCTCCCACTTTGCGCCAGAAAGAGGAAACTAGCGGAGGTCGCGTTAAACAGCAGAAGCGCCTTTAAACTTGATCAGCTGTTGTTAGAATTTATTTAATATTACTTTCTAGTATCAGCTGATGTTTGTTGGAGCCACGGCCGTAAAACCTGCTGGTCATGATATCGGTTTGGTTATCTGGTGAGAGGGAAACATGAAGATGAAACCAGGAGATGTCCTTACTGAATCATCAGAGATGAACAGGTGATGGAGAAACAGGTTTACATTTTAGGTGACATGAATGGGTTGAAGGAAAGCTATGAACTGTTTCTGAGAGACAACTTACACCAGGATCCTTTTCTATGTAGCTGACAGCTGGTAACTGTGCAGGGGCGGGTCTAGCAAAGTTTTGCCAGGGGGGCAGGTAGAGCATTAACAGGGAAAGGGGGGCACAAAGAAATACTTTTCTTTCTTATTCTCAGTTAAAATTTCTAACTTTTAACAAATAATTATCCGAATCTTACAACCAAAGTTTTCATCTGATGTCAAATTTATAGAAATCCATTATTGTACGTAGTAAGTTTTTTTCAGGGTCCCAACATAATTTCTTCAGAAAAAACGTACTGTACATGATGCCAGTATTTTCCCACATTTTCTAGATACTGTACTAGTACTTTGTGTAAAATGCCATCAAAAAGTCAGTTACGTTTTATTCTTTCTCTTTTTTCTTTTTTTTTTTTTGCCTGTCCTGTTTGGTTCTTTTGCCATCAGAATTATTGTCTAAAGGCGAAGAAAGATGCCCAACGGATTTACTTTACCAAATTGACCATCCCAGCCTTGCTGTAATGATCCATTTAATTCACCTTTTATTGTTTATTTTATTTTTATTTTTTTATTTTCACTTGCTCGATACGGGACAGAATTGAATGAGGAAAAGAAAAGGGAGAAAGGAAGAGGGGGAAAAAACCGCGGAGAAGAGGGACGGGGATGAAGGGCAAAAAAACAAAAACCAACTAAATAGGCACACACACAAAAAAAAAAAAAATACATATATCAATTACCTGGATCACCTGTTGAGAAAGAAAAAGAAAACAAGCAGAAGAAAACGAGAGCAATACAATAAACAACATCACAATGATATATGGGAATATAACAGTAAATACTAAATATTAAATATTATTGTGCAGCACGTAAGATGGACAGCGCACAGTGTGCTTTGAGGTAGGAGCCAAAAAGGGTGTCGTTTGTGTGTGTGAGCACCCGTGTGTACACCTGTGAGCATGAGCGCGCTTGTTTTTAAAAGGTTCCTTCATGTGATGATCTGCTAGAGGGTGTGGGGAGCCACAGCCCCGTCCACCAGGGCATGAAGCAGGTATGGAGGAGATCAAAACTCCAGACATCCGAAGACCAACAGAGGGGCAGCCGCGCCACTGTCCCAGAAAGAGCTGAGGAGAGTCCCAGATGAGGGGTCACTCAGCAGCCGCGGAGCAAAAGCCAGGGGGGGTTGCAGTGACGTGCCCGTGAGCTCCGCCGGCCGCCAGCTGCGCCAGAGTGACCGAGCCCCAGGCCGAGAGGCCGAGGGCACCCCACCCCCAAAGTGGCCCGAGCAAGCCCCAGGCTCCAGGCCCCGATAAGCAGCCACCAAGGAGTGAGCCGGTGTTTACCTGGGCGCCCATCCCCGGACACAAAGAACCACCAACGCACCGATGTCTGAGGGCGTCTGCCACTGGCAGGGGAAGTGGTGGGGGGAGATAGGCCTCCATACCTTAGAGGGCCTGAGATGTTCCCAGAGAGGTGGCGCCTGACACCCAACCTGACATATAGACACAGACATACAGGCACACACAGATACAAACATCCATTCCCACCCTCATGCTCTCATATGCAATTACTCAACACTCAACCAACGTGGAGACAAACATAAAGAGACGCTGTACACACAATCACACTCCCCAAGCGTACTCTAAGCCCCGGGTCTAGGTACCCCTGCCCCTGGAGGGGGAAACTGCACCAAGACCCAGGTGGTGTTACCCTTTTCCCTGCGGTGGAGAGAATCAGACCGCCCCGACTCCGCAGCAGCAGGGAGGCCCCACATTCCAGACCCCAGTCGGACGGCCAACTCCTCCTCCCAGCCCCCCCCAGTCCAGCAGTCCACAGAGACCGGGGGTGTGAGAAGACTCCAAACCTCCCTCCGCCCGCTCATATGTAGTGTTGATGCATGTGTGTTCTAAGGTGCATTTAAAACCCAGGAGGGCATGGAGCTACCTGCCAGAGAGCAGCAGGTATGCGCATAGCCCCTCCTGATAGCCGTCAATGTCTACGTGTATTTAAAACTGAGAGGTGGGCAACGACGCCAGGGGTGAGGTGTACACCCTGATGGTAATTTGGAGTCCGTGTAGCGTGCCCACCCCCAAGATCCTATATGTATGTGTTATGAGAGTGTGAGTAATGTGAATGTCTAAGTTGTGAGATAAAATTGAGGTACAGGGGGCCAGAAGGGGACAGAGTGGGGGGGATACCTCCCCTGCACCCTGGTGACACACCTTCACCCCAAGGCCCTGCATGTGTGGGTGATTGTGGTGGAGCGGGAAGAGGGAGGCAGCTGGAGATGGGGAGGGAAGGAAGGGAGGGGCAAGTGACCCCTCCCTGGGGCCAGCTCCCCCGCTGACCCCAGTAGGCACCCCCATACTCTGCAACCCGCCAGGGAAAGGGGGCCCAGGCCCTTCGAGACTGGGGCCCAGTACAGCAGCGCCGCCTGGCCCCACAGAGCCCGGGACAGCCCACACGACCCCACCACAGAGAAAACTGCACCCACCCCATCATCCACTCATCTTCCAGACTACAAGACAAAATAGACGCCCAGGCTGAGATTTTCCTCCACCTCTCATGTATCTCCCCCTCCTGCAGAGTGAGTTCCTGAATAGAGGAGAGCTCCTGCAAGATGTGACAACCTCCCCCACCAGTCGAAGAGCCCACCAGGTGGCTCGATGCACTGGCGGCACCCTGCGCCAGGGCTGGGCCCCCATACACCCACCCGCCCACAACCCCGGCAACACACCAACTAGGACCCAAGCCCCCGAGGCCCAGCCAGGGCCCCAGCCCGGAGACGGAGCACTCCCAGAACCTCACGCCCGTCCCGGACCCACCCTGGGGCAGCCAGGCTACCAGGTCAGTAACCCACGTCCGTCAGCACAGACCCTCCCCTAGCCCCGCTGCATGCAGCCACGAGGAAACCGTCACCTAAGAGCCAACAGAGCCCTTAATAGGCCATCACCGCTACCCCAGGTTCAGCCCCCCAAGGAAGATGCTCCTGGGGAATCCCCAGACGCCCCAAGCCTGTCCCTACCCCCACACGAATCACAACAGCGAAGGTGGGACCAAACTATGACCCCCCCACCCTCACTAGGTGATGGAGCTGATCAAAGGAGCCCAGAGCAATTGATCTGAAATGGTGGCAGAGGCTGTATCAAGACTAATGTAATCTAATAGATAATTTCTATATTGGTTAGAATTAAGATTATTTTTATTTTTCCAGTTCATGAGGACTGTTTTCTTGGCTATGCATAGGGCAGTGAAAACCATATGGGCTATATTCTTTTCTGTAGTGACATTATCTAAGCTGCCCAGCAAGCATACTAAAGGGGAAGTTGGAATGTTACATTTCAGACACTTTGATAAGTCTTCACATATCTCACGCCAAAATTTCAGAACTGGTGGACAGAACCAAAGAGCGTGGATATAATTGTCCGGTGAGTTGGTTTGGCAGTGTGAGCAGTTGTTGGTAGACGTGTAGCCCATCTTGAACATCTGATGACCTGTATAGTGCACTCTATGTAGTATTTTGTACTGAATTAATTGAAGACTGGGATTTCTAATTAGATAAAAGGTTTTTAAGCAAATCTGAAACCAGAAGATTTGGTCTAAGTTAACTGATAAGTCCGCTTCCCATTTTGCAATAGGAAGTGATATTGATTCATCTGTTTTAGAAAGCATTCTGTAAATTTTGGAAAGTAATTTGGGGGTTTTAAGAGTAAGAAATTGAACCACACTTGGTGGTGTTTGTAGTTCAACTTGACCCAGTTTGATTTTCTTTTTTACTATGGATTTAATTTGTTGATATTCTAAAAAGCTTTTCTTGTTGATCCCATATTGTGTAACTAGTCTGTCAAATGGAATAAATTCTGTTCCTTCTAATATATGTTCTAAGTATTTGATTCCTTTACCACTCCAATCTGAAAAGTTTATCATATTATTGTTTAGTAATATGTCAGGGTTGTTCCAGATAGGTGTACGTTTGCATGGGATTAATGAAGACTCCGTCTATTTTAGAAACTCCCACCATACTGTCAGAGAAGAGCTGATGCTGATGCTTTTGAAGCATTCATGTCGTTGGATGTTTGAGCTGATAAATGGTAGATCTGAAATCTCTAGATTATTGCAAAGTGCTTGTTCTACATCTAGCCAAGGTTCATCTAAGAGGGTATGTTTTAGCCATCCTGAGATAAACTGAAGCCTGTTGGCTAAGAAGTAGTGCTGAAAGTTAGGTAGTTCTAACCCACCTTTATCCTTGGTCTTTTGTAGTGTTTTTAAGCTTATACGTGGAGGTTTATTTTTCCAAAGGAACTTGGACATGTATGAATCTAGAGATCTGAACCAATCTTGTGGCGGTCATTGAGAATAAATAATTAATTTTTGGTAAGACCATCATTTTTATAGCGGCAACCCTTCCCATGAGTGATATGGGTAGACATTTCCACCTAGCCAGATCACCTTCTACTTTCTTTAAGAGTGGGATATGGTTTAATTTACTTAGATCTGCAAGCTTGGGAGAAACATTAATACCTAAATATTTTATATTTCCCGATTGCAGTGGTGTAGAAGAAGAATTATGGAAGGAGCAATTAATCGGAAGGACTGTAGATTTTGACCAGTTAATTGAGTAGTCTGATATTCTTGCAAAAGAGTTTATCAATTCAATCACCCCAGAGATATTGGTTTGTGAATTTTGGAGAAAAAGTAGCACATCATCCGCATAAAGGCTGATTTTATGTTCCTCGTTCTTGCATTTTATGCCCTTAATTACTGAATTCTAATTGCTGCTGCTAGTGGTTCAATAAAAATTGCAAACAGTGAAGGGGAAAGTGGGCATCCCTGCCTGGTGCCCCTCAGGAGACAGAAGCTGGAGGATGTTTGGTCATTTGTTTTGACACAAGCTGTTGGGGAATTATATAATATTTGTAACCAGTTTATGAAAGAGGATAAAGTTGCAAATAGAAATTTCCAGTTAACTCTGTCAAATGCTTTTTCTGCATCTAAAGAAAATATTGTAGTTTCAAGGTTTTTACTGTATGAGTAGTCTATCAAATTAAGTAATCTGCATGTATTTGTTGATGAGCGCCTTTTATTAAACCAGTTTGGTCAGCATGAATTAAGAGGGGGGTTATTTTCTCTAGTCTCTTTGCGAGAGCTTTGCAGATTATTTTAAGGTCTACATTTATAAGGGATATTGGACGATAGCTTGAGGGATATACAAGGTCTTTGCCTGGTTTTAGCAGGAGATTAATGTTTGCAGATTTCATATTTGATGGAAGTCTGCCCTTTTCTTTGATTTCCAACAACGTTCTGTAGAAAACTGGTGCTAGAATCATCCAGAATTCTTTGTAGAATTCTGCAGGAAAGCCGTCTGGACCTGGAACCTTATTATTGGGCATACTTATCAGGGCTTCCTGGAGTTCACCTGATGTCAGTGGCGAATCCAGGGCCATTGCTTGAGTGTCTAATAATTTTGGAAGAGTTATGTTGTCTAAAAACTGATCAATTTCCTTTTTAGATGGGTTTATTTGTGGTGAATACAATCTTTTATAGAAATCCCTGAAAATGTTGTTTATTTGTTTCGGGTCATATATTGTCTTCCCAGATGAATCTTGAACAGCACATATAGTTGTTTTTTCTTTATTTATTTTTAGCTGGTTTGCTAGAAATTGACCGGATTTGTTACCATGTTCATAATTTTGTAAGCGTAGTCTTTGTACTAAGAATTTTTTTTTTTTATCAATTATCTCATTTATTCTAGTTTTGTTTTGCGTATTTTGTTCAATGTTTCCTGATCTTGGTGGGACGCGTAGGCTTCTTCTAGTGATTTGATGGTTTTTTCTAATTCCTGAATATTTTTGTTTTCTTCTTTCTTTTTATATGATGAGAAAGAAATTATTTTACCTCTCATCACAGCTTTCCCTGCTTCCCATAGAAGAGAAGCTGATGTTCCGGGAGTGTCATTATAGTCTAAATATGGAGTCCACTCTTCTTTAAAATATTTAATAAAGTCTTCATCTTTAAGCAGTGATGTATTAAATCACCAGTTTTTACTTGGCGTAGTATTATTCTTGTGCATTAGTGTTAAAGACACGCACACACGCTTTCACACATTGGTGATGGCAAGCTACATTGTAGCCACAGCCACCCTGGGCCGCACTGACAGAGGCAAGGCTGCCGGACACTGGTGCCAAGGGGCCTCTGACCACCACCAGTAGGTAGCGGGTGAAGTTTCTTGCCCAAGGACACAACGACCGAGACTGTCGGAGCAGGTCTGTATCAGATCCACATGAGAGAAAAGTGGGAACAAATTCAGTCTGAGTCATTCCTTTGATTCCAATCAGCACATTTATTGATCATTAGTATCCACATTAAACATTAAGCACTGATTCATCCACTGAGGCTCAAACTGCACAAATACATGAAAACATGATATTCATCTTATAAAAACATTCTGTTTACTATTCAAAGGTGTTTGAAAGCCTTTCCAGGTAAGGAGGGTCTGAAGCCAGTGTCAGACAGACACTGTGCAGAGACTGTAGAACAGGGGTGTCAAACTCAAATACACAGTGGGCCAAAATTCACAACTGGAACAAAGTCGCGGGCTAACATTAATATTTATTGAAAAAAAAAAAACTTCCTCCAGATATAAGAATGAATCTTTTCTTATGGAGTCAAAAAAGTTTTGCTGAAAAACTGAATATGGAACAAGCAAAGCTTAATAATAAAAGACATATATATATATATATATATATATATTAGGGGTGCAACGATACACAAAATTCACGGTTCGGTTCGATACTTTGGTGTCACGGTTCGATATTTTTTCGATACAAAAAAAAATGTTCATGCCTTTTTAATTTGTCATTTATTAAAATTATAAATATATATTTTAACTCAAAAGTACAGTTTTTAAATTTAATGTTGCTGAGACAACAAAGTAATAAAAAAAATAAATATATCTGATTGAGGAATCACTCATCTTTGGAAAAGAGAGTTTCTTACAGAGAAATGGCTCTTTCCAAAATAAAAGCTATACTATACGCTTCTTCTGGGCTATATTCTCAGCAGCATATTAAACATATCAGGTCCCCATAAGGAGAATCATGTGCCAACGGCTATCTAAATGACTCGGGTAAAGTTTGTAGCATGCGTGCTTGTTGTCTTTGTCTGCTTCCACTTGTCTTTGCACTAGGATGCTGTCGGCGTAAATGTGCAGTCATATTCATTTTGTTCCCACTAGTGCTGTCAGCGTTAATCTCGTTGAAATGACGTTAAAGCAACAACACGGCAAATCTCCGTTAACGAGCTACCGCGGATCGCCCCGTGCGTGGGGCTGGACGGCCAACACGTTAACGAGCTAACTGTGCCAACACACTAGTTCCCACCAATGTAATTGAGCATTGCGTGGCACATCCAACATACTGTTTTACTTTAGTCCATGACACGCTTACCTTCAGGGTCATACGTCACATGAAAACCAAAATAGTTCCAAACGCCACATCTGAATGAGGGTGGGGGAGGTTCAATTTGCCATGTTGCAAGCAGAGCTTAACTTCTGCCTCGCTAGCTTGCGCGGCGCTCAGTGAATCTGCGTTCGACTACTCTGCCTAGGCTGCACTGTCGAGCGCAGATCCACTGAGCGCTCAACACAGACAGCATCGTCAGAAGGAAAGTTGATCAAATAAATTAAAAATTTTGTATTGTTCGATACATATGCGTACCGAACCGAAAGCACTGTATCAAACGGTTCAATATCGATACGAGTATCATTGCACCCCTAATATATATATATACATATACATATATATATATATATATATATATATATATATATATATATATAAAACACCCAGCACGCCCCTGCGGGCGGTTTTATCCTTCAAGCTCGGGTCCTCTACCAGAGGCCTGGGAGCTTGAGGGTCCTGCGCAGTATCTTAGCTGTTCCCAGGACTGCGCTCTTCTGGACAGAGATCTCTGATGTTGTTCCCGAGATCTGCTGGAGCCACTCGCCTAGCTTGGGAGTCACCGCACCTAGTGCTCCGATTACCACGGGGACCACTGTTACCTTCACCCTCCACATCCTCTCGAGCTCTTCTCTGAGCCCTTGGTATTTCTCCAGCTTCTCATGTTCCTTCTTCCTGATGTTGCTGTCATTCGGAACCGCTACATCGATCACTACGGCCGTCTTCTTCTGTTTGTCTACCACCACTATGTCCGGTTGGTTAGCCACCACCATTTTGTCTGTCTGTATCTGGAAGTCCCACAGGATCTTAGCTTGGTCATTCTCCACCACCCTTGGGGGCATCTCCCATTTTGACCTTGGGACTTCCAGGTTATACTCGGCACAGATGTTCTTGTACACTATGCCGGCCACTTGGTTATGGCGTTCCATGTATGCCTTGCCTGCTAGCATCTTGCACCCTGCTGTTATGTGCTGGATTGTCTCTTGGGCATCTTTACACAGCCTGCACCTGGGGTCTTGCCTGGTGTGATAGACCCCAGCCTCTATGGATCTTGTACTCAGAGCTTGTTCTTGTGCTGCCATGATTAGTGCCTCTGTGCTGTCTTTCAGTCCAGCTTTGTCCAGCCACTGGTAGGATTTCTGGATATCAGCCACCTTCTCTATCTGCCGGTGGTACATACCGTGCAGGGGCCTGTCCTTCCATGATGGTTCCTCGTCTCCCTCCTCTTTCTTGGGTTTCTGCTGCCTGAGGTATTCACTGAGCACTCGGTCAGTTGGGGCCATCTTCCCAATGTATTCTTGGATGTTCGTTGTCTCATCCTGGACTGTGGTGCTGACACTCACCAGTCCCCGGCCCCCTTCCTTCCGCTTAGCGTACAGCCTCAGGGTGCTGGACTTGGGGTGAAACCCTCCATGCATGGTAAGGAGCTTTCTTGTCTTTATGTCAGTGGCTTCTATCTCCTCCTTTGGCTGACTCCTGACTCCTCAGGACTTGCCTGACCCTCTGCAGGTACTTGGTGGTTGCAGCCTTTCTAGCGGCCTCTTCATGGTTCCCATTCGCCTGCGGGATCCCCAGGTACTTGTAACTGTCCTCTATGTCTGCAATGTTGCCTTCTGGTAGTTCAATCCCCTCAGTTCTGACTACCTTCCCTCTCTTTGTCTGACTACCTTCCCTCTCTTATATATATATATATATATATATATATATATATATATATATATATATATATATATATATATATATATACATATATACATATATATATGTAATTAGGCTGCTCTTCTTGTCATTCCTCTGTCAGTCACTGCTGGATGAGGTTGTCCTCTCCACTCCACCTCCTAGTAACATGGCCCAGTCAGAGCATCTCTACACACAAGCTGCTCCTGCTTCAACCTCTCTGGATCGTCAGGACACAGCTCATCCTCTCTCTGTGCACACACCATCCTGTTTACCATCACCACCACCTGCAGAGAGAAGAAGGAAAAGCAGAGGAAATAAACAAGTGTTTCCAGAGACTCTTCATCAGCCGTCAGTCAGTGATGCAGCACATCCAGTATAAAGAGCAGCAGAGACTTCAGTGCTGGGACTGTACTAGTACTCATTGTTGTTTCACTTTTTCTAATCTTTTGATTTTTATTGAAGTTGATGAAAATGTTTTTCACTCCTAGTTTTTGTTTGGACTTTCATTCATTAGAATAACCTTGGTCTGTCCACTCTGAGCTTTTTAGCAACCCCAACAACAACCCCAACAATCCAGATGGAATGGTTCCAGCTGTTAACTGGAGGAATTCCATCCAAACATCTGGTCTCACTAAATTCTTCCTTACTTACAGACTGTGTTCTTCACTGCTTTAAATTTGAAAATGAATGCAGTCATTGGTCTGCGTGCTGCTCTTTTTAGACAGCTGATTGCCTGTTGTCAGTGTTTGATCAGAGCCATTACTATGGTTATCAAAAAGGTGACAAAAAGGCAGAAACAGGAAGTGTTTGTGTCCAGTCCTGATGCCTGTCATCATTCTCCTCTCACGGCTTCACTGAGAAGCTGCAGTTTTACAGGAAACTCTGGATCTTTGTTTCATACTGACTGTGTTTAGTACAATACTGCTGACAGCACCACCCACTCACTCCATCACTCTACTTACTCCAGAGTTTCCAGTCTGTACTCTGGATTCTTCTTAAGATCAGACAGCTGTTTCACATCTGGATTCTTCAGGTTGTTCCAGCTCAAGTCCAGTTCTCTCAGATGGGAGGGGTTGGTCTTGAGTGCTGCTACCACATAATCACAGCTGATCTTTGACAAACCACATCTCCACAATCTGTATAAAGAATGAAAGATATAAGTTTATTAGATAAAGTGTGCTGTCTGTAAAGCATATGGCTTTTTTGGTTTGGATTTCAGTGTCAGACAGACGTTAAGGTGGAATGAAGAGTTTTAGAGTTTCACAGTGAATTTTTCAGTGGAGGATTTTTCTTCATCTTTGAAGGATTGAAATGTGAACATTGTTCTGCTACAGTCAATGGACTAAACCAGATATCTGCAGTTTAGTGTCAGCACAACTTTCACATCATATTCATCTCAGCACAACTAAAACATGGTGACTGACCTCAAAGTTTCAAGTCCACATCCTGGACTTTTTAGAAAACCACACAGCTGCTTCACTCCTGAATCCTGCAGCTTGTTGTCACTCAGGTCCAGTTCTCTCAGATGGGAGGGGTTGGACCCCAGCGCTGCTGCCAGATAATCACAGCTGATCTTTGACAGACCACAGCTCATCAATCTGTAAAAAGAATGAAAGATATAAGTTTAATAGACAAAGTGTGTGCTTGAAATCATTCATTGTTTCCTAATCTGTTCAGAGCTGAAGAAGTTTCAGAATGTAGAAGTTTAGAAAATGGAAACTCCAAACAGCTGAAGCCACCAGGAGCAGCTTCAACCAAACACAACAAGAGAAAAAACTCTGAATTTTTCACATTAAAGTCGCACATTTATCTTAAAAAACAGTAAAAAGACCTGAAAACAGTCGTGTTTTTCCTTCAAGGAACCACATGGCTTCAGTTTTTAATGTGAAGTGTGGAAGAAATGGACATATTTGAAGTCCATCAACACCTTTTCCCAGTCACATTATTAAAGCAGACAAACTACAAGCTCATTTTCATTCCAACAAGTCATCTTCTGACCTGAACTAACAACACTGGTCTCTATGTGCAGCTGGCTGTGAGACCAGTACTAAGGAACCGTCTACAAAGTGCAACACTGAAAGAACATCACACACAAATTTGCTTCCAGCAGTTTTACACAAACATCTACTGTCATTATTTTCACAATACTCTGTGGAGTCCTTTATTGTATAGTCAAATGTAATTCAAATGGTCAGACAAAAGAGGGTTATGAGGAAATATGATTACATTTCGTGTATTAGCAGCAAGTTATTGAATCATAAACCAAATAAAATGACTGACAAACATGTTTTTACAAACTCAGTGTTGGACTTTGATCAGCAGGATAACCCTGATATTTAAAGGCACTTTAGTCTCAGTGCATGAGAGTCAACTTATTACTCAATATTTATGGATGATGTTCTTTCAGTGTTGCACTTTGTAGACAGTCCCTGAGCGCTCGTCTCACAGTCAGCTGTTCATAGAGACTAGTGTTGTTGATCCATGTTCTGTACACACACTGTGTGACCTGTATGTCTGATTATTGAAGAAGGAAAAGAAGCCGAGCATTCAAATCCTGCCGACGGTCCATCACACATTTTTGCCCAGGGCTCTGTAAGCTGAACATCCAGCCATGGCCACACAGAGCCATCATGGATTTAGTGTGAACAATAAAATAGACAGTGATGTTTCCAGATCTAATCCTGAAAATAATGACGTTAAAATGATGTGATTACATGGAATGGGAGTGTTTCAAATGTGACGATGTATTCTCACAAGATCCAATGTAATTTTAAGAAATCAGACCTTAAAATATTTGTTCTAAAATTAAAGATAATTTAATACAAATGAAAAACCAACTACTGTGAACCAATATCTCTCTACATAGGTAATCATTATAATTGAAAGAAATTTTAATCATAATTTTCCTGAAATATGGATATGGAGATTATTAAATACTATTTATTATGCATTGTAATTAATGCCCAGTAGACACCATACCAGGTAATTTGGAAACGGTTTTCTTCCCATGCGCGAAACGAGGAAAGTGATCACTCCACTAAAGTAACCAGAACCAGGAAACTGGGGAAACTTGGCAAGAAACCACATGGATATTGCATCAAGGTCATCTGATCAATCTAGCATATCGGGAGGAGCCAATGTGTCAGCAGTGGGAACCCCAGTATTGGTAAGAAGAGAATTACTGGCCATAGACTGAAACTTTACACCAAAAATAGAGATAAAAGTGGCCACAATAAATATCAAAATCAGTCAATGTGGAAAAAGAGCTCAACGTGATCAGTGCTCACAAAAGCCTCAAATTCAATATTTGGATTGTAGCAAAATTTGAATTATGTATTTGTGTACCTGGCACTATGATTCTGAACACATCTGACACTGATGGGACATTGATTCTTTTAAACTCTGGGAGTGAGAGATGACAAGTTGGTTTTGTGGTTGATACTCAGGCTTTGAATATCGTTCTGGTCTTCCAACCCATCTCTGACCGCCTGGCTGTCCTCACTATTAATGGCACCATCAGAACCCACAACATTTATTTCTGGATCAGTTGGGAATCAGTATCAGTGACACTGTGAGCAGAACAACTGAGAGGAGCAGGCCTCTTGTTGGCTATATTGACTGCTGTTGAACAAATGGCCTGCTCAACGATGTGTCAAACAAAACATGCCACAGAAAACATGAACCGAACAAAGCTTCTGTTTTACCAATTAAACAAAATATGTGACTGTAAAAAACCTTCAGACAGTAATGAAGAATCTCCTAAACCATCCAAAGATAAATAAAAGGTCACTTGCCAATTCTAAAAAGCTTGGTTGCTTATAGAATAATATCATTCAGACTTTAAATGATCAGCAGCGGGAACGTTTGGATCCTGACCTGAGCGTTTCCAGTGTACAATGTGGACTCTGCAGTGCAGAAGACAGAAACTTCACTCCTGAATCCAGCCGGTTATTGTTACTCAGGTCCAGCTCTTTCAGACAACAGGACTGGGAGTTGAGAACTGAGGACAGAGCATCACAGCTTCTCTCTGAGAGGTTACAGTGACTCAGTCTGAAAAAACAAAAAAATAGATTAAATTAAATCAGTCAAATTATTTTTTTAAATGCCAGCATGTAATACAATTAATGGTTAACTAAACAGCTTCTTTAAAACACAACTGTTGTTATGGAAATTTTAACAATAACCTGCAAACACCTCGGTGAGCATGATTTGAAGTAAGTTTAATAACATATTGCAATATGGAGAGACCCTGGTCAAGCACCCAAGCAGTCCCTGATGATGGCTGCCTCCTTCATATCTTATACACGCACAGACAAAGACATTCCACAACTCTCACATGTTGGCCCATCTCACAGGGGGGGAATAACTTCAGCCCCATCCTTAAAACCTCCCCCCTCACAAAGAGAGTTATGACCTTTTTAACTACTGAACATAACATCAACAACATTGCACTCAAAGAATTCCTCCTTCTACAGTCAGAAGGGAAAAAAAACTGTTTCACACTTTATGGTCATCTTCTATCCTCTGAGTCCTTTGTTCAAAGGATGACAGTTATATAAAGCAAACACAAAAGTATTAGATTATAAACAGGAAAATGAAACAACATTCGTTGTTCATCTGCCAAAGAAAACTTCAACATTAGTTACATTGAGTTATCCATTCATAAGAACCTGTTGTTAAAGTAAGGAAGCCATTCAGTGTGAGACATATTTCTCCACTTAATCATCAAATCCATCAGCCCATGTTTCCCAATTTAGTAACTGTTTCTTTGATAACCAAAACCCTCATCCCCAGCATTACCCTACTGGTGTTGGCCAGAGGGGCCGATGGCGCGATATGGCAGCCTCGCTTCTGTCAGTCTGCCCCAGGGCAGCTCTGGCTACAACCATAGCTTGCCTCCACCAGTGTGTGAATGTGAGAGTGAATGAATAGTAGCATTGTAAAGCGCTTTGGGTGCCTTGAAAAGCACTATATAAATCCAATCCATTATTATTATTATTATTGTAAGGGATTGAGGCACACTCCTCACCAAACATCACACACACTCCTCTGTGCTGTTCTACTTTGCCCTGTCCAGACATTTACGATCAAGGACAGTAAATAGGTCTGAACCTGAAGGTAAATTAATACCACAAACATAAACTAACTTTGATATTAGTGCTTCTCAAGGTCAGGGGTAAAACCCAGAAGTAGTCGTGTATTTCCAAACAGCCACAAAACATCAACCCTTCTGAGCTAAACAGAGTGATAGATCTTTATTCTCAATCTACGCAGTGTACTGTGCTCTTGCTGTTCTAGGGCAATTAACCCATCGTACACACTTGCAGATCAGGGTTGCAAATCTCTTTTTTTTCTTTCCCTGGAGACCCTGGTCAAGCACCCAAGCAGTCTCTGACAATGGCTGCCTCCTTCACATCTTATTTACAGGTACAGACACTTTCAAACAAAGAACATTCCACAGCTCTTACATGTTGGTCCATCTCACAGGGGGTCTATAACTTCAGCCCCATCCTTAAAACCACCTCCCTCACAAAGAGACATGACCTTGTTTTCTGCTTGGCCGTTACCTAAGATATATATCCATGAAAAGCAAAAGGAGCCTCGCTATCTGATTAACGTCTCCCCTGAACTTACAATGGCCCTTCTGTGTCAGTGTGCAAGTGTGATAGAGTATAAGGGCCATTTGTGGTGAACAAGCATACAATTAATACCTTAAAAATCATCTAGATTAGGAGATGTTGCCTGATCTGAATTATGTTCTAGATCCAATCAAAACAAAAAGAGAGCTGTTGTGTGTGTCCAAGGTGAACAGGAAGAATATTTACATGCACAAAGTCCACAAAATAGATATGGAACACACACTTTGCCCATCATGTGTTTTATAGGCTGTTAGGAAAAGGTTATCCAGATTGACATGAATGTGTTTAACTTCTAATTAAGCTCAATAAACTAACCATTAATAGTGATGAGAAGGTTTGCTTTAGACTGTTTATCATCAAATGCTGACAAACAGGCACCATGCTGACAATAAATGGCATGAAGTCTGACTTGGTTTTTTTGTTGTTGTTATTGTGTTCTTGTTTGTTTGTTTGTTTGTTTTTTTAATCAGGATTAAATTTTATGGCAACCATTGCAGAGATGACCAGGGAAGGTGTGCTTAAAGGTGAAGTAGCTAAAACAGCTCATTTCAGATTGAAGATGAACTAATGTGCTGCACCAAAGTCTGTGACAACATTTTGCCAACCCCCACTTGGCAAAAGTGTGAAAGACAAACTCAAAGAAAAGCAGGTCAGGGAGGGACAACCATCTGCTGCAACCACTTTGGAGTGAGGGGAGAGAGCAGGCCAAAAACAACAAAGTCACAAAAAACACACTGTGGAAGACAGAGGCAGAGTTTAGTAATGTCACTTGAAGGGTGTTTGCAGGAATGGTGGACCCAAAATGCAGACTCACAGAAACAAAAGGTGAAATTAAATACAGCTTTAATGCTGTATTTAAACAAACAAAAAACAAGGAGCAAGAGTCCAAAACCAGGAAACAAGAGCCCAAACAGAGTCCAGGGGCTCGACTAGGAGTCTGACTGCACTGGAGTTCACAAACAAAACTGTTCAGAATGTCGTCCCAGAGGTCGTCGACAAAGCAGTGCACCACACAGTTCTGGAGGTGTTACGGTCGCTGACCTCTCGTGGCTCTCCCTCTGTAGAAGAGGGGTTTTTTTCTCCTTTTCTTGTGTTGCAGGTCTGCCTCATGAGCCACAGCTGAGGTGTGTTCCAGCTCGTCAGCCACAGCATATAGTCTGCCATCCTAAACTGCCACACCCCTGTGTTACGTCCCTCTGCAGCCTCTAATCTGCTCAGTGTGTTCAGCTGGTGCTAATTGGCTACACCTAGTCAGGTGTGGATAAAAGCATACCTGAGGCAAACTTCCCAGGGAGCTCACTAGTCTTTGCATTGGTGGCACCAGCCATTTTAGCCAACCGGGTGTTCCATTTTAAGATAAAATCTCTTGTCACTAACACTCTGGTATTCGCCTGCTTTATTTTATGTTGCAGCTTTTGAGCTGGGTCGTAACATAAGTGGGGGCTCGTCCGGGATCGTTTGGACATTTTAGTGAAGACTGAATATCGGTTTTTTGTTTTGCTTTTAAGTGGGTCAGTGATGGTGTTCACTGTAATTGAGCAAACTCTCTTTAGTAAGTGTGTTTCAGCTGGGTGGCTGTGCTGCCCTTCCATCGAAGCACTTGTTTGTTGTTTTTGCTTTGTTGTTTTAATTTGTTGTGTTTGGTGGCTATCCTGGGTGGGGGTACGCTTCAGAGTTTGGTAGGAGACTATATCTCTGGTCTGCTGCCTGCTCTCGAGTTCGCGTTTAAAGTTGCCTCGAGCCTGGTACACCACTGAAGACTAGGGTAGGTAAAGTAAGGGTTTTGTTTGTTTTTAGTGTTTTAGGATGGGAGTTGCTCAAAGTGAACCAGTGGCACCAAAGTTGGCTAGAGGTTTGAGACCATTCATTAATTATGGTCTTGTGGCTGAGGTAGGTAGGCCGTTTTTAAGTTGGCATAATGTGTACTGTGTGTGCATATGTCAGTGTTGATGGATGCTAATGAGATCCTTGTGTGGTGAGTGTTTTGTGCTGTGACCTTTAGTGTTGTGGGGAATATGGCTATTTTGTTGGATCACTTGTGAGTGTTGTTGGCCAGGTGATGGCAATAACACTGTGGGGTGCTGAGCCACCCTTGATGTGATCATTGTGTGGCCATAGCTCTCCATTTTGTGGTTGGTCACTAGTGTGCTTGATTTACTGAACTTTTTGGATTAAAGTAACTTGTTGTGGTATAGGGCCACTTGTATGTGACTGTTTGTGTGGTGGAGACAACAGATAACTTAGTTGTGATTATTTGTTGCTACTTTTGGTTTTGTGTTGTAGCAGATCAGGTAATCATTTTGGGTTTGTGACTGTTGTGCTCCTTTGTGTTGGTCACATGTTACTTTTCGTGTGTGTTCAGTGTGGCAACTTCAAATCCTCATGCCCATCCATGCTTAGAGATGCCAACTATAATGTGAACACTGTGCTTCTGTTAGCTCTAACGTTTATTCCAGGTTTGTGGGTCAAGGACCTGAAGGCTTCAGAGGGGCTTTTAATAAATTTAGGGGTCCTAGAGGAACCCTTTTAAGGGAAGAGGTGTTATGTCCCTCTGCAGCCTCTAATCTGCTCAGTGTGTTCAGCTGGTGCTAATTGGCCACACCTAGTCAGGTGTGGATAAAAGCATACCTGAGGCAAGCTTCCCAGGGAGCTCACTTGTCTTTGCCTTGGTGGTACCAGCCATTTGAGCCAACCTGCTATGCCATTTTAAGATAAAACCTCCTTTCACCTACACTCTGGTATTCGTCTCCTTTTTTATGTTGCGGCTTTTGAGCCGGGTCGTAACACCTGCCGCTTCCCCCATTTTTGCCAGAGCTGTGAGCTATAGTGTTTTGGGCAGCAGGCCTTAGTGTGTGTGTGTGTGTGTGTGTGAGAACTTAAACTCTGTGAAACTTTGGTTTTCTTTCTTTTATTGTAAGCAAAGTTGTGCCCTTACTGTGTTAATTAGTTCGTCGTTGTGGAAGCAGGTAGGGGTTCTCTGCCATTTTTGTTTCAACTGTTTTCTCCTGTTTTGGTTAGACAGGGAGCTCAGCCATTGTATTTTGTTTTGGTTAGAGAGTACTTGGTTTGATTTTTAGCTAAAGAGGGTGTTTTGTTTGTTGCTTTGGCCTTGGAGACCCTGAAGAAGAGAGCTTCCCTGTGTTTATTTTTACTGTAGTAGTTTCGGGCAATAAATTATGTCTAATGACATCTATTCTCCAGTAGTTCATGTTTTCTCTTTCACTTTGTGTTACCCCTCACCCCAGTCAACACTTCGTTTTTAAGTGGGGCGTAACAGGAGGCTATATGCGCAGAAGCCAGCAGCAGCGACGGAGAAGATCAGGAGGCCAACTGTGCAGAAGCCAGCGGCGGTGACGGAGAAGATCAAGAGGCCAACCGCACGGAAGCCAGCGGTGGCGACAGAGCAGTTCTGGAGGCCGACCGCAGAACCAGCAGCAGCAAAACAGTTCATGAGACCACCCACAACAGTGAAGTTCCTCAGCAGACGACCTGGAAAGTGGCCGGCACCGGGCTGTGGACGTGCTGGACATGGACCTGGACGATAGTGTGGCAGCCGCAGGACCAGACGAGGCAGGACCAGACGGTGGCTGCGTAGCAGGGCCAGACTAAGTCACCAGCAAAGCAGATGGTGGCATGGCAGCTGTAGGTGATGGAGTAGGTGGTGGCAGTGCAGGCGATGGCATGGAAACCACAGGGGTTGGTGCCGCAGGTGACGGCGTGGAAACCACAGGTGTTGGCACTGCATGCAACGGGGTGGAAAACGCAGGTGTTGGCGTTGCAGGCTGGATGGATCCCTCGGACTCTTCAGCGGAGGCAGACGATGGCTGAACGGGCCCCTCAGACCCTTCAGTGGAGACAGAAGACAACCGGAGCTAGGGCTGGGCCATATTATACCGTTCACGGTAATACCAGTACAATGTTAGGCAACGATAAGAACATGAAATATCGCGATATAATATGGGTAACACGCGCATGCACAGTGCCTTTGTTTTCATAAGCACATGGCTGAAAAAGCATGGTGGCAACGGAGAATGAGAAGGGAGAAAGCGGATCGTTGAGTGAAACGGATGAACCAGAATTAGTTTGTAAAAATGGTCCCACTTCAGTGATGTGGAACTGGTTTGGTGTTTGTGCGTCAGATACACAACAAAGCACATTTTGTTGTAGAACATGCAAGCAGGCCGTCGTTATTGCCGTATTTGTCGGACTAAGGCGCTCGTAAATCTGGGAGTAATCTGGGTCCTAAACTCCGTCAGCTTATAGCATGTTCTGACAGAGATTTCTGAAAAAATTCAAACGTACAGCTCTGCTATCACTTCCAAAATAAATGAAGACAGGAAACTAAACAGCAGTGACGTTTGTAAGGTTACTGAAGCTGGGCTAGCTGGCTTATAATGATGTGCTATGTGATCGCTACCGATACAGCTATGTTAGCATAACATAAACAGTGAAGCTAGATGATGAACTCTAACACTTTTCCATACGATAAAAGTTAACGTGAAGGTTCCTGATGGTTAGAGAAAAATGCAATCATGATTATGCTCAGGATATGTCAGCCCATTTCTACTGGAATTGCCTTTTGGTTTAACTTTCAGCAAGGAATTTGCATTTGCACTGTTAAATTTGTATATAGCTTTAATGCACATAAAAAAAAAGCTGCTTGTTTAATTGAAAATAAATGGATGGAGTTTTTTTGCGCTAGTAAAGTTGTGGAGTTGTATTTTCTCTCTCGTCAATTATATCGTCAGTTATATCGTTATTGCAAATTTTCAAATATATATCGTGATAAATATTTTTGGCCATATCGCCCTGCTCTAACTGGAGCACCCCCTCGAACCCTCCAGCAGGAACAGATAGCTGGCGCGGTCCATCCTTAACCCTCAGCTGATGCGGAGTGATGCTGGCCGGAAAGCCCAGTGGAAATAAGGAACTGCTAGAGCAGTTCTCATGAACTGCAAGCAGGAACAGATGACTGGTGTGGTTCTCCTGAGCTCCCAGCAGGAACAAACGGTGGCATGGAAGCCAAGGGGTGCTTGATTGGTTCACCCGAGCCTCCAGCGGGAGCAAATGCAGGACCAGAAGGTGCGGAGACCCCTGGCTGCATAGGTAACTGAGCAGGTGGAGGGACAAATGGCAGAGCTAGAGATTGAACTACAGGCAGAGTTAATGGTTGGGCTGTCGGCTGAGCAGATGACAAAGCTGAAAACTGAGCTAACAAGTGAGCTAATGTTTGCGTTATGGATAGGATTTGAAGATATATCAACTGCTGTAATGATGGTAGTAATGACGGGTGAGGTGGTGGTTAAACAGGTAGCTAAACTAGTTCTCCTGGGCCTCCGGAACATGAGGAAAATGGCTGGATGTTTTGTCCTTATAAGGTTGTAGCCTCTGTACATACATGAGCCTCGTTGCTATAGTTTTCCATTGCACATTTAGAAACCACAAGGTTCTCTTCTTCCAAGGTGCAAGACTGCTCACTTCTGCTTTTTACATGTTTAGTACACATGTTGATTCGTTAAAAGGTCATGCCCTATATGGAGCGACTGGAGATGTTGCTGAAGGGTCAAGCTGTATATGGTCTCAGAAAATGTCACACACACACACTCACACACACACATACACACGCTGACATTGCTCATACATGCTTGCCATGAATGTATGACTGTTTTCACTCAAATAAAAGGTGCTGTAAGGGCAGTCAGATTCGTAGTTCGCTGGGTTCAGGTGAAGAACCCTAAAATCTGGTTCAAGCTCCCCTTGCAAGTAAAATTACAAAGAGTGCTGTTTTGTCTTGTTTTGTTGCAGTTGGTTGGTCCCTGTATCAGCAGGGTTTGCCTGAAACCCAACATATACGATACCGTAGTCAGGGCACGCCACGGCTTCCAGCAGAGCTCCTCCTCTAGCTGGGCGAAAGCTGCCTCCAGACATTCGTGCGGGTCATGGTCTGCTGCGTAATGGTCACGATCTTCTGTCATGTGAAGGCTGTGTGGAGTAATGGTGGACCCAAAATGCAGACTCACGGAAACAAAAGGTGAACTTAAATAGAGCTTTAATGCTGGACGGCAAAAAAGAAAAACGGCTGAACTAGAATACCAACATTTGTGACTAAAAATAGACCTGCGGTAGAAATGTATCTAGGAGGATGCATGTGAAAATAAAGTATTACAACATTAGGCACGTGCATCCCCAGTTTTTTAAAAAAGACTGATAACACAACAGCAGCAGTGGTGATCATAGTTTATGGTTCAGCGTCTCGAGTACACCGAGTTGTTGAGCCTTCAAAGAGGTTACAGTTGTACTGGAGAAATCCCCAAACTTTAGGATACAAATTCATACAAAGACAGAAAGCCTGGTGAAATAAATTGCTGACACAGTTGGATGTTTAAAGTAAGGACATGAGTACAAATGTACTTACAGAGCTTTGTTGGAGGCTTTGACCACTGGCAGCAGCCTCAGAAGAGCCTCCTCTGAAGCAGAGTATTTCTGCAGGTCAAACACATCCAGATCTTTTTCTGATGACAGTAAGATGAAGACCAGAGCTGACCACTGAGCAGGAGACAGTTTATCTGTGGAGAGACTTCCTGATCTCAGGGACTGTTGGATCTCCTCCACTAGAGAACGATCATTCAGTTCATTCAGACAGTGGAACAGATTGATGCTTTTCTCTGCAGACAGATTCTTATTGAGCTTCTCCTTGATGTACTGGACTGTTTCCTGATTGGTCTGTGAGCTACTTCCCTTCTGCGTCAGCAGACCTCGTAGGAGAGTCTTATTGGGCTGCAGTGAAAGACCCAGAAGGAAGCGGAGGAACAAGTCCAGGTGTCCATTTGGACTCTGTAAGGCCTTGTTCACAGCACTCTGGTAGAAGTGTGTCTCTGCAGATTCTGTTTCTATGCTTGAATCTTGTTTTCTAAATAACTTGGACAATTTAAATTGTTGATGTTTAAGCAGATTGAGTCCAGAGTTGATGAATGTCAGATGGACATGAAGAGCAGCCAGAAACTCCTGAACACTCAGATGGATGAAGCAGAACACCTTGTCCTGGTACAGTCCTCTCTCCTCTTTAAAGATCTGTGTGAACACTCCTGAGCACACTGAGGCTGCTCTGATATCGATGCCACACTCTGTCAGGTCTGATTCATAGAAGATCAGGTTTCCTTCCTGCAGCTGATCAAAAGCCAGTTTTCCCAGAGACTCCATCATCTTCCTGCTCTCTGGACTCCAGTGTGGATCTGTCTCAGCTCCTCCATCATACTTGACCTTCTTCACTTTGGCCTGAACCACCAGGAAGTGGATGTACATCTCAGTCAGGGTCGTGGGCAGCTGTCCTTCCTCTCTGGTTCCCAGCACATCCTCCAGAACTGTAGCAGTGATCCAGCAGAAGACTGGGATGTGGCACATGATGTGGAGACTTCGTGATGTCTTGATGTGGGAGATGATCCTGCTGGCCTGCTCCTCATCTCTGAATCTCTTCCTGAAGTACTCCTCCTTTTGTGAGTCAGTGAACCCTCTGACCTCTGTCACCATGCCAATACATTGTGGAGGGATCTGATTGGCTGCTGCAGGTCGTGTGGTTATCCAGAGGCGAGCAGAGGGAAGCAGTTTCCCCCTGATGAGGTTTATCAGCAGCACATCCACTGAGGTGGACTTTCTAGGGTCAGTTAGGATTGTAGTTTTGTGGAAGTCCAGAGGAAGTCGACACTCATCCAGACCATCAAAGATGAAAACAACCTGGACGTCTTCAAAGCTGCAGATTCCTGCTTCTTTGGTTTCAGTAAAGAAGTGATGAACAAGTTCCACCAAGCTGAACTTTTCCTCTTTCAGCACATTCAGCTCTCTGAAAGTGAATGGAAATATGAACTGGATGTCCTGGTTGGCTTTGTCTTCAGCCCAGTCCAGGGTGTATTTCTGTGTTAAGACTGTTTTCCCAATGCCAGCCACTCCCTTTGTCAGCACTGTTCTGACTGGTTCATCTCTGCCAGGTGAGGCTTTAAAGATGTCTTCTTGTCTGATTGTTGTTTCTGGTCTGCCTGGTTTCCTGGATGCTGTTTCAATCTGTCTGACCTCATGTTCATCATTGACCTCTGCAGTCCCTCCCTCTGTGATGTAGAGCTCTGTGTAGATCTGATTCAGAAGGGTTGGGTTTCCTGCTTTAGCAATCCCCTCAAACACACACTGGAACTGCCCTTCCAAGTTAGACTTGAATTTAAGCTGACAGTTTTGAAGAGCCTCTGAATTTGAAACAGGAGATAAGATGATTGGCCACCTGCGGTTTATATAGTGCGAATAACTTTATTGATTCATTTGTTTCTTCTAGGCTGGACTACTGTAATTCATTATTATCAGGATGTTCTAAAAACTCCCTGAAAAGCCTTCAATTAATCCAAAATGCTGCAGCAAGAGTACTGGTTATTAATTATTGATTTACTTTGACCATTTTAAACAAATAGCATCCTGCACAGCACCGTATTAAAATATTTAATATCTTTAGTTCGTGGATATTGTGGGAATAAAATAAATTATTTTACTGCTACAATATAACTTTCAGTATTAACATTGCATTAACCAAATTACCTACAGCATTGATATTGCATTAAGATGTTTATTAAAGTCATTGGCATCAGATTAACAATTTTTATTTACAGGTGCAGCCATAATCATTGTATACACACATTGCATATTGTGCTCATTAAAAGAGTTAACGCCCAGTCAATGGAAGGTCATAAGCTTTGTTGAGCGCGATGTCTCAGTTGATATATTGTAGGTGACTGGAGTGACATAAGGTTAAATAGCACACACGCTTACAATACACAGGATTTAGAAATAGGCCAGGCCAAAGGCCTGAAATTCATTTAGCTTCTAACTGCATTTGAGTTTGCTTAGTAACAGATTACAGAAGACGAGTCAAGAAGAGGACAAGCCCACAAGGACCATCTGGGCCTGAAACTATTTGCCATGTATGGAAAAATGTGATAGAAAGAGGAACTTCTTTGTCTGCTTTTTACATTGACCATTATTGTAACTGATGCATGTGATGTTCATTGACGCAAGAAGGGGCGTAAACCCTGATGTATTAAAAACATTCTGAAATGCATTCTTGAGTGGAGATCTACGCTGATGTGTTGCAGTGTGCATCTTCCCGCGCATGTTCAATAAAGATGACTTCACTCTTCTGGGCCTCTCTTGGTTTGTTATATTCCTCAACATTTGATCATTTTCGGGACAATATCATTTTAGTATTTAAAATATGAATACATTTCTAAAAATTCTGGTTTGAAATGTAAGAGCCACTTGAAACCATAAAGAGTGAATGTCTAAATGTATTATAAGGTTCTAAAGCATGACACTTATCACTATTTCTGAGTCCAAACATTTTAGATAGTTTTATAGATTTTTTATAATCTGCTATGAACCATCCTCACATCTCATCTAAAGCTCTCTAACCACGTCCTCTGTTTTAATGTTGTTTGCTGTTACATGCAGTGAACTAAAGTTAGACATCATTAAAGCAAACCAAACCTTTCAATCATTGGAGCTCTGACTTTAGTCGTACTGCAAAGCTTAGACTACAGAGATACCACATGGAAACACTCAGAGCTCTGATTGGTCAGCTCAGGCTTCATGTGTTTCTGCCATACTGATGTCTATACAGACAAACAAATGAATTCTTACCTTCTGATAAATGTGATGAATCTTCCTGGGCTGAGGGACTTCCTGTTGGAGGAAAGTGCACCTTGAATCATGAACTGGTCTCTTTAAAAATAAAAAAAGCTTCAAAATAATGTAAATATAAAGTTTGTGCTAAAAGAATCTGATGGGAAAAACACAAAATTAAAAAGTCAGACTAAAACAGTTTAATGCATTTATAAAATAAATTGTGACGATGTCGTGTCTGCATACTGCACTCGGTGTTTGTTTCTTTTTCCTCTAACTGACCTTCATTCATTTTCTCCAAAATCGACCTCGCCACCTCCATAACTCGGTCTGAATATGCCTGCACCATCAGATCTACTGTTTTTAGTCTGTCTGCATTCTCCAGCTGGGACTTGTAGATTGTGGGTAAATCACCTCCAGGTTCATACTGCAGGTAAAAGTGGAAATGCTTCAGCTCCTCCTCTCCCATTTCTTTCAACATTTCCAGCAGCTGCACTGGTAAAGACTTCTCCATCTCTGATCTGGAAAACATGAGAGCGTGTGAATAACAGTCTCATCACATCTACTTTTTACTTATTTAGTATATTTCACAACAGATTACATATTTAATCTGGATTATGGGAAAAACATCACATACTGAATGATAATGAATCAATGAGTAGATCTGATACAACAAAAACTGACCCAAAAGCACAGTGACACATTTAACAGCACCCTCTGGTGGTCATACATATTTAATTTAATGTAACTTCAGGTCCAACACTGCTGTTAATATATAAATGAAAGAGAAAGTGAATGAACTGATCAAACTGTCAACAGAAAACAAAGAGAGCTTACAGTCTTTAGAAAACTGCTTAGAATCGGCTGAAGTCTCTAAAACATGAAATATGAAGTCAAATAAAGAAAATGAAAGCAGAGGACTCCAGAAAAAGATTAACATTAAAATGTTTTATTGTGGTCTTCATATATACTGGCACCTGTTTACCATGAGATTTATAAATCTGCTATAGAGTCAGGAATGTGGCACCAAGAAGGAATTCATCATAATCACAGTTACAATATAATTATGTGATGATGGGAAAACTCTGGTCCTTATTCAAATTCAATTTTACACACACAACCATACACAGTATGACATGAGGTGAAATGCTTATAGCTGTGCAATGCCCGACCATTAAATGACAGTAGTTTTACAGTAAGATATACAAATTTACAGGTTATTACAAAATTTAGAGATTTAACTTAAAAATTTACAGTAAAAATATGCAAATAACAGTTTACATAAGAGATTATTAGTCAAAAGAGATTATAAATTCTAAGAGATTATAAATTATAGGAAGTGTGCAAAAAGAAAAACCAGAGTGTGTGTGGTGATGTGATGTGTGTGGGAGAGTCCAGTCCTACACCTGGTTCAGGGCCCGAATAGCCTGGGGGAAGAAGCTCCTCCTCATTCTCTCTGTTTTGGCCTTGAGGGAGCGGAAGCGCTTCCCAGACCTCAACAGTGAGAAGAGTCCATTGTTGGGATGGGGGAGGTCGATCATAATCCTCCTGGCTTTGGACTTGCACCGCTTGGTGTAGATGGACAGCAGGTCAGGGAGCTCTGATTGAATGATGCGTTCGGCTGAGCGCACCACTCTTTGCAGATCTCGTCTGTCCTGCTTGGTGCTGTTCCCAAACCAGGTGCAGATGTTTCCCGTCAGGACGCTCACGATGGTGCAGGAGTAAAAGTTCTTGAGCACCTTCAGTGGCAGATGGAAGTCTCTAAGTCTTCTCAGGAAGAAGAGACGCTGGAGGACTTTCTTAACCAGGGTGCTGATGTGACAGGACCATGACAGGTCCTGAGTGATGTGGACACCCAGGTATCGGAAACTGTCCACTCGCGTACCACTGAATATGAGGGGCTTGTAATTCCTCGCCTTCTTTGTAGTGAAGTCCACGATCAGCTCCTTAGTCTTGCTGACATTTAGGAGGAGATTGTTCTCCTGGCACCAGGTCTCCAGGTTCCTAATCTCCTCCAGGTAGGCCGTCTCGATGTTGTCGGAGATCAGGCCCACAACAACAGTGTCGTCAGCAAACTTGACAATGGAGGTGGTGTCTGATGTGGCTACACAGTCATAAGTGTACAGTGAGTACAGCAGGGGGCTTAAAACACAGCCCTGAGGCACTCCAGTGCTGAGTGAGATGGAGGGGGAGACTTGTTTTCCCACCCTCACTGATTGGGGTCTGTCTGTGAGGAAGTTGAGGATCCACTGACACAGTGATGAGCTGAGTCCTAGATCCGTCAACTTGGTGAAAAGCTTAGAGGGAATTATTGTGTTGAATGCTGAACTGTAGTCCACGAACAGCATCCTAACATAATTCCCTCTGCCAGTGTCCAGGTGACTCAGGGATGTGTGGAGCAGGTGAGATATGGCATCGTCTGTGGAACGATTAGTTCGGTAAACAAACTGAAGTGAGTTGATGGTGGCAGGAAGTGAAGAAGTGATGAATCTAATGAGCTGCATCTCCTCTGTTAAAGCACACGAAAACAGAAGAAATGACGTGATGCTGCTGGGAGTTACATCACAGACTAGCAGCATTTAGTTATTCAGCATATATTTAATCCTTATTATCTGCTCCTATCAGCTTTGTTTACCTCTGACAACAAGAACATTTAGCCAACAGTCGTGAAATTATGAACAGTCATCAGCACGGTCACCTATATTGTCCTTTAGTGCTGGAGCAGCAGGAACACAAGTTAATCTGCAATCTCTTTTTCTCTCAAAAAGTGACAGCAGTGTTCACACTTCCTGCTCTGACTTGGCTTCAGGATGTCTAGAGGCAAGAATCAAGCGCATGCAAAGGTAGTAAGTGCATCAGTGGTCATGTGCTCAGCACGCTGAGGAAGAGTGGCTAAAGGAGCTGCTACGGAGCATCGCAGTTGTAACGCAGTTTCGTGTGATTAAGTTGTGTGTTGATGAACCCTTAAGTGTTATTTCCTTTGACGGCTAACTGGTATGATAATGGCTATAACTGTTTGCGAATGTTAAAGTTATGTCTCAGTATACTGATACCATGTTGGAAGGGTTACTTAATTATTTAGTACTATCTCCCGTGATGATTACATTGGTTAAAGAACTTTTCTATTGTTTATTGTTTAGGTTAATTGTTTCTACCTTGCCATGTTCTTGCCTTACTACTAGCACCAAATTTGGATTAAGCCTGCCAAGCTATGATGCAAACAATTCTTCTCTGGAACTTAATTAATGAGAGTTAGGGACTGCTGCAGTCTTTCTGGCTGAAGACTTAAGTCAGACTTGTATGCCCAGCACTTCCAGTGTATATATTCTACAAGCAGACTGTGTTATTTAAACACCAAATATTCACCGGCTTCACTTACTGATCCAGGATTCAAAGATGATCAGCAGAGTCAATGTGTTGGAGAATCAGTTGTTCCAGTTCATTCAAACACAGCTGCAGTCAGAGAAACAGATGCAGAGACAGAGGAACATTGTGTGATGAAGAAGAGTTCAGCTTTCTTCTTCAAACTGTACAGACACTGGAGACAGCAGTGATGCTTTCAGTGACCATGTTCCTGTTAATCACAGTTACAGTTTTTACAGGATGATTTACTGAAACTGTTTGAAAACACATCTTTGTTATTGTTACTGTTTACCTGTTTAGTACTTTTTTCTGTATTGAGTGTGTTGTAGAAAGTAAGACCTGAAGTTCTTTTATTTTGAGACTAAACATGTTGGACAACAAGACAGAATCAGAACAATCAAATATAAACCTGCAGACCCACAGAGCTGAAAACAAAGCTGTCTCTGCACAACTCCCTGTTTAAGCAGGGGAAGTAGTTTCTAGTTTCATAGAGTTCGTCAAATTCCTGTGGTAACAGTCATGTGACTGTTAGTAGCTCAGAGAGGTGTTACAAAACAGGAAGTGGGGTTGCTAAGCGGTTGCTATGTTTCTGATGTCACACAGACTATGAGCTGGATTATAAACCAGAGAAACCTCAGGCTGCTCTTCCTGCTCAGGTCAAAGGTCATCTTTCTGCCACCTGTTTACTGAGTGTTGTATGTCTTAGCGGTATTGCACAATGCCTTCTAATACAGGCTCTGTTTACTATTCTACTGATTTTTGATTTAAATATGATGAACTCACCCAATGTGGGAGGAGAATGTAAGAACTTAAAAATCGAACACGCAAACTTAAATATTTAAATTTAGAAATTATAGTTCTGGAGTGTGAGACTATGATGGAATGAAATAATAGTTTTTTCTCTGACGCTTTTAAGGCCTTTTAAAATAAAGATTCTGTTGGTTTTAAAGTAGCGGTAACTGACAGTGGCCAATTACAGGGCTCTAGACTGCGACCAAATTTCTCAAAGGTGCGACTAAAAAAAATCCTAAAAAAAGTCTCTGTAATTCTGAAAGTTTCCGTGTGTTCAACAACAGACACACATTATACTCATATTGTGGTCTAAATCAATCAGAAATGCCAAGCCTAAGGTAAGATGTTCAGTTTGAAGCCTTTGAGGCACTTTAATTTTAGATTTTCTTTTTATTTAATATATCTTGAGATGTTTTAAGTTTAAATTTCATCTCTGAAGCACTTTTTCAGTACTGTAATTTTTCAGACTATAAAGCTATCCCCCCGGCATTACGCGTCCATATTTTCTTTTCAAACTTCACTGCAGTGTGTTTCACACCTCAAACCTTTAGTAGACAATTAAACAAATAAAATTAAACTGCAATAAATTACAGGTAGCAAAAAAAATAAACTGCTAACTTTTTTACGCTACATCTACACCTACCCAGGCTTTTTTGAAAACAGAGCTTTTTGAAAACTCAGTTTTTGTGTTTACGTGTGGACGAGGAATACAGAGTTCGTCTTGCAATGTCAAAGGTATGTGTCTTTTTTTCACGTCACGCTGTGCGCCACATTATTTTTTACATGAGATGAATTTCTACAATGGTTTATAGAGACAAAATACTGTTACTGTTAATCTTACTATATGCAGTTTTTACATGCTTACATATACATGCAGTTACTGTCCCTCCATTTAGAAAGACAGAGGCATCACGGTGTAATTATTTTACATGTAGTTGTTTTTTCCTGTGTAATAATATTCAACATTGCTATCACTACATTTTTCAAAAGTACCTCTTTGTGCAAAATGGGTTCAAAAACATAAACAACTGTGGGATACTGTTTGTCTGTGATTTGGAGAGGGGGAACACTTGTTGCAGGATCAGCCTGATATTATTTGTATCCCTCTTTACTGTATAAAGTGTTGAGATTTGAAATATATTTTGAATGCGTATTTGTTGATTATATTGTTTTATGTATAAAAGAAGGCCAGCTTTAAGACTAGACTCTGTTTTTGCAGACTATGAGCTCCAGACAGAGTGAAACTAAGTTCAGACAGAAGGGTGACAGGTTGCCCTGGCAACAGATTTTAGAAAGAGGAAGTTATTGCAAGCTGCACAGGACGTTTTAGTGCACAGGCATATTAATAAAATCAGACACAGAAAAGAGGAACTGAATAGAAGAAGTTTTGTGTGTAATGAAACTGTGTGTGACATATGTGACATCGAGAGGTACATAAATAACCTGGCTTCCTGTTTTCTGCTTGAGACTGGCTGATGTGAGCAAGCGTTTCTGTGTGTGCTCAGTCTCCATATCCCGGGATATGTAAATAAAGATCTTTTTTAAAAGTAAAAGACCACTTTTGAGCCGTGTCTTTTTGGCCCTAAGAATCAAAAGAACCGTTTTTAACAAGAGGTAACATCTCCAAAATTTCAGAAGTAGTAAGATGTTCAGTTTGAAGCCTTTGAGGTACTTTTAAGTTTTATTTAATATATCTTGAGATGTCTATCTCCAAAATTTCAGGAGTAGTTAGTCTTTATAAGAAGTGTTTGTGAACTAAAAATCAAGAATGTGAAATACTGTTTGTCCGTGATTTGGACAGCCCAGCGCGCATTCCCGACACAGGGAAACAAATTCTCCCAGGGAGACCTACCTCGGCACTTGTGCAGGTGAAGCCAAAAGCAAGATATGCTTCATCATATTTTCTAGTCTTTGGCTTGGAAGCAATTTCAAAAACCTGTGTCTGTTGCCATCTTCTATACACAAACCAAAGATCATCTACAGTGGAAATAAGTATTTACACCTGCTTAGAGACATTTAATGTTAACCAACACACACGCACGCACACACACACACACACACACAGGCACTCACAAACCTCAAAAGGAGGAAGAGTTTTTAACGGTCTGCCTCATTGGTCCAGCTGTGAGTCTCTTACCATGAACTATGGAGCAGCAGATTTGTGCTGCACACAGCTGATGGTAGTGAGGAAAACATTACAGACTGCTTCACTTACCTTCACAGGGAGATTCACATGGAAACGATCAGCATCAGTCACAAACACCAAGTTCAGGAAAGAGGAACTTCGAGCAGGAAGGAAACACCCAGAGAGCCGTCCACAGGCCACCATCACAGCAGTGGTGTGTTGTAACTTCTGAGAGACAAATGTATTACATAAAATGTATGAACTAAATGTCTTTGAAACTTATAGAAGAACATTTTCTATTTATTTTCTATTATTCATTTGATCCTGTAACTTATTTTTGTGCATAGATGGGCTGTAAAAATCTCACAAAGCTGAAAACAGGCTTATTTTTGAGTTCACAAAAAAGCTTACTTACACAGATGAAGTGTATTCACAGCGAATTAGTATATTTTACTTAAGCTTAATAATCAGAATAATGCTTGATCTCTTAAAATAAATGAAATCATACCTTTCTACTAAAACTGTTTATGTTGTTCTCCACCTTTTCCTTACCCGACCAAACCCTGCAGGATTAACCTGAGTGTCCGAGTCCTGATTATTGTTGATGTGTTATAAACAGTGTTGGTCAAGTTACTTGAAAAAAGTAATCAGGAACTAATTACTGATTACTTCCCCAAAAAAGTAATCTAGTTACTTTACTGATTACTTATTTTCAAAAGTAATTAATTACTTAGTTACTTAGTTACTTTTTAAAAACATGATTTACAACCTGAATAGGTGATAAAGCGATAGATCTTTCAGCCCAATTCTACTTTTTCTACATAATCCATCATACAAAATGTAATCAAATGGAAAAGTCTCTTTTTAAAACTTGTTTTATTAGTTTTAATCTTTTAGCTTTATTCATCAAGCAAAAATGAAATTATATCCAACATTCTCTGACTGGAAGAAATGTATTTAACATTTAAACCTATTTTCTGCACATTCCAGCACATAAAATAAAATATTTTTTCTGTTTACACTCAGTCTTTCAAATAGATGCAAGTAAAACACAGCAGAAAATAAATAAAATCAAAGACTCAGCAGTCCTGTTGCTCTATTTTCACCTGTAAAGCAGGAGTAGGGTAGGCGGAGGTTTACCCTGGTGCAGGTGTGCCGCAGCGGTCAGTGGAAGAATCCGCGAGTTTCTCTGTGAGTTTCCCATCACGTCGTAGCTACTCGGTGCTTGCTTGGAAGTTTAGGGATTTTTTTCGCTGTAAAAAGAAGTTTTCTTCCCACGCACAACGGACACTAATGTTTTTGTCACTTTTTATGGAATCAAACTCAAAGTAAGGTCAGTACTTCCACGCTTTAAACGCTGCACGCTCATACTCTCTCCCGCACTCGATATATTATCCATTGTTGATCTGCACACAGCTGTTGTCACGAACGTCGCACTCGCTTACGTCACTGTCATGAGACATTCTCGCAAAAAATCCTGGTTTTAGTAACGCAGTAACGCAGCGTTCCTACGGTAAAGTAACAGTAATCTAATTACCGTTTTTGCAATAGTAATCCCTTACTTTACTTGTTACTTGAAAAAAGTAATCAGATTACAGTAACGCGTTACTGCCCATCTCTGGTTATAAATATTATTGTTTTATTGTTATTGACTTTATTCTTATTAAATAAATTTCCATTTAAAATTGTTCAAAGTTAGCATTGTGTTCGTACATGTTAAAAGTACCTGTAAATAAAATGAGTTCAGTGACAAATGTCTGTCCACTGGACAATAAACCCGACCACATCTGAATTCAGAGAGCAAAATGCCTCAAACTAATACACTGCTGTGTGTTTATCTTCACGGAAATGTGGCTGAATGACAACATCGCCCACGTGGCCATTCAGCTATCAGTGCGGACAGAGACGCCGGCACATCTGGAAAAGCACACGGCGGTGGCCTGTGTGTTTATATCAATACAATACAATACAATATAATTTTATTTATATACCACATTCAAAATCCCGAGGGCACAAGTGCTTCACAGTAATATGGAGAGTCAACATGAGTCAATAACAGGGTACAAATCGGGCACTAGCACAAACAGGATAGAGGCATTAACAGACCAGGAGAGTTAGATAAATACAAAATCTGCTAAGAAGACAAAAACAGCAGTAAAATTAATAATAAAATAATAAATTTCATAAAATCCAATTAAAGAACGAGATCGCGGATACAAGCGGCGGAAATGAGCTTCCTCCGAAGGGTGGCTGGCCTCTCCCTTAGAGATAGGGTGAGAAGTTCGCCCATCCGGGAGGGGCTCAGAGTAGAGCCGCTGCTGCTCCACATCGAAAGGAGCCAGCTGAGGTGGTTCGGGCATCTGACAAGGATGCCCCCTGGGCGCCTCCTGGGTGAGGTGTTCCAGGCATGTCCCACCGGGAGGAGGCCCCAGGGCAGACCCAGGACACGCTGGAGAGATTATATCTCTCGGCTGGCCTGGGAACGCCTTGGTGTTCCCCCGGAAAAGCTGGAGGAGGTGGCTGGGGAGAGGGAGGTCTGGGCCTCTTTGCTTAGGCTGCTGCCCCCGCGACCCGGCCTCGGATAAAGCGGATGAAGACGGATGGATGGATGGATGGACTAATTAAAGATTTAAAGTTTAAAATTTAAAAGATTTAAAAGGGTATTAACTGGTCAGGAAAGCCAAGTCAAATAGATATGCTTTCAATCTTGATTTAAAGGATTGGATAGAATCCAAGGCTCGAATAGAAGCAGGGAGGCTATTCCAAAGGTTGGGTGCAGCTGAAGCAAAGGCACGATCGCTAGTGATGTGCGATACCACTGATTTCCTTTCCGATCTGATACCAAGTAATATTCAGGGTGGTATCGACGATACTGATCCGATACCGATACTTTGTACAAAAACTTATTTTATTTATTGTATCTCAAATTATAGCATCATAATGATTACAGAACATCAGATTACTTGTTCTTATCACTTAATAATGCAGAGTTCATCATATAGAAATAAAAAACTGAAGTTGTGCGCTATTTGAACACCTTGCCTGCCTGCAGCACTAAAGGACTCCGTGAGAGACGTCTGCCTCGCCCTAGCAGCACCTGTCCCTCTCCTCCTCTTCAGTTCGCCTCAACATACGCTCGTCATATTCTGTGATATGATTTACTCTGAGGTGTTTGACAAGGTTAGTGATGTTGCCAAAACCATACATGCCAACCCTCCCGATTTTTCCGGGAGAATACCGAATTTTAGTGCCCCTCCCGAAAATCTCCCGGAGCCACCATTCTCCTGAATTTGTCACGATTTTCCACCCGGACAACAAAATTGAAAAATCATATTGCAGAATTCCAGCCAATTCCAGTTTCCGAAAATGGCGGCAGCGACTTAGTTTTGATATTACTCTTATTTCTCTCTCTGGGTCGCAAAAAAACTTTTAACATATTTTCAGGTGAGAACATAGCTGTGTAAACTTCAAATATCTGAGCCGATCGACACATCGTTTTCAAACCCCCGCGGCCTTTCGCTACTTGGGTTAAACATGATATATAAGTCACTTTGATAACTTAAAAATGTTATTGTTTGGCCTCTTCAGTGTTTTATTTGTTCGGTTTGGCTGAGATTAAAGTTATTAGATTAGATTCAATTAAATTTAACTTTATTAATCCCTCGGGTGGGTTCCTCCGGGGTTTTCACCCAGCTGAATAAACGTAAAACAGAAAATGATTGAACAGAAGAGTTTACGCCAGCGCCCGGTTATATTTTAGATAGCAAGGAGCAGACAGCAGAGTTTCACTCCACCGACGGAGCCTGTGACGTACTACCCGGCTTTCTTTAGACCGCGAAGGCCGGGTCCTCAGGTGGAAGCAGCCTCTGAATTTGGACACCCCCGCTGTTTCCGGGCCGGCCAATAATAACGGTGACATTTAATGTATTTTATCCGATAAATAAACCCTGTAAAATGTATTTATCACCCCCCCAACAGCCCTTTTGAATGTCTCCCTAGTATGGCCACAACACCTCACTCTTGGAGCACTTTTTTGCCACATGTATCGCAAACCACGTCTCAGCTGTTTGTGAAGGTAAGTCCGCACATGACTCCGATAATGCTCAGCCATTGTTGTGAGTGCGCACGCCAAGGGGCTGCGAGTTATTATACAGCCGTATTTCACACATGACTATGAAAGGCGGAAGAGGAAGTAGTTCCTTTGAATGTAGACAATCCGAATGTTATAGTTTCTTTCCACTGTGTTCCTGTTAATGATAAACTACAAATTTACTCTAAATTACTAAAATATCGATATTTTAATGTGAGAATCGATTCTAGAACATAAATGATTGGTATCGGAGGAATCGATATTTCAGGATCGATCCGCACATCACTAACGATCGCCTCTGGTCTTCAGTCTAAACTTAGGTTGGGCCAGGAGTAATTGACCTGATGATCTTAATGCACGACAAGGAGTGTACAGATTAGTGATGGGATGTCTGGCTCTTTTTAGAGAACCGGCTCTTTCGACTCCAAACCGGCTCTTCAGGTTGTTTTGTTGCTTTAATTAAGTTTTTTAATACAATAATATAAAATTATGCACAAAAGGAATTACTAATGTAAAAAAAAAGTGGTTTTATTTACATATGTTTATATATAAATATATACAGTGGCCCCTAGAGACAAAACACGTACAAACTCCAAAAAGCACGTACAAACTCTAAAACACATTTCTAGCATTAACTGAACTTCCAAAACAGAGCTACCTAGATCACTTAAATTACACAATTGAAAGCATATGTGTATTGTTTGTGTATTTATACACAAGCACTCATATATATTCAAATAATTAAAAAAAAAAAAAGTTCATTTACCTCTTACTACCACACACCGGTCGTTGGTACTTGCTGGCTTGTGTAGCCTCTAGGTAACAAAAGCTCAACACTGCGCCTAGCATTCTGGAGCACTTCTGTTGTCTTTTGTACATGTTTTGGAGTTTTTACGTGCTTCTGAGGCTACGTTCACTCCTGTTAGGGTTCAAATATTAAGGAGGGATACAGGAGGTAATCCAAATAACAACACTGATCCGGCCGGGTGGAGTCAAACGATGATTTTAATGAACACACGTGTGGGAGATATACACTGCAAAACATCAGCTGTAGATCTCTCTTTAACTGTCATGTCATGGTACGTCCACACGTACACGGGTATTTTTGAAAACAGAGATTTTCTGTTTTCGTTTTAAAAAATAATCCCATCCACGTGTAAATGCAGAAATGAAGGAAAACGCTGCTAGGAGCATGACAAAGCAACAGGTGCCGATATATTCCTAAACGTGTAGAAATGTTGGCCAATCAGAAGTCTAGAAGCCTCGGTGGGAAATAGTAAACAAAGATGGGGCGTAGAAGCAGAACCGAGTCGTATGTGTGGAGGGACAGTAACTGTGTGTGTATATGTAAGCATTTAAACACTGCAGAGAGTACAATTAACAGTAACAGTATTGTAGAAATTCATTTCACCGAAACAAAACGTGGCGCACAGTGTGACGTCAAAAAAGGCGCAGATCTTTGACGCTGCATTTTCTCCGTTTTCCTCATCCATGCGTAAATGCAAAAACGGAGTCTTCGAAAATATCCACCCTGACAGGCGTTTTTAGAAATCTCCATTTTCAGTGACCGAAAACACCGTTTACGTGGATGTAGCCTGAGTTTTTATGTGTTTTGGAGTTTTTACGTGTTTAGTAGCACAGGAACAGAGCGGGAGGGAGAGAAAGAGAGCCAGGGACAACAACGTCACATTAGAAAGGTATAGTAATCATCCACAACTATTTTCAGTTGCAGATGATAAAGGATTCAGAAAGTTTATTCATGCAGGTCCATATGACAGAGAATATGCATGTTCTTTTTGTTAAGTGTGCCTATGCCAAAAGGCACACTTATTACTATTGCTCAGATTTATTATTATTAAGTGTGCCTATGCCAAAAGGCACACTTATTACTATTGCTCGGATTTATTATTCTTATTATTATTATTATTATTATTATTATTATTATTTTCCTTTTTCAGCCTGAAATTTTCGCACGTAACTCATCCCACAGTTTTGACACAAGCTTCATATATGTTATATCATTTTGTGCGGCTGGATCAGGAATGGTGTGCTATGACTTTTGGTGTTTATTACTTCTATAGTTTTTTAAATATGAATATTTTAATGCTAGTTTTTTCCCATTGAAATGAATGGGAAGTAAAAATGAAACTTATCCTGTTGAAACTTCATTTGTGGTGTGTTGGCTCACTCTAGTGGTATGTCGGGAGTAGTACGGCCTGTCTACCCTTATTTGGATTAACGCAATGACGACACTATCAACGGCGCGCGTCTCTCCGCCCCTCCTCCGGGTTTGAATTTGACCTTAGAAGTGACTTCCACGCGTCTCTTCGCCTCCGGTTTGAAATTGATCTTTGAACGTGATTTTCTGAAGTGTTCGGTAAGACAGCGTAAGCTTTGACAAGGTAAGTCCATATCTCTCCCTCTGTTTGAAATTTAGCTTTGAAAGTGATTTTTTTATGCCTGTCTGGGCGATTTCTTTGTCTGTCGTGGTCATGTTCGGCACGCTGCTAAAGCTAGCTAGCGGATATTGAGCATAGGTAAGCCTCTCCGGCTTGAAAATGACTTTGAAAGTGATTTTCTGTGTCTGGACGCTGATATCTACAAAATGATGGTGTGGTTAGCACTTGGATGTCACTTTATTCCAGAGGTATCGTTTGTAATTAAAACTTTTAAGAAGCGAAGTGATTTTTTTTTTTTTTTGTATGTGTATCTTGGCGATCGCATTTCACGCCCTTTGTCTCGGTGGTGGCTAGCTAGCGGATATTGAGCATAGGTAAGCCTCTCCGGCTTGAAAATGACTTTGAAAGTGATTTTCTGTGTCTGGACGCTGATATCTACAAAATGATGGTGTGGTTAGCACTTGGATGTCACTTTATTCCAGAGGTATCGTTTGTAATTAAAACTTTTAAGAAGCGAAGTGATTTTTTTTTTTTTTTTGTATGTGTATCTTGGCGATCGCATTTCACGCCCTTTGTCTCGGTGGTGGCTAGCTAGCGGATATTGAGCATAGGTAAGCCTCTCCGGCTTGAAAATGACTTTGAAAGTGATTTTCTGTGTCTGGACGCTGATATCTACAAAATGATGGTGTGGTTAGCACTTGGATGTCACTTTATTCCAGAGGTATCGTTTGTAATTAAAACTTTTAAGAAGCGAAGTGATTTTTTTTTTTTTTTTTTGTATGTGTATCTTGGCGATCGCATTTCACGCCCTTTGTCTCGGTGGTGGCTAGCTAGCGGATATTGAGCATAGGTAAGCCTCTCCGGCTTGAAAATGACTTTGAAAGTGATTTTCTGTGTCTGGACGCTGATATCTACAAAATGATGGTGTGGTTAGCACTTGGATGTCACTTTATTCCAGAGGTATCGTTTGTAATTAAAACTTTTAAGAAGCGAAGTGATTTTTTTTTTTTTGTATGTGTATCTTGGCGATCGCATTTCACGCCCTTTGTCTCGGTGGTGGCTAGCTAGCGGATATTGAGCATAGGTAAGCCTCTCCGGCTTGAAAATGACTTTGAAAGTGATTTTCTGTGTCTGGACGCTGATATCTACAAAATGATTGTGTGGTTAGCACTTGGATGTCACTTTATTCCAGAGGTATCGTTTGTAATTAAAACTTATAAGTGGCGACTGTCGCCGCGTCCAAAACAATAGCTTCGTTGTAGCCGCGTTTCACACCTCTTTTTCTGTTTTTATAAGGCGTTAACTACAGCAGCCTTTAACACCTCAACTCTTGCTTCAGCCAAGGTAAGTGCCCCCCTTATATTTTCTATGTGTGTGTTCAGCTGATATCTAGAAAATTGGTGTGTTTAGCGCTGGATGCCATTTTATTCCAGAGCCGTTGTTTGTAATTAAAACAAAGAGACAAAGAGGAACTTTACTGTTTGGAAGGGAGTAAAGTTCCTCTTTGTCTCTCAGTGGGACATTTCAACCATACAGTACAAGGCTACATTTCAGCTTTACAAGCCAATCAGTTTGCTAATTGTTCTTGTGAGATTTGTTTGCAAAGTTTAAGGTGTTAAGTAGGAGCTGTGACCATCTGGGTCTGCTTGCTGCTGGCATTTTGCCAGAGCCCCAGCAACAAGACCGCCTCCCAGCAACGAGACTGCCTGTCAGCCTTGCAAGGTACCCAATATTCCAATTACTCTATAACAAAACTGTTGTGGGCAACAAGACTGTCTCCTAGGTTTGCAAGCCAATCACTTTGCCAAATGTTCTTGTAAGATTTGTTTGGAAAGTTTAAGGTGTTAAGTAGGAGCTGTGAACATCTGGGTTTGCTTGCTGCTGGCATTCTACCAGCGCCCCAGCAACAACACTGCCTCCCAGCTTTGCAAGGTAATTACTTTCCCAATTACTGTACACCAAAATGGAGTAATTGTCGTGGTCAACAAATCTGCCTCCCAACTTTCAAGGTAATCACTTTCCCAATTACAATATACAAACTGTTATGGAACTTTACTTAACAAAGCCTTAAGACTGGGTAGTGACACTATCAATATGTCTATTTAAAGAAAAGAGAGATTTTTTTTTTTTTTTTTTGGTTCTTGTAGTCATCTTGTGTATCAGAGGGTTAAAATAAAAAAATTGCTGGTATACATCAGAATTTTTGATTCATTTACTGTTTGTCGATTTACTGCATTGTAAAGTCTTTTGGTTACCAATGCAGCTACCTGGTTATTATGCTTGACTTAAAATGAAAGCTGGGTCTGATCACATGCTTGAAATGCCAACAATTAATATTCTGTTAATTTTCTGCTGACATTCTACCAGATGCCGAGAAAAAATAAAAGATCCCAGGCACAAAAGAAGCGCTGGAAACCACTTGACCTGGTCGATCCTGCTGTCCCAATGCTCACTGGCCACAACCAAGATGAGGCAGTCAGTAGTTTTCCATCTGACCAGGTAATGAAGATATGGTAGTGATCACAGACAGTTGAACAGTTTTCGAAACACGTTTGAGACAGTTAAGAACACCTACCCATACAGTTTAGGATTGTTTGTTATAATGTCACACAATTGGCATAACAGTGCATGGTATGCAGAGCATTTAAATGAAATGAATGTGTCAGGTCACTTAATGTCTTCTATACCCTTTTTCCCGGGTTAGCAGATAGCACCAGCAAGGTTATCCTTGGAAACACAGGATAGACCCACCTCCTTATGTTCCCCAGGTATCAAGGTAAATATCAAAAAATATTCCTCTATTAAGAATTTACAATAGACAATTACATGTTATAGACATATTCATGGTTACATCTCAGCATTATGCAAACAGCAGGGATTTTTTTTTTTATTGCTTTGTAAGTTTAGTAACCACTACTGTTCAGTATCAAATATTCCATTCTGTTTCAAATCTGTTAGTAGGTTTTATAATTTTGACTAACTGTACATAACCTCTCATCAGATTTCAGATACACGTCCACTAGAAAAACGATCTGTTACCCAACTGGCATACCAGTTCATGCCATGCATTGCATTTTAGAGTGAAATTAATGTGTCAGGTCACTTAATGTCTTAACATTATATACTGTTTTTCCTGGGTTAGCAGACAGCACCAGCCAGGTTGTCCTTGGTAACGGAGAATAGACCCACCTCCTTATGTCCTCCAGGCAGCAAGGTAAATTTAAAAAAATGTCTTCCCCCATTAAGGATTTATAGTGGACAGTTACATTACCATTAAATGTTAAAGACATATGGTTACATGTTAGCATTATGCAAGCAAGAATTTTGTTGTATCCCCTTTGTTAGTTACGTAACCACTACTGTTCCATATTTTCGTTAAAGTTTCTAAAGTTACACTCACTTTCAAATCTCTTAGTAGTTATGCAAACAGCTGGGATTTTTTTTATTGCTTTTTTATTTTTTATTGTAAGTTTAGTAATCACTACTGTTTCATGTTTTCTTTAAAGTATCCAGTGTTACACTCCGTTTCAACTCTGTTAGTAGGTTTTTATAATTTTGATTAACTGTATGTAACCCATTATCAGATTTCAGACACTCGTCCACCAGCAAAACGAGTCTGGGCAACTGATGATTTCCACACGGCATCAAATTCTCCACTTACAAAGGTATGTCCACAAATGTCTATAACAAATTAGTATACATGTGATCTTTGCTGTATAATCACCGGGGTTGATATTTAGTCTTTCACCTTAAGTATGCTTGCTAACTCGTACTAAATATATTAAAATGTTAGACTAAACATGTACATTTGTAAATTTCTTTCTTCAGATTCCTAAAATGCAGACATCTCAACAACTATTTCTGTCTATTTAGCTATTTCTATATATGTATATATTGTTCAGAAAAAAACGTTTATACCATTTAATACTTTAAGCTTCACATAAATTGACATCCACAGTGAAAAGCAGTGCAAATAAATACAAACATGGCTTTGTGACACTCATCTTTTATCAAGATGGATGTCAGTGTATTCTGTTTCAATCACATTTAACCTGTAACTGAATTTTGTGTAATTTCTTTACAAAATGTAACACAACTATGAAACGTATTTTTATGGCACATGTACAGAACCATCTGGTTTAATCTGAAATTAGTGAACGAATTACATCTAATTTAAGAGCATCTGAGATCCTCTTACGAATAATACATAAACAGGATTTCCTTTCATATATTTGTATTTAGGCTGCAATTTAGTTGATGTTTGAAGGCCCGCAGCAACCTAAAATAATGTGTTATACTGAAAGTAATTAACTGCTTTGAAAATATGAGGAGCAGAAGGTACAGATATGACCTTTGTTAAAGGTCATTAAAAAAAAAACAGCACTCAAGCAAATTACAGATATCTAAAATATTTGTCATTTTTACTTCCCACCTCTGCTCTCTCTCACTCACTCTCACTGTTCCTGTCACTGTCTTTCTGCCTTTCTCTTTCTGGCATATCTGATGCTGTTTATCTTCAGATTATGCTATACTATGATTGATGAGTGATATAATTTGGATTAATTTGCCTGAACATTGCTTAATTATTTTAACATAATTAAAAATGGTAAATGGCCTGTATTTGTATAGCACTTTACTTAGTCTCCAAGGCTCCCAAAGCGCTTTACACTACGTTCAGTCGTTGACACTTAAAAAAATAAAAACACAACATTTTTCTACATTATTGCAGCAACACTTAAATGTATTTTATTGTTGCTCAACCTTGAAACACATATCATAAAATGTTTAACAATAATATGTGTCACCTTTGCATTTCTTGATCAGCCTTTCCATGACACAAATGAAGACCTACTGACGGAGGAGCTACAGAGCAACACAGTTCAGCCCTTTTGGAGTGTCAGTGCAACTCATTGTCAGAGTGATGAAAGGTACCCAGAATTCTCTCGAAATCATCAGTGCACATGTAATGCCCTCACATTCCTGGCCTACCTTAATGAGGAATACCAGTTCAACACAGCCATACTTGATAAGGTCCTTGAACAGGGAGATGCACTCTACTGTTGGATTAAAACAAATCTTCTGCAGGAGAAGCGTTATACACACGATCATCTGACCATGGAGGACCTGCCCAAAGAACTTCATACTGACATAAATGTCTACAGTGTGAAAATGGATGACGTAAGTTATGGATATGTGGCAGCAGCAGAGAACAGTCCTCAAAGAACAGAGTGGTGGTTGCCTCTTGCTAGTCGCCTTGTATGTCTGTCAACAGATGTGAACTTTGCTTTGCTCATGGTCTCACCTGAGTGCATTGCGGTTTTCCGTGACAAATCTGGGAGGTATGGATTATTTGATTCACATTCAAGAAGTGCAGCGGGTTTACGTCAGCCAAATGGAACAGCAGTCATGCTCACTTTCACTCATGTGAATGACCTGATCACCCACGTGCATAACCTTTTTCAAAATCAAGGCAAGCATGCACGATATGAGTTTGTGCCTGTTTCTTTCAAAACAGTCAGCACTCACACGGAACCCCCTGGACAGTCAACTCAGGCAACACCAGCTACATCATCAACACAAAATGATGAACCACAAATCACGAATCCCACTGCGCAAATGCCTGAACCAGAATCAGCCAAAACTCACATGACGATGTTAGACAATACTTTAAACTCACCAGATGACAAAATGGCTAAAACCCCCCGAACAGCAAGAAATGTGAGCAAATTAAATAAACGACGACGTCGGAAAGCTATTCATCAAGCTCAAACAAGTCAGAGGGAGTATGTAAAAGCTAAAGACAAATCTTCAACTGAAGAAGTGGCAAAGAAGACAAACAAAAAAAGACACAACAGAGAACGATATGCCTCCTGTCGTGAATTTCGAATGAAAAGATTACAGGCTATGAAAACTCAATATGCTGAAAACTGTCATTACCGTAAACAAAGACTGTTATCAGCCAAAAAATATTACGCAAATCCTCATATTCAAGAAAAAGTAAAAGCCTGCAAGGTGAAGAGATACCAAAGTGATCGTCATTTTCAACAAAAAATGAGAGACTACATTATCAGAAGATATACTACGGATCCCGACTTTCAAATCAGACAGAAAAAATATGTGGTTCACAAGTACAACACGGATACCAGCTTTAAAACCAGACAGAAGCAATATCTGGTCCAAAGGTACAACACGGATACTGACTTTAAAACCAGACAGAAGCAATATCTGGTCCAAAGGTACAACACGGATACTGACTTTCAAACCAGACAGAAGCAATATCTGGTCCAAAGGTACAACACGGATACTGACTTTCAAACCAGACAGAAGCAATATCTGGTCCAAAGGTACAACACGGATACTGACTTTCAAACCAGACAGAAGCAATATCTGGTCCAAAGGTACAACACGGATACTGACTTTCAAACCAGACAGAAGCAATATCTGGTCCAAAGGTACAACACGGATACTGACTTTCAAACCAGACAGAAGCAATATCTGGTCCAAAGGTACAACATGGATACTGACTTTCGAACCAGACAGAAGCAATATCTGGTCCAAAGGTTACAACACGGATACTGACTTTCGAACCAGACAGAAGCAATATCTGGTCCAAAGGTACAACACGGATACTGACTTTCGAAGCAGAATGAAAAAATACATGGGCCAGAAATACAGAGAGGATCATGTCAGAGAAAGGAAGAGTGCATACATAAGAACAAAATATGCATCTGATCCAAACTACAGGCACAAACAGAAAAAATCACTTTATGCCAGGTATCACAATGACTCACAATTCAGACTGCACCATATACAGCGCTGTGCCCAGTACCAGAGACACAAAATGGCTACCACTGCATCTTTTGCCATTTACAAAAAGTTGTGTGCACAGAGAATAAAGAAGAAATACAGACGACTAGTAACACAGTTCCAGCAGGGTCCACAGTCTGAAGCACAGCCCCAGCTTGTAGTGAACAGTGTGATGCAAGCAGCCACATTAGCTTTCCGTGAAGCCATTCAGTTAGGACCCACCCATGTCTGTACAGTGTGCCACAGAACTCTGTTTCCTAATCAAGTTAAACACTGCAAAAGATCAAAGTATGTTACTAATAGTAACATTGTTGCCACTTGCTTGACAGGAAATTTGTCCATGTTTGTGACAGGGAATGCTCAGCTAATTGTACTTTCCCAAAACAAAGAATCGAAGAGTGGATTGCTACAACTGTGACAACCACCTACAAAGAGGCAAGATGCCATCTGTCGCAAGTAGCAAACAATTTAGCACTAGCAACCATTCCAATTGAACTGAGTCGATTAAATGTACTAGAACGACAACTGACTGCTAAAATTCTCCCGTTTGCAAAAATAATTGCATTACCAAAAGGACAAGCAAAGAGCCGTACATGGGGCTGTTGTTTGTGTACCATCGGATGTGGAAAACCACAGTAAACTGTCTTCCCAGACCTAACAGTGAAGCCCAGCTCCTGCAGGTACAACTGAAGAGACACATCAGATTCAAAGGTTACCAACACTTCTACACTGTAAACATGAAGAACGTCAGTTAGCGGGATTATCAAAGCTAAAAGAGATGCATTCAGAATACAAAGATGTATCTATTGATGATGAAGCTACTTTTTGCTGATCCCACAAGTAATCAGATAATCGAGACGGAACATGACACTGCTGATGCGATATTCAAGATGCACTGCCTAGAAACTTCGACCAGCAAATTGTACCAGAAAGATAGAACCACTGACGACACAACAGCTGGACTGCTTGAGCAATGTCTATGATGTAAACAAAACTAATGGAGCCTGAACGTTCAAATGAAGAGCCCTTACAAGATATGGAGAAAAGAAAAGGAAGAACTTCGACCTGGTCTTGTTCTAGACCACTGTATGCAACCACCAGAGATATAGCACAGGACATTTTATCATATGGTGAAGGAATATTTAGCATTGCAACCCGCGCACGGAAATAGACCTGTTGGCTTCTTTCTCTGTCCTAAACTTGAAGCCATGGCCTTTCCTGTGCAGTTCCCAACTGGACAGAACACATTAGATGAAGCCAGACAAGTTAAACTTCCCCACAGCATGTATTTTAATACACGGCTGTTCTCTGCAGACACACGGTTTGCAACTGACCAAAGCTACCTATTCTTTGCACAGTTTGTAACAGAAACACACATGGCTACAAACAGCATGTCCATCCAATTGCGCAAAGGAAGGCAATCACCAAGGATGGGCGTAAAATTCTAACAGAATGCTTTCATAAATAAAGACGAAGTGGAAGAAACTGATAAATAACAAAGACGCAACACGCTTCATGAAACCTCTGAGGAGGTACTCCAGCCTATTGGGAGAAGGCAACTGAAAGACCTACCTGCTATGGTCAGACAGTTAGGAAAGCCTGACTTTTTTCTCCTGACATTTGTCAGCTGCTGAAATGCGCTGGCCTGAGGTTGTTGAGGTCATAAAAACTCAACAAGGTGAACAGGTGGATTTTTTCACAACTTGACTGGAACACAAAGTGTGAACTTCTCCGAAGCAACCCTGTCACTGTGATGCGATTGTTTGAAAAAAGAGTTGATGCACTAATGACACACTGATCCTGTCCCCAGCACAGCCCATCGGTGAAGTAGAAGATTACTTTTATCGAGTGTTTCAGGCC